>NC_092634.1:14936634-15264134 GCF_039555335.1 Amphiura filiformis
GCCCCTTAGCAGTTGCGCTCCAGCATGCCATCAAACCACCCTTGGATGCATGCTTGTATCTTCTTCTTGATTACCACTTTCCATGCATGATTCGATACTGCGACTAGCAAAATACGCATCTAAGTCACTACCAAACTTGAAGTGCACGAAAGTAAAGTGGGGATATGACAGAGTCTTACTTGCCACTATTTCAGTACAATAAGAGCTAATAAGGGCTCATATTGAAATACCCTACCATGTTTTCACACAGAAAGAAGGCAGGATTTCCCTCGCTAAGCGTGCGCCTCAGGAAAGCTCGGTCATAAAACGGATGGATTATATGCATCAGTGATACACCCTGCCCAGGATTTTAACAAAGAAGGCTAGCACAGGAAAGCTGCAGGATGGCGCACACTTCCTGTGTAAGGGAATTTCAATATGAGCCCTAAACAAAACAGTTCCTGTGAACTAGGTTTGTTTTGAGCATATTTGGAAGACTGCAATACACTATTACAAATATGCTATCTACGAGTATGCTACAAGTATATGTTATTGACTGGTGCAGCTGGTGACTGTTTGAGTGGGAGTTTTTGTCAGATGTGTTACTGACTTTGAGACACATCTCACATCTGACGAAAGCTTGACCACTCACACATGGACCGGCTTCTCCGGTACTGTGATGGACTGGCTTCTCCGGTACTGTGATAACTGATGATGTATCATGGAAATACTATAACTTACTCTGCATAACTCTCAAAATACACTAGGGCTATACTTTGTTCCTCCTTTAATAGGGGACAAACTTATACATGTACATAACATTGTGATTTGTATGAAAAGGAATGGGTTACAAACAGATATATGTAGGTGCAACAGCGCATCTACACAAAGTCTGCTTTGCATGCATTTTGTGTTACTTAACTTTGATGAATTTACAAGAGCATAAAAATTATGAAAAATGACTCAAGCCATTCATTTCAAAATGGGAACAAATATCCTTCAATGAAGAACTTGTAACAGACCTTTAGTATCATGTAATCATCAGACACATATAAAAACCATATTAAATGTAGTTCAGCTTTTTCTGAGACATGCTGTCAGACCGGGCTGTCAGATTCTGTTCTCATGTCACCAGTTTGTATTAAAGTTGATTGGCCTTTGAAATAATAACAGTCATAATTAGTTGCCTAACCCTGACAATGAAAATGCTACTGTCAAATATCATGGACATGTTTTGCATGTTAGCCTTTGACTATTTTGAGTGCATAAATTTCTTCTATGCAAGTGCAACAAACAAATTCCTTGAACAGAGATGAATAAGAATGAAAACATTTCAAAATCAAAAGTTGCAGTAAATTGGAAATTGAATTTGCACACATATAGTTAGGCATTGGGACTCTAATAATGTGATTTTAGAGGCCAAGAAATACATCTTGATTTTCAAAAAAGAATGCAGATTTGTGATTCCCAGCCAAAAGTGTAAAAAGCAACTGCAATTGCCATTTACCCTGGATCCCTACATGAACATTAATGAAACGTGCTGGTCTTGAAAATCAAGTTGATATTTTCTTCAAAATCTGAGAAGTTATGATTATTTAGATACCAAAGTATCCCATTAGAATTTGTCTTTTTGTCGGGAATCAACTTATATGAAATCGATTGGTAACAAATTGCCCACTTGAATGTGAATAATATCTCAAATAGGTATACTTTGTGTGTAATTAAACCTAAATTGATGCCTTTTGGCATAAACTTATCTTTTCTTTGAATGAAAGAAAAGATCAATAGCTCTGTATTGGTAGATATTGATGAAGTATCTCAATTGTCAAAATTTATCCAGCTAATTTGAGTTCCATATAGTTGAACCGGAAATTGAATATTGTATGCAATGAAATGCACAGCTAGATATCAGAATCTATATTTTGTGACATATTTTGTGATTAAATTCAGTGGCAACATCTCCTCATTTGTAATGCATAATGCCAAATATTTTTGCAAGATACATATTGGGCTATTCCATTTGAAATCCACACTACCCCTGTGGAAGATTTTGGAAATATGTACCACAGAGGGAGTATGAATTTTAAATGGAATCAGCACATTAGGCAGCTCCATTTGAAATTCACCTTCCCTCTCTGTAAAATTCAGGTTGAATCTAGCTCAGAGGGTGTATGAAATTCAAATGGAGCTGCCTAATTTGCTTCCTTGTATACTGAATTATGATCCTGGTATACGATATCCATATGTTGATTGTATCAGATTCTGTAAACCATTTAACTCTTGGATCAATGTCTTTTTAAGTTAAACACTGGAAAGAATCCAACATGTTTATCCCTGGGAAAAATACATATTGATAAGAAATGTTTTTCATATTGTTTGCATTTTGATTTCATACCCCATACAACATGGGGTGTGGATAATGTGCAAGTTGCGAGTGGTGAGTGCGAGTTCGAGTTGTGAGTTGAAATCTGTGAGTTGCGAGTTGAAATTCACTCTCATCTCCCCTTGGCAATTCGCAAATTTCAACTTGCAACTCACAGATTTCAACTCTCAACTCGTAAAATACCTTCACCCTACTTCATGCTTGTAGGCACACTAGAACAAACCGCGACGCCTCTCAAAAGTTCGCTATTCGAGAGGCGTCGCGGTTTGTGGAACGGGGCTAGGCCTACACAATTGGTCAACCTACTACTGTAGACAACAAACAACTTGTAAATAAACAAACATAAATTATATTTTTTAACAATGTCCTGACGGAAAATAGACAATGAAATCATGTATTTAATACGTGGCAACGGCTACAGCATGGTGACACTTAATTTGCATGCATATGGCTTCTTACATGGAACACTAATATAACCGAAGTTTTGATGAACCTAATCAATACAATAGTAATTCTATAAATAGCACCTGAGATAGATTACCCTTGGCCGTGAACCAGAAAAAACAACAATGTCACATGTAATTTGTAAACATGCAATGAATAATCCTGGTGTTGATGATGTAATACTGAAAGTAGTGTAGAACAGGTTGGGAAATAATGTGGACAGTGGGCTAATGTCTTGGCTAATGATTATATGGCTCGTTAGCTCTTTCCTGGTGTGCAAAATAATGAAACGTTTTAGAGAGACTATACCTTGATGCTGAGTTGCTCTAAAAATGACTTGATGCACAAGGACAATTGTGTATGAAGCATCTAATATTTACAATTTTACATTGTTTTGGTCTATAATCAAAGTTTAAATTTGGTGTAAAATAGGCCAAAAATAGAAGCTGACTGCTATATGATTCAATTTCTGCCCGATAGATGAGCTGGCCAGCCTGATAAGCTCAGCCCATTGTACTGTGCATCCCCTGGCTATGCCACTGCAAGTTCTGCCTCTAATCCAGACCACAGATATAAAGTCCCAGCATCCCATGAAAAATATGTCATTTAAAAAAAAAATTATTATTATTGACATCTGTCACAAAATAGTATCATCACAAAAATTGGCATGTGCATTTGTGACCAGTGTTGATCAATGACTATTCCAATAGTCACACTGAATATAGTGAGATGTATAGGATGGCTTTTTGATAACAAATGACATGACACATTGTTGTTGTTGTTGTTGTTTTGTGTATACGTGCATGCCCAGCCGTGACCTGTGGGACCCCCCCCCCCAGGATTTACACAAAAAATGCAAGTTCATCCTATTTTGGGTCACATTTCAGCCACTTGAGCCCCCACACTCGGGGATGCTCTAAGCCGCCCAGGGTTGAAGCCCGGGGTTGAAGATTTCTGGGGGCACCTGGGTATGACCAGGGATCTGGTATGACCAATTCTGAACCAAAATACCTGCTTTCTGATATCAATGTCATTGGGGGACCTAAGGGTGGCTTAGTCCGATGAGTAGGACCTGTTTTTTTCTTAGTTACCAACTATACTCTAACTCTGATCGCTCAAGAAAGATTAACCACAAAAATACACTAACCGCGCCTCACTGGACTTTGACGCGATTCGTCTTTCTTGCACCATGTCAGATAGTGATCATAGTCTGAAATGAGTATAGTCTGGTAACTTAGAAAAAAAGGTCCTACTCGTCGGACTAGGGTGGCTTGGAATTCAGTAAGGTTTGACTTAGTAAGGGGCCATCAGAAAGGTCGTCAAAATCACTTGTTACTAAAAATACTGTAAAGGTCAACAAATTTGCCACCCTATACAAGACCAGAGGCACATTTGCAGAGGGCACATGCCCCATCGCCATTTTTTGCTGTCTGATTTAAAACTACTAATTTGGAAGGGCCTAAAGGTGCCTTGGGATTCAGTAAAGTACAGTCATTGTATACCTAATTAGTATAGTGACAAGGGTTATCAAAAAGGGTATCAACTTGTCACTGAAAATCCTGTAAAGGTCAGCAAATATACCACCCTCTTCTTGACACCCCAAAAGATCACCCACTGAGGGCATTAATGGTGACCCCTCAATCAAAATGAACAATTTTAAAATCCAATGGAAAATTGCCAGAAAAAGGTAGGTGCCCCCTCAATCAGGCTTTGTTCCCCCCCCCATTGAACATTGAAGGAGTCAACACTATGCTTTCGTCCCTAGAAAATCTCAGAAAGGTATCGAAAATAGACAAACTTAGGGATTGGAATCCTCAAGACAGTCACACGGTAAATTTTCCCAAGTTATTGCTTGAGAATCGCATTTCTTAAAAGCAAAAAGCCCCGGTGGGTTCACTCTCCACTGATGATGTGTACGCATGATGGTTCCAATTAGGGGTACATTTCAAGAAATGTCAGCAGAATTTTCGAGGACAAAATTGTTCGCGATTGTCCAAATTAGGGGTGTTTTGGAGCAAAATTGTCCTTGAAATGAAAAATAGGGTGTATTTCTAGGACTTTCATTCACGTTTTACCGCTACAGTTTTTGTTTTGTGTACTTTTTCTGTCTGTTTTTTAATAGTTCCACACAAAATTGATAGGGTATTTTTTCCGAAAAAAATTGTCCTCCATTTCCCCGTGGAATAGGGGGCAAAATTCAAAAGCGTCCTTGAAATGGTAAAAATAGGGGTATTTTTTTCAGAAAAAATGTCCTTGATTCCCCGTGATAAGGGGGTGAAATGAAAATGCGTCCTCGAAATAATCAAAATAAGGGGGTTATTTGGGGGTAAATTGTCCTTGATTTTGCCCAAAATAGGGGGTTAAATTGCTACAAATGTCCTCGATTCCCTGTGAAATGGGGGTCATTTTCAAATCCTGGAACGGTCATACGTCCTACCTTTAAATACAAACTGAACCCACCGGGCAAAAAGCTATGTGGACGTGCCTAATGTGTCTTTTCTGGACCATTAATTTGAACTTGTGTAACTTTCACTTGACTTCACACAATTTGAGGCCCGGCGATTAGCAATATAATGATTTTGACATGTTTATGTTCCATTACATTAAACGTTAACAATACCTTGATAACAATGGCAAATTTATATGCTATTCCAGTTGAAATCCATACACCCTCTGTAGAAGACATGACCTTAATCTCCCACACAGGGAGTGTGAATGTCAAATAGGGTGACCTGAATAGGTCACTCCATTTGAAATATACACCCACTCTGTGTGGATTAAGGTCATATCTTCCATATGGGGGTGTATGGATTTCAAATGGAATAGCCCCATGGAATATGACAACACAAAAGAAAACCATACCTGCACGATGACTGAATTGTCATGATGTACATGTACAAGGAAGATAAGTGTGCCAGGTACTTTGTCATTTCTAAATTCACTGTTTTTTCCAGGGGGGGCCAAGATTGACTGAATTTTGACGTCGTCATTGGTTTTACACGTAAACACAAAAATGTCTCAAATAATTCCAAAAGTGTATGCATGTTATTAAGCACTATTTTATCAGTCTAAATCCGTTGAGGTTCGACAGTGAACCTCATTGTAAGTACTGTTTTTTGAATGTTTTGTATGAATAACGCACAATATGTTTATGATATATACTAAAAATTTCTCCCATCGTGTATCAATGTTTGCGTGGTCTAGCGGTAAGGTCTTCGCCTCCCACGCAGAGGGTCCCGAGATCGATTCCCACTCCCGGCTATAATAATTTTTTTCTTCACATTCATTTTGAATCCAAAAATATTTATTTTCATGTGAAAATGTATACATTGCACTGAGAAATATATTTTGTGCATTTTTTTTTCTGTAACAGGGCCAATAGAGCTAAAAACGCACCTTGGCACGGGGCGTCCAACGTCCAGACAGTGTTGCCGTCATATTGTCTGTTTTGTTTATGCTATTGGCTGTTGCCACATGAATAATGTCGGCCACCGTCGTCTGGTTTTTTCATAAAATATGTAAAAAAACAGTTGTGTATTAAAATTGGTAACAAGCTGGGTCATAAGGTGTGGTTATAGGTGTGGTCACTAAGACAAGCCTCAGGTAGTTGAATGTTTACTTGGCCGATTTCATCTTGCTTCCAGTCCTGAGCAAAGTTTTGACAAGTGACACAAGTATTTGAAGCATGTGTGTTATACTGCTACAGGTAATGCTGCTACTTCCCATTCATAACAATAAGAAAAAATGTGATTTTTTGTTTCGAAAGTTACAACCTTGTTGAATTTTAAAATGCTCTTCTTGTATGAACATGTTGAATGTCAACTCAATTTGCATTGTAAAGTTGCATGCCTGGCAAAAGACCGATCACAAAATCAGGCTGAAGACAATAATTTTTGCCCTCATACAAAGTTGCCCTACTTCCAATTGCTAGGCATACTTTAAGGTTATAGTAATGGTACAAATAAAGATTTTTGTTTAAATATATGAAGTCATCCTTTATTTTAGCACTGTTCCCAGCAAACTAAACAAAGAATAAATTTCTATGGTTGAAGCACAGGACCTGGATTGTACAGGTGAAGCAATTAAACAAATTTAGATTTTTGCATATTATATTATTCAATGATCACTTTTAAGTACAAATTCCAACAAAGAACAAGTGCTAATTAAGACCCATAAATAAAATAAATGACAAATTTAACATCATCAATTTTTTTAGTCAGGGGTCAATTGTTTATACAAAACTATCAACAAATTGGACAAAATATATTACACCAAAAGTTTGGTCTATTTTTATGGGTCTAGAGACTCAAATTATCACCAATCCTTTGCTGATTAAACTTCATCAAAGTATTGGCTGAGGAAATCTATAACAACTACCCCTTCCCATGTTCAAGGCTCACTTATTAGTAGGACTGCTGCCCCCTCCCGACTAAGCTCAACTACCCCTTTCCCAAGTTAGGCTCGCTCATTAGTTGGAATGCCGCCCCCTCCCGACTAAGCCGAAGTAAAGGAAGCGTTAATTTTCGTTAGCATTAGATACTTTTCCTACAACTTCCTGAAATGGAATCAGGGAGAGTGTGACATAGAGGGTGTCTCAGTAAGCTCTCATTCTGGTTTTTAAGAATCTGTAATTTGGGTTATGATAAATAATCAAAATGATAAAATTAAAAGCAGTACATGCTGTATTTATTTGCATAAGGCATGTTTTAGCTTGTTTTTAAATCATGATGATGATCAACTTAAATACATGAGGTAATAAAGACAAAACAACTAAGCGTTTTAAATGTGGTAACCCTATGGGTTTAGGATATGGATTTTTTTCAAACTTACGTTAAAAAAACAAACATCTTCAGAGCAAATGTGAATAATTATCACAATTAGCAAGCACATCAATATGTTGGTATGCATTGTGGTCCCAATAATTGTAAACAGCAAAATATGCAAAGGTAATCAACATTACTAAGAGTTTATTTTGAGAAAAAACAGTGATTTTATGACAATATATTAGTTTGCTTTATACATGTTATAGAAAGTGTGCACATTGCATGAATATCGCCACATTTAAAATCATCACAGAACTGTTGCATACATCTACATCTTTGCATCATTTTTGCTGAACCATGAAATGGTATCAGCTTACATTATAATCAAATTCAGTAAACCTTTGACGAGCGCGTATTTTAATTATACATCACGTATTTACTGCGTTGGATGCACTTGCCTCTGATTGGCTGCTGAAGCAATCTGCTGTTGCCGAGTGGAAATTTATGAATGAACTGTGCGCCGTATGCGTTGTTAGCTCCGAATTTGCAACATCGCGGTAGTCGCGCTCGTCAAAGGTTTGCTGCATTTGATTATAGTGTATCTTGCTTGCTTACTTACTTACTGACTAACCATTTGTTCTGAAATGGACATATCTCGAAATGCCACGAAGGTATGAACCCCAAAAGTGGTGTCAAATGAAAGAAGAAGAAGTAAAGAATATAATAAAAATATTTTCCCACCGGGGGTGGCACTCATAATAAGCCCTGTGTCTATGCTTCATTTTTTAAACATGTACACCAGCCTCTGTGTAAGAGTACACCATTTTGGTTTTCAAGGGGATTGAGAGTTTTTTGAAGAACAAAAAATCGCCCACTAGTCAGTGAGAAGCCACTATAATTATGTAGAGAAATGTATCTTAGGAAACTTCAAGTTTAAGCAGTGCCACAAAATATTTTCATTTACCTAAATACAAAATTGTTACACCTTAATCTGACAATTCATTGTACAATCATGATTACTTGATGTAGAATGTCAAGTGCTATTACATATGTAACAGATATACAATAACCAATAAGGTTTATTACTTATAGACAAATAGTATGTCTTCATAGACAAATGGCTGTCTTAGTGTAAGGAAGTTGTATGTGCAAATGGCTGCCTTGGGTTGCATTTCCAAGTTATGTAGTATAGTAGCAGAGAAGATATCTAACACTTCCCACAATGCATTTCATCCCAGTACTGATTTGTTATTAGCCTTTTCAAAGGAGGGCAGTCGACAGTCTTCAATCTGGGTAAAGCCTGGCAAATTCAAGTGACTTAACCCACTTCGTGCAGGGCAATCCAATTGTGTCTGCCATATCTCGAAAAGGCTAATTCAGTGCAACATGGGGCAATAGTATACAAATATTGACTGCTATGAGGGGCATGGTTAAAATTATAGGCCAAGGTGATCTCAAAACCATGACTATGCCCGGCGTGGCCGAGGGCATAGTCATGGTTTTGAGATCACCATGGCCTATAATTTTAACCATGCCCCAATAAAAAGCAGTCAATATTTGTTTTATATACCAAATCTTAAGATTCTTGTCATCTGTTTGGTTAAAAGCATCGATTTTGGGAAGAGAAATTAATAGTTTCAATGCGAACGGCACACAGATTACAATCTGCGATTTCTGCGTAATTATAACGCTGCGTGGAAACATTAACGCGTCGTAATATCATTTTACGCTGGGAAAAAGCGCGCAGTTTGATCGTGGCCGCACGTGACCGGTCCATAGTTCATTTCCATGGACCGGTCCATAGTTCATTTTGCGGGCATAGTTAATTCAATGACTGCACTTTCAACCAATCAGATGACAGGAATCTATATATGAGGTATATAATGACAAATATACCTCAAATAACAAAGCTCTAGCATCCAGATCTTGCAATTGAGGCATTTCTTGTTACAACTATATCTACCCATGTTGCACTGAATAGCAAATCTGTACAGGGAAAAAGTGCAATGTGGGAAGTGTATGATATCTTCTTTGGTATTATTATATAGGAATCTAAAGATGTATCAGGTGTTTAGCTCATGAATAGAGAATAAAAAATCACCCCTGAATTTGATATGTACAGTTTTTCATGGTTACAACCGAATTATGGAATTTATAGAATCAAGACGAACTTTTGTGACTTTTTTATCCTCTGCTTATTAGTTAGTCCATCATTTTACACAAGTTTTTTATAAGGAAGCAAGGAAGGTGCACATACTCCCAGAGAGTATGCAACTTTCTTGCTTTTCTGTTTTTTAAACCAGCTTGATTTCGGATTTTGAGGGGGCACTATATACTTTGTACTCTATTTTCACGGTACCAGCCAGGTGCCACAAGCATTCGCTTTTGTCACTTTGTAAAGTCTGGAGCCATTTCTGATACCCAGGTTGGTTTATGAAGCATTTCAAAAATCTCTACTCCAGATTAGCACTTGTTCATTGCATAAGGCGCAGTGACAGGCCCTCTCTGACATTACAAAATCCACCAGGCATAACCTCGCGCTTTGCAGCCGTATGTGAATGTGATACCATAAAAGGCAGCTATATTAGGATAAGATATTTTTGCACTAACATGAAGCAATATTCCGATGTGAAAGAATTTGTTATCTGCATAATGCAACCATTCCAAAGGTTAAGTGAATGACTATTGTTATATTATGAAGAGAAAACACAAGACAACAAGTATAGGTATGGTTGCTGGGTATCAGCCCGTGGTCCAAGGGTCATTGTGTGTTTGTTACATTTTATTAAATATTATTAAATTGTCAGCAGACAGTTTGTCTATTTCCCATAATGCAATATGATTACAAATGTTGGCATCATTTGCACATTATTGTCTACTGAAATTGTACATAGTGCATTACACAATCTCGATCCTGAAATTGAATTGTAGGATAAGGAAAAATCAGTCACATGACTGTGAAAACCTTTGACCTGCCTTCCAAAAATGTATCCAGGTAATGTGCAACTGTACAGTATGCCCGCCATTATGTAGGGTTTAAAGCGCCAACTTTATTATCAAGGAGGGTTGAACTTGAATGGCTGAAATTAGCTGTTTGCACATCCAAATAGGCCTTTTTTACATGATTTAATAGGTGGGAGCCTCCTCGTGCAACCCGGTAGATGAGATTATGTAGTGTAGGATGTGTGGACATCCTGACTAAATACTTTTAAACACTCCCAAATGTTGTTCTTGTTTGAGCCAATCTTCCTGAATAACCTCACTGAACATTGTCCATCACAAATGATCAATGACAAAATACACAACACTGCATCTTGAATACTGAAATTCCAAAATATATTTCTGCAAGTTTAATTTCATCATTATCTATATGTGACATATCATACCAAAAGTACCTTGTGGGACCTTTTGAAAGTATTTAAATTTTAACTTGACTTGAAAGAATAAAGTCAAAGCTTGAAAATAATATCTTAGTTTTTAAATTTTGAGGTGATACTTTTAAAAATATGAAGAAAAGTGTAACTTTTTTCTTTATTATTGTCATATTATTTTTATATTTTGCAAGTTTATTTTGCCCTATGCAAAGACAAAAAAAGTTGATTTTACCTACATCTTAAAACAAGGTTTACCGACTGAAGGTACCTTCATGACCTGTCTCATATATTAAATGTATTCTGATTAGCTGACATTGCTTAGAAGAATTAAAAAATATACGAGCGGAACCTTCAAAACATTGTATCGTCCAAACTTATCGCAAAGAACAAACATTACTTGTATTTGATTTGTGACCATATGATGTACAATCTGTACTTCCTCTTGTCTCATGTAATCCTTCCTATTACAAACATTCTCATGGTCTGGTCATCCCATATCATATCAGATAATATTTACTTTGAGTTTCTTGTTATCATTGACATGAGGCCTTATGCAAATAATCAAGTACTGATATGAAAATGGATGATGGTCATCAGGCTTTCACTCTAACCTCATCTCCTTATAGTAAAATCTGACAGACAGGGTTGCCAAAAAAGTTTTAGCCCAAATCGCATGTTAAATTATTGAAAAGTCACCCAATTTTTTTCTTAACCATTGGTTTCTATGGGTCAGGAAACTACCAGGAATCGTTGGAGCCAACGATGAAAAGTCACCAATTTTTTTCTTAACCATTGGTTTATATGGGACTGAAATTTTCAAAAATTGTGGGTAAAAACTTCAAAAGTCACCCAATTGGGCTCCCAAATCGCAGGTTAATTTGGCTTAACTTATGGAATTATTTGAACCTGTGGGGTGTGTTATAAATATAATACCCAGAATGCTAAGGACAAGTGGATGCTATATATCATGGAACTTTGTCAGAATCAATGCAATGGGTTGTATCATCTCGGTGAGGGAAGTTATCAAGATAAGACAGCAGTGTAGATTCTGCTTATAAATGTGACCCTTTGATTTTGAGATGTTGATTTTGGGGTTGACTGTTAGGGTGCAAAAGGTGCTAGATGATAGTCATACATACATGTTGACTGTGTAACTTTGTATTTGGGGATCAATTGGGTGTGTGAAGTTTTTGGCCCAGAGAGAAAGATTCACCTTTGGTCAATCTATAATATTCAAAGAAAATAAATATTTCTCAATTTTTTATTTTGGTGTCAAGAAATTGTTTTCACCTTGTCATAATATTATTACACCCTCACACATTCCTGTATAGTATAATGCTTGTGTGTTAAGTTTATGATGTAGGAGCAGATTTATTTGGACAACTTCAGTTTGACTCCAGCGCCCACTTCCAGAAAAGGTTGTAGGACCCATCAGAAATGTACCTGTAGCACAAACAAATGTTTTGAGTAGGCCTAGTTTGAAGATGTTGAAAACTCTACTGAGATGTTTAAATAGCACTTTACTGGTGCCCAAATAAGGTTCTAATAAATTGTCAAGGATATGCGTAAGTGAAATACACTGAAATTTACAAACTATATATCTCATTCCATTCCATACCACTGTTTTCATACTTAAGTTCACCAAATTGGGACCAAATTACATTGGCGAGTCAAATTAATCCCACCAGGTTCAGTTTGAAGAATCGTCACTAAACCCAAATCAGTGCAACCAAAAAACAGGTTCATAGCCATTATACCACCATCACTCAAATGTCATGAGCTACTATTTAGTCAAAAGTATTGGAACATTATCCTTACCTATCTTCCTAATGGGGAACCTCCAAGCATCCAATGTCACATATGTATCAGTGTCATCAGTGTAATTAAGATATATGGTAAGTCTTGAGATGAATTTGTAGTTGTATCTTAAATTTACAGTGCTCGTTACCATATTAATTAAAAATGAAAGACTAAAAAAAAGTTTTAAAAAATTGACATTGGTATTGTACTGTATAGTCAACAGATGTGTGGAGAAAAGGAGCAAAGTGTTCTAAGTAATTTTGACTGAGATTGTAGTTTGTATACTTGATCCGATCACAATGTTGTATGTACATGTAGGCTATTTAAATAGCTTTTTATGAGTTCACTAGTCTGTTTTTTGAGGCTATTTTCCTACAAGAGTTTCAAAGACTTACACCAGTCATGCCAATCATAAACATTTCCTAAAGCAGAATATCAGTGAAACATTCCTATGATCATGACGATGGGTGACAAGGAATCTAGGCTAAATAACAGATATCAAGGGTTTTATGCAACAAAGGCCTTTCTGCAATAGCTGCCCTATAGGCAATTTGACCATTTCTTCATTGTATATTGTACACATATGACACCTGGCAGCTATTGCCGATATGCCTTTCTTGCTTTACACCCTTGATATGTGTTGAGATTTGTGTTGTTTCAAGATTTTGAAATTATCCAGGGATGTAAGTTTTTAGGCTTTTGCCTGAATTCAGGCTTTTTTGTAATTCAAATTTCTTTTATTTTCTTCCCTGTTTAGGGCTATTCTGGTCATTTTCACACTGTTTTTCAGGCTCAAAAGCGGACTTTCATCCCTGATTATCAAGTGTTCTATAAATATAGACAATAAAACAAGGCTTAATATCATAAATATAAATGAAAATTGTCATCGCTTTTACCAATTTTTTCACCAAACTTTCTTTGGGGCCATGTGCTTCTCATTTCAACTTTTAATCTGTATTTATTTGCATTTCTTTTAGAAAATAACAATTGATGATTTGGGAAAGGAAAGGTATTTATTTGTGATTCTGTTTCAAGGATATTTTTCTAAGACTTAAATAGCATTCTTGGTTTGCAGTGTTCATATTTTATGGCCCATGTACCTGTTACAGAGTGTTACTTCACTGGGCAATTTTCATTCTCTAAAATGTGGTTTGTCCTTGAAATCGAGAGGCAGTGTCTTGCAATTCATTTAAAAATACTTTAAATTTAAAAAAAAATACTTGAAATTGAATAAATATATTGGAAATTTACTGCTCATTTTATACTAAGGTTTGACATGCCTACTGATAGCCTATCAAAAAATAAAATAAAAACATAAATAAAAAGTTAATAAAAATGGAATAGATAGTGCTATTGTAGGGATGAAACAAAAAAATACACAATGATATTTAGGGACCGTTCACAAACACTTGTTGGGGGGCCTGATGCAAAAAAGGGGGCCCTTAAAGGTTTTGACCCTCATAAGGGGGGGGGGGGCTTGAAAAAACTCACCACAAAATTTCCTGGGGAAATTGAGTTTCTATGCTTTTCTATGGGGTTGACCCATAATTTTCATGTCAAAAAGGGGGGGCCCTTGACATTTTTGAGATCTGATAAGGGGAGCCCCGGAAAATTTTTGCAATTAAATTTGTTTGCATCAGGCCCCCTAACAAGTGTTTGTGAACGGTCCCTTATGACATCTTGCATTATGACATGAAACTCTTCCAAGGTTGAGCACAATTATCTTCATTAAATATTATTGCTATTGTTATCAGTATTGTAATTCAACATTCATAATACAAAATGCTGGGCTAGCTATTCATGTAGATATTAAATCATGTCATTTTTTGCAATCTTTATAATTATACAAAATTATGACAAACAGTGTGACTGTCATTACATGCTACTGAAAATCATTAGCCCAAGGTTGGTATTAGGTCAGATTCTGTTAATTATTCATTGAAATTTGTGATGGTATATTTTTAATTTACTGGTGCTTATCAGGATAATTGGAGATGGATGGTGCAGCTTTGTGTTTATGGCAGGAATACACTTGCTATCTACTGAAGATGGCAGCTTTGTGTTTATGTGAGGTATAAATTTGCTGTCTACTGAAGATAGCAGGTTTGTGTTTATGAGAGGTATACATTTGCTGTCTTTTGAAGATACAAGATTGTGTTTATGAGATGTATAAAGTTGCTATCTACTGACGATTGCAGCTTTGTGATTATGTGAGGTATAAATTTGCTATCTACTGAAGATAGCAGCTTTGTGTTTATGAGAGGTATAAATATACTATCTACTGAAGATAGCAACTTTGTGTTTATGAAAAGTATCTACTGAACATAGCAACTTTATGTTGATGAGAAGTATAAATTTACTTTCTACTGAAGGTAGCAGCATTGTTTTTATGAGAGGTATAAAGTTGCTTTTTATGGAAGGTATTAATTTGCTATCTACTGAAGATAGCAGCTATGTGTTTATGAAAGGTATCTACTGAACATTGCAATTTTATGTTTATGAGAAGTATAAATTTACTTTCTACTGAAGATAGCAACTTTGTGTTTATGATACATGTAGGTATAAATTTGCTGTCTACTGAAGATAGCAGCTATGTGTTTATGAAAGGTATCTACTGAACGTTGCAATTTTATGTTTATGAGAAGTATAAATTTACTTTCTACTGAAGATAGCAACTTTGTGTTTATGATACATGTAGGTATAAATTTGCTATCTACTGAAGATAGCAACTTTGTGTTTATGAGTGGTATAAATTTGCTATCTACTGAAGATAGCAACTTTGTGTTTATGAGTGGTAGAAATTTGCTGTCTACTGAAGATAGCAACTTTGTGTTTATGAGAGATATAAAGTTGCTTTCTACTGAAGATAGCAGCTTTGTGACTGAGAGGTATAAAGTTGCCATCTACTGAAGATAGCAGCAATGTGTTTATGAGAGGTATACATTTGCTGTCTACTGAAGATAGCAGCTATGTGTTTATGAGAGATATAAAGTTGCTTTCTACTGAAGATAGCAGCTTTGTAACTGAGAGGTATAAAGTTGCCATCTACTGAAGATAGCAGCAATGTGTTTATGAGAGGTATAATTTTGCTTTCCACTGAAGATTACAGCTATGTGTTAATGAGAAGAGGTAATAAAGTTGCTATCTACTGAAGATAACGGCTTTGTGTTTAAATGAGAGGTATACATTTACTGTCTACTGAAGATAGCAGCTTTGTGTATATGAGAAATATAAATGTCCTATCTACTGAAGATAGTAGCTGAGTGTTTAAAGGGGCACTTCGTGATCCACAGCCTCATCCCCCCACTTTTCTCAAAAAAAGTCGAGATTTTTATATCACTGGAAACCTCTGGCTACATAATGTTTATGTACAAAATATTTCTTGCAGATTAATTCGTTTAGCAAAGATATCATGAAATTTGAATTTCGTTCTGGTGCACCAGAACGAAATTACAACGTATTGTCTATGGAGCAGTGTAATACACATAATCATGCATAACTCGCAAACGCAAAATCGGAATCAACTGAAATTTTGGGAATATGCTTTTTTCGTGGATATGTACTGAAAAATGTCATAAAAAGAGGATGCTAGGATCACGAAATACTCCTTTAAGAGAGGTAAAAATTTGCTGTGTACTGAAGATTGCAGCTTTATGTTGAGGGAAAGTATACATGAGGGGTATTACTTTGCTATCTACTTAAGATTGCACCCCCACTCATACACACAGACACAAATGCATGCATGCATTACCACTGTCACTTACACCTATTTTGTTAAAATCCCTTTGGCTGTAATCTCATCTTGACTTATTACTCCTCTAAATACATTTATCCCAATAGGTCTGGCTAACTGGATTTAGTAAACCAATCTTTATCTCACCAAACATGGCCAATTCCTGTTAATAACAGAGAGCGTTCCTAGGTTATATACACTCTACATCTCTACATGACGTGTAATCTTGCATGCATTTATGGACAACGTGGCTAGTAATTGGCAAGGTCTCCACGCTATGACTCAGTCATCACCGTGTAAAACCAGCAGCAGGTTTTCATTGATGTCAACTGGCCTTGTGGATAGATGACATTCCTCTAGTCACATCTACCGGCTAAATGAAATTATTTTTTTACGGCATCAATTATTTTAAATTTAGCATTTGGAAGCACTGTGTGATTCATCTATTGATTATGTTAATAGTAAAGTGAAGTTTTGCTATTGCTAAAACACAACTTACACTTCTCGAAATTCATTTACTCGTCATGTTTTTTGTTGAAGGTGGAATCCCCAAATGGAATTACAAACAATTAGATTAAACAAAAAATATATTGTGCTAAAAAATAAAATTTCCAATATTGTACACTTTGATCTATGGCATAGCTAATGTGGTGATGGAGGTGGCTGCATATCACAGTAGTTCTGTTTCATATCACTCGTCAAGTTAATACTACCTATTCATCTGGCAGGCATAAGATGATTGTGTTATGATTTCTTAGGGTAATATTAGCATTGCAAAGATACACAACATAATTTACTTGTTTTGTTAGCATTACTAAGATATACAGCATGATTGACAGGTTTTGAGTAGTTCCCTTTTTGCTTGCTCATTATGTTTGTGTGTTTTGTTCTGATGTTCTTGTTTATAAATAAGCAGATGACACCAAGTCACCTATGGATCACCTTAACTCTCTTCAGTATACTTACCAAAGCCTGATTACTTTCTTCAGTGGTTTTGCTATCTTTAGTAATATATTCTGTTGATAGCATTTGACCCAAAACTTGATATATTTCATTGATAGCAAATTGCTATCTTCAGTAGATAGCAATATGACGTGAACTTGTTATCTTCAATGAGTAGCAAATTACTATCTTCAGATGATGGCAATTTCCTCTGACGTTGCTATCTTCAGTGGATAACAAATTGCTACCTTCAGGAGATAATAATTTCAGTAGACAGCAATGTGATCAGAGTTGCTCTATTTGGTGGATAGTAATTGGGTCAGAACTTGCAATCTTTAATTGATAGCAAATTGCTATCTTCAGTAGATAGTGTTTTGATCTGATATTGCTATCATATCAATAGATAATAAATTGCTATCTTCAGTTGATATCAATTTTATGTGACAGTGTTATCTACATGTTAAGTTGCCATCGTCAGTAGGCAGCAAACTGCTATCTTCAGTTGATACCAATTTTGTCTGAACATGTTTATCTTCATGTTAAATTATTATCTTCAGTGGATAGAAAATTTATCTTAACTTCATATCTTCAACGGGTCTGAACTTGCTATCTTCAGTAGATATAAAAATGCTATCTTAAGCAGATAACTAATAGCAATCTTCAGTAGATAGCATTTGATCTAAATGTGTTGCCTTCATGTTAAACTGTTGCCTTCATGTTAAACATGTTAAAATCTTCAGTGAATAGGAAATTGCTATCTTCCATAATTTGATATGATGTTGCTATCTTGAGTAGATAGTAATTTGATCTGAACTTCTATATTCAGTAGATTCCTATCTTCAGTAGATAATAATTTGCTATTTTTCAGTTGATAGCAATTTGATCTAAACATGTTAAATTGCTATCTTTAGTGGATAGGAAATTGCAATCTTCAGTAAATAGCAATAGCAAATAACTATCTTTAGGTAGTAACCTTCTCTTCAGTAGATGGCAATTTGATCTTTAAAATGTGCTATCTTCAGTGGATAGCAAATTGTTATCTTCAGTAGATAGCAATGTGATAGGAGGTGCTATATAATTTGATTTGAATGTGTAATTTTCAGTTGATAGCAAAATGATATCTTCAGTAGATATTAATTTGATCTGAAGTTGCTATCTTCAGTAGATAGCAAATTTTTATCTTCAGTAGATAGCAAAGTGATACGAGGTGCTATATTTAGTGTAGAGTAATTTGATTTGAAGGTGTAATTTTCATTTGATAGCAAAATGATATCTTCAGTAGATATTAATTTGATCTGATGTTGCTATCTTCAGTAGATAGCAAATTGTTATCTTCAGTAGATAGCAATGTGATACGAGGTGCTATATTTGATAGTAGTTTGATTTGAATGTGTAATTTTCAATAGCAAATTGCTATCTTCTGTAGATAATAATTTGATCGGATGTTGCTATCTTCAGTAGATAGCAAATTTGATCTTAACTTCATATCTTGAGTGGCTAGTTATATTGATATTGTTAAATTGATATCAATTTGATCTAAACTTCAGGCCATACTAGCCAGTTTAAAGCAGGGTTGATATCTGTTGTCATTCCTGAAATATCCCCCTTAAGGGCATATTATGATTTGATGTATGTCAATTTTGGCATGGTCTTACATATTACTGACCTGTTTCTGTAGGCCAGATGGACAGCCGGGAAGGACAGGTACAACTAGAATAACAAATATATATTCACCTGGTAGATATTTCTATTTGCTTAACATATTGGCATTTGATCCAAATTAAAGCCGGCATAAAATGTCGCCCTAAGAATTCAATATGATAATATCTTAGATAGTAAACCACATCTAATTTTGTTTCCACTAACGTGACTAAGATATAAAGAGATTTGCAATTCTCTGTTTCATTTCAATTTTCATGTAAGATAATACATATTGTTACGTATTGTAGATGGATTTACCAAAACCGGGTTTTAATCCCAAGATTTTAATTTTCCACATTCTAACTGCAAGTACTGATCAAAAATGTATTGAATTCAAATGCAGTTGAATGGAAGAAGAAATTTATACTATCTTCTACATTTTAGGTGAAAATCTCCAAATTTGATGAGAAGACAGAATGGTACACGTAACATTTATAATGCATGTTTACAAGCTAAGCAAAACCATGTGACATGCAAGGCAAGGATGGGTTGCAACGTGTCTAGGTCTTCACAGCAATCAACCACCATAATGCATGCATACTCATAGTCCCCATACGAGTGTGTATAATGAAAAGCTGTATGCAAAATGTGATATACATTACACACCAATGCTGCCGTAAGATATTTTTTCAATCAAAATTGTTATTGATTGTGTTAGTTTATATTTTAGTCTTCATTTATTTTTTATAATGATCATAAGTGCTCAATACCATACTCATACTAATTAGTACCCCTTAGTAGTTACAATATATCTGTATACATAAAATAAAATATTGATACAAACGATACACAAGGTAGCCGTTGCATACATGTATAGCACAATTTGCATCTGAATTCTTCATATGATTTGTGCATTATGTGCAATTGCTAGGTAATTCTGTGGTTCAGTACGGTGTGTGTAAAAATAGCATATGACACATTGAAGAGGGTGTCTCCCAGTTTGGTGATGATCATATAGAGATGACTGAGTGAGTGTATGAATGGTTTGATAGAGGGATGAATGGTTGGATGTTGTAAGCAGATGGAGGCAATCCCTTAGTAACAGAGCTCATCGGATGAGGTCTAGGGAATTGAGATAAATTGGTAGAGATGACCAATTTCATCTGATGTATGATATGAATTTGAAAGATGAAAATATTTAATATTTTTGCTTGACATATCGGGGGAATTGATATAAATTGGAATAGATTGATGTTAACCCGTCAAGGCTTTCGTCCTACACAAAAAATCTGACCTGACTAAAAATTTTAGAGAGTCCAGTATATGATAGGCCTACTTCTACCACTAATTATACATGGGTCCTATGAGGAGCATGAATAGAGAAAAAGTAAGGAGGAAGCCTTGATCAAGGCTACAGTAATACCTGATGTGAGTAGGAGATTTTAGATGAAAATATTTAATAATTTGGACTTTGGGCAGCCCCATAACAAATGTTACGAGGGAATGTTAGGAATAGTGTATGTATGTATATATTCTAGATCCACAATATGATCATAATTTTTTGCCTTGCCTGCACTATGCTTTAATGTGCTGTTTATTGAGACTAGCGGGATACCTGCTAGATGAGTAAATGGGAGCGTTCACTGTAACAGGAAAAATTACTGAACAGGTACAATCATTGAAAAGGTAGATTTTTATTTATCTAAATCTGTCTCTTCTAACATTTTCTTTTTTAGTTTCCTCTGCTTAGATTTTCCGTTTCCATGTTATTTATTTATTTAACCCAGTTCCCATTATTTTCTAAATCCGGCCAGCTGCAGTGACGCGTAGGCTGATAACCGATTTTCATAACAAAAACCCTGTTTTTACCCATTATTCACTGTTTTTGCAGCCAATTCTTAACCGTTTTCAACCAAATAAAGTTTAAACACGTTCCCGTATATTCCTTGGTTTCCCGTATGAATTTGGCGACATTTGGATCGAAACTGACGGAGCCTTTATACGCATACATAGATACATACAACATTCCCCTATTTATAGTAAGATGGAAACGGAAATGTGATGTCATAATTGATCCTTTCCAGGGTAACTATTTCACGCTTTCTGTGTTCGGAACCATGATCAAAAAGATCACAACACAAAGTCACTGGGTTACAAACATGCGTGCAAACCAAGCGTCAACCAGTAACTTAGGTATGACATATTTACTATGACAGCGAATAAAACAACTTTTGATTCAGCAAGTGCATGTAAGTTGATTTAATTCAACACATTTTCCCAGAGACTTCAATCTGAAATGTAATCACACCAAATATGCATATACATGGTACATCAGTAGAATTCACAAAGGCTATAAATATTGCTGCACAACAGCAGGTTCTTTCACACAAGAAAATGATTCTGTGAAAATAAGTTGTTTTCCCATGTGTCAGAAATAGTGAAGAGAACAGCCTAAATGTTTCACAGCAGAGTGTAAGACAGTATAAAACATAAATAATGCATGCAAGGTTTGCAATAACAAGCCCAAGAAATTATTTATAAGGATAGAGAGGAAACTTGTCAGACTGAGATCAAATTTTCTCATTTCCATTTTTTTTTGCATAATTTTAAGACTGTGGATTCATGTAATCAACGTCAATCCAATTTCCATGTATAAAGTGCACATTTGTGCCTTGTATTATCATGTATGTGTATTTATTATTTCATAGCAATTAATTTGTTATGAATCTCATCTGTTCTGCCTCAATTGTAAGTATCAGTTCATCAGAAACCAATTATAAATTGATATCTTTTAATGCCAGCAATTAACTGAAAACCAAGTGTTTCATTGCCCTGAATCAATGTAGCACTGACATAGGTTTTCCTCCTTGTGGTACATTATGTGTGCATTCGAGTCATTATAATGTGATTTCCCTCATCTGAGCTCAATTTTGTGAGAGAATGGGGTCGTGACACCCGATGTCTTGTTATTTTATGGATGCAAGTACTTGGAATTCAGTTATGAGGGAAGGCAAGAACATTTGATTGCATTTGTGATATGATATAGGCCTGTATGGAGTTAAAATTTATGATGGTGTGTGTTCCAAACTGAACAGGCTTTGATAAAAAGGTAAAATCAAATATTTTGTAACAGTGTATAAAGTCTTTGTTCAATACGCAAATTCAGGGTTTCTCTAGCGGAAGTCAATTTGTGCCGAAATTCCTTCCCACAATGCAATAAGCGTATTGCATAACAATAGATACAGTTCGGAGGTTAATCCATCACCTTTGTTATGCAATACGCCTATTGCATTGTGGGAAGGAATTTCGGCACAAATTGACTTCCGGTAGAGAAACCCTAAATCCATGTATTCATATATTTTTTATGATCCAGGCATAAGAATAGAAAGATGCAATTTTGTTTGGGTTTACACACATTTTCTACAGTATAATAAGCCTGTGCACATGGTGTTGAACTGTAGTCATATTATGTAGTGATGGCATAGTAATCAGCGAATAGATGAGTTGAACAGGTATCATGGCTGTGTAGATATGGTGGATATGTGTGGAATTAAAATGATGAAGATATATATACCATCATATGAGACAGAAAATATGGATGATTGATGAGTGTAGTTGCACTATAGCCCTATCTCTAACCCCAGGATATCTATATGATTATCATTATTATACCATATCATAATCTGACCTGATCCAGGTCATTTTGGTATCGAACTTCTGTCAAATTTAGTAGTGATGGTATCATAATTAGTGATGTCTTGAACTCTCATCATGGCTGTAGATGGAGGGTATGTGTGGAATTAAAATGATGACGATATTACCATCATGTGAGCATAGTGAGACAAGCATTATTGAAGATATATGCTAGATGTGTATGTGTGTAGTAAGCATAATTTATAACCCATGATCAAACCCAAGATAACCTTAACCCTAACCTTGTCCTAGCCTGTGTGTACAGGTCATTAGGTATTGAACTTCTGTCAAATTGTGTATTGAAGGAATGATAATCACTGGATAGATGGCTTGAACAGTCTTCCTGGGTATGCGTAGACATGGAGGGCATGCATGTGTGGCATTGCAATGAAGATATTAGCATCAGAGACAGATAACATGGTACATTGACCACTTAGTGCAGCTAGCTGGGTGCAACATACAAGATGTACTAGGCTATTTGCTTCACTGAAATAATAATGTGATGTGGATTGTGTTCCGCAAACACATACTAAAGTATTCTGTGTAGATGGTAAAAGTTCACTGAAATAAATGTTGATGTTGATAATGAGTAAGAAATTCAAATAACAGCGATAACATGATATATGTATCAAATATTATTACTGGGTATGTTGTCATTTAGTGTGTAGTCATCAAATCTATATCAACATGTAATCACTATTTGTCATCTCTTTTGTCATCATCACCAGCATTCGTAGTTAAATTTAACTTACTTCCTCCGATTCTACAATTGCTGATCATCATCTAGTCATTGTAATTATCATTTTAGTAACATTCAGTGGTATTTCTCTTAATAAACTTAGCATAGTGAACTCCTCCCGGACTTTGTATCAAAATTTTGAAAAGATAATTGTTTCCTTTTTTACTCATTAAATATTGAACCATTTTAAAACATTTCTCTGATCACTTGAAATTTTCAGACTGGTATTTATGATGAGAGGTAGGAGGTTTAACAACCTTTTCATAAATGAAGAAGTTAACTCTAGCATCAACCTCCCTCGCCACAGTTTGTGGCTCTCACAGACTTTGCAAGTGCACAGCTTGCACGCGAGTTACAGTGGCGTAGTCAGGACTTTTGCAGAGGGGCAAAGGGGTGAGGGGGAGGTAACTTTCAAGGGGGAATATTTGACCAAAATAATCAAAATGGGCTAAAAAACATAAAAAGGTATAAAAATCCGTAAATCTGTAGTTTAGCTTGGCTGTGCCACTACCGAGTTTCTAATGCGGCCCGAGATCAACCCCCCTGGTTGCCAGATCCCTTGAGCACAATCCCAATACTACATGTAGCAACAGAGAACTTGAAGAAAATAATTGCACTGATATTTGTCATTTGAGCTACAATTATTTTAAAATTTAATATCTAGTCATTAACCTCTCATTCAAATAAATATGTAGCCATTTTAAAATATTGACAACTAGTGTCATGTCATATTTAACTAGACATCAGTTATGACGAATCATCATTGATCAAATAATTACTGGCTTTATGGCCATTGGAGTGGTCACTTAACTTTGCACTTGTTTGGTATTGACCATTGTAAATTACCGCTGATGACCGATGTACTCAATATTGGACATAATAACTGACCACTGATGACCAGTGCACTCAATATTGGATATCCTGATTGATTGCTGATGAGGATAGTGTTATTAGTGAGGATGGTAATTAGTGCTTATGATGTTTGAATTTCATCTGGAATTGTCATGGTGTGGATGTCCGCTAAACTCATAATAATTATATTGATAACATTATTTTTTGTCACTTTGAAGTGGTTATTTTATAATGTAGGTCTGCAGTGATGGCAACAGAAAAATTGTAAATTTGTGCCGCATACAGGTGGAAATGGGTTAGGGAGAGGCAAAAATGTTAACAATTTGAGTTTTATTTGACTAACATTTCCCCCAAATAGTGAAATGGGTTTATGTGTGTGTGTGGGGGGGGGGGGGGGAGTTATGCCTCTGATATTGTGTTCTCAAAGGTGATAGAGAATGTGATAGAGAATGTAAATTTTCCTATAATTTCATGATTTCAAGCATTCTGATAGTATTTCGGACAATTTATACTATTGGCTCACCCATGTAAGATCCTGCATTTTACCTGAAACCCACTTACATTCCTGAAGAAAGAAGACTGTAAAGTTGAGTAAAATCAAAGACCTTCAATACATTGAAGGTTGTTGGTAAAATGTACATTTTTAGTCCTATTAATAATATTAATCTTTTCTATATTATTCCATTTCTTATAAGTAACAGTTCTAGTCATTCCTTTTGCTCCACAACCTTTTTTTAACCTATCGTTTTGGTTCAAAACTGCCGACATATGGTACGGCATGTTAAACCAGTGCCTTATTACAATGCATACGGCCAAAGGGGACATGTTAAAAGGACACAAATTCTAACATATGATCATATGATTTCTATTGTAAAATCTCCCCTTTTTGAAGCCAGAACATTGTTGTTTCTACTAATAATCCCCGAGTCAGTGAACTCCAAACTGAAGTCAAAGTGATATTGCAACTATTTTCAATGACAGATTTGGCCGTAGCCTGTGGATGTTTAGTAAGTCGCAAATGGTGGACATTTTGATGCATTATGCATTGATGGCTTAGCACTTACCACATTGCACAGTCTGCATTTTGCTGCAAAAATCAACAATGAATATTTTTTCTGAAAAAAAGCTTTTGCAAGATTTGCCATAGTCTCATAGGCATGTTTGTACCTATTTGAATAAATTTGCATACAGGTTCATTTTATTGTATGCTGATGTCATGAACATTTATTTAAATACAAAATTTATTCCAAAATTTCAACCTGTTGTCAGTTCTCAATCTATGTGACTTGTGTGCAGATTGAGGGTTTTGCAGACTTCTCGGTCATGCTCTGTGTCATGTGCGTATTTACTGGACATATATAGCATATTTACTCTTGTCGTTGGCCTGGTTGTACTTTTCGTGTTGCCCGAAATGCTTTAACATGTATGGGACACTTTCCATGTGATACTCTTAGCCTTCAGGCCATTACTGGCTCACACTTACAGATGAATTGCAAGTGCCTTTTATTCAAATAATATTTGAGAAATAGAATTTAGTGGCAGCCATTTTGTTTTCTCAAAAAAGCATAAATCAGTGGGAAATTCAAGAACCTCATAGAGGGAAAATTGTGTAATTTGAATGAAAGATACAATTTTACTATATTTCAAGAGATTTGAAAATGTTTTATGTCTCAGTTTAGATTTTGTTCTTCAATTTTAATTAATAATTTCACCCAAAATCGCTACATTTTTTGCGCACTCAACATATTTTAATATAGGGTCTGTATCATAACCATATGTTTAAAAACATATGGTTATGATACAGACCCTGAACTACTGTAAAACCACTTAATTTCGCTAGGGATTTAATTTAGCTAATTTCACTAGAAGCCTTAATTCGCGAAATTAAATACCCGCAAATTGAACAGTTTTACATTGAATTGTACACATAAATTGCTGGATTAGCGAAATTAAATACCCACAAAAATGATGGTCATTGGCAATTAGCGAAATTAAGTACTAGCGAAATTAAATAGCTTTACAGTAACCCTTTCTGCCAAACCTACAACATCGCACACCCCCAGTGCTCCCTTGAATTGAGGTATAGAGGGGGATCGGACAAATGATGTATAGGGCGACCACCCCTGTGAACTTAAGTACAAATTTGCACTCTAATTTTTAAATAGAAGACAAATATCCCAATATTTATTCAAAATGTTTCCCTTTTCATTTTTCTACTATATAGGACTAACCACTTGACCTTTACCACATCAAGATATGAAATATGGAAGTTGGCACTGGTGAATTATGATTACAAATTTGCGCTCTCAAGTTAAAATTAAACTAGAGCGGTTCTCGGCTTTCGCGGTTCTCGGCATTCGCGGTTCTCGGTAGTGTGGGTTGGTCCGTATGTGACGCTTTCTGTTCAGAACCTTGTGTGACCTTCCCCCAGAAAAAAATCATCCGCCACCACTGGTTATAACAAGGGCCTTGTAAATGCAACTGGTGAGACAGAGCCTCGAATGACCGTTTGTGTTTTCAGTCTGATTTCATTTCAAAAAAAAAAGAAGAAAATTATTTGATATGAGAAAGACATTCTTCAGTATTCAGAATGCAATTCGATATGTCTGATGTGCTCTCATTTCCCACAAAAATACTGTCGAAACGCTCAAAACGCTCATTCCAGATCCCTTAAGTATATGTCATATTACATGTTTCACATTTGTACGATTTTAAATAATTCTTTATCATGTTTATAGGACATGCTCTGTTATATTTTTATATCCTCTTTTCATTCTTGAAAAGATAGATCATGCTTTTATTTCACCCATTGGGTATTTCTTTATTAATTTGTGTTTATATGGCGATTTCAAGTGGGATAATAACTCCTGGATGACGTAAGCATAATGTTGATAGATTTAAATATCATTATAAATAGGCACTTAATAATAATGATATTGAAATAAATTGATAAATAGATAAATTAATAGATAAATAAATAAAAGATATATAAGCCTAGATAAATAATAAATAAATGATAAACTAGGAGTAAATTGCAAACATTTTATCTTAGAGCAAATGAGCATTTAATAAGTTTTTGCGACAAATATTTTGCCCTTGTACGCTTTTATCATTATTTTATCTTTTACTAATTTTTTTGGGACATGCTCGCTTATTTATTTTTTATGTGTTCCTCTTATCATTTGTGAAGTATTTCTTTATTTTTGTTTTAGTACAAGTGATCACTGAGTATGTTTAACTGTGGAAATATCGGTAGATAAGGTGTTTTTATTTCACCCTTGAGTATTATTTATAAGTGTATCAACATACATTTCACATGTCATGATTTTTCATTGTTTTATTTTAAAGCAATTCTTTATTGGGGTGCATGCTCTCATATATGGCTCTTGTGTTATGCTACAGAGCACCTGATGGCAACGTCGAAACATTTGTTAATAATTTTGACTCTACAATTGAAAAACTCCACAATGACTTTAACCAGATTCATGTAATTGGTGATTTTAATCTTCCTGATGTAAAAGGTTGTCTTGACAGTACTATATATCACAATGTTACAGATTCTGAACAAGCTTTTTGTGATTCTGTGGATTCTTTTTTTTTGTAGCAAATGAATGATATCCCATCTAGAAAAAATTGTGATAATATTTTAGATCTTATTTTCACAACTGTCCCTGACAGGCTCAATGGTGTTACCATATCACATGAAACATTCTTAACAGATCACAAGCTGCTTCAATTTACTGTGAGTACAAGGGTTGAGCGCCTCAAACAAAGACCTCGATTTGTATACAATTTTAAAGCAGCTAATTTTAATGATATATACGTTGTGAGCTGCAAAACACTGATTTTAGTCAAGTATATTGTGCAATAGATGTTAATTCATCATGGAATTTATTTTCAGAAATATTCACCAAGGTTTTAGACGATTACATACCAAAAATTAAGATCAAAGGCTCTTCGGCCCCAGCATGGATTGACGCAGAAGTTAGGCATCTCCAAAACAAAAAGGAAACTGCGTGGAGGCGTGCTAAAAAATCAAATCTCTCTAGCCACTGGGCCAATTTTCGGAAGTTACGTAATAGTTTGAAAAATTTGCTCTCTGCCAAGTTTAATGAGTATATTGATAGTCTTGGTGAAAGTGTTGTTGATAACACCAAGAGATTCTGGTCATTTTTAGATCAAAACAAAATCCAAATCTCTTCCAAAAGTTATCAGCTGGGATAACATCACAGCTACAACAGCTAGAGAAAAAGCTTCTCTTTTAACAACTATTTTTATTCTGTTTTTACTCAGCCAACTTCCAACACACAGTTGCCAAAGATACATGGGTTTCAACATCCTTCACTGGGTAATATTCAGATCAACGAATGTGATGTCCTCAAGATCTTGTGCAATTTAAATGTTTCCAAAGCTATTGGTCCTGATGGGATATCTCCCAGGGTCTTGAAAGAATGCGCTCATGAAATTGTTTTTCCTTTGTGCCACATTTTTAACTTATCTTTGAGTTCTGGTATTATGCCTGAGACCTGGTTAAAAGCCAATGTTGTTCCTGTTTTTAAAAAGTCTGACAGGCAACGTGCTGAAAATTATAGACCTGTGTCACTATTGTGTATATGTGGAAAAGTGATGGAGAGAGCTATTTTTGATCAAGTGTTCCCCCCAATTAAAGACCAATTATACCATCTGCAACATGGTTTTATCAAAGGTCGCTCCCCTGTGACACAGCTATTATCCGTTTTTCATGAAGTCAGTTCTACTCTGGACAACGCTGGGCAAGTTGATATGATCTATCTTGATTTCTCGAAAGCTTTTGACAGTGTTTGTCATAGCTTGTTGCTTCACAAATTGCAATCTTTTGGCTTTCATTCTGACCTCCTCAATTGGTTTCGCGCTTATTTAACAGGGAGGAGGCAGAGGGTTGTTATTGATGGGGTAAATTCCGACTGGCTTCCAGTTGTTTCAGGGTACCCCAAGGTTCAATATTGGGGCCTATGCTTTTCTTTTGTACATAAATGACATGCCCAGTGTTGCCCAGAATTCTTCTTTAGCTTTGTTTGCAGATGACTCTAAATGTTATAAAAACATCTCTGATGTCTCTGATTGTCACATGCTCCAAAGTGATATTGATGCATTATTTAATTGGAGCAAAACTTGGGATCTCCATTTTCATCCCTCTAAATGCCAGATCATATCAATCACCAGACGTAGGAATGCAATTCGTCATGATTATAAAATGAACGGTGCCATTCTAGACCGTGTTAGTTCCATTAAAGATCTTGGTCTTGATATTTCCTCGTCTTTCACTTGGGATGATCACATTAACAGGGTTGTTAAAAAGTGTAACAAAAGACTTGGTATGATTAAACGCACCATTGGCTTCAATGCCCTCGTAATGTATCCAGGACTTTGTACTCAGCCTTGGTTCAGTAGTGATTTGGAATATTGCAGTCCCCTCTGGAGTGGTACCTCAAAGCGCAACATCCAGAAAGTTGAGGGGTCCAGAGAAGGGCAACTAAATTCATTTTAGATTATCCCGAGGCTGAGTACAAAGAAAGGTTAACAGAGCTAACTCTTCTCCCATTAAGTTTTAGAAGAGAATATGTTGATCTCAATATATTTTTCAAGTGCAATCTGGGATTATATGACATCAATCTAGATGATTATGTAGTTTTTAATGGTATTAACAAAGACCGTCCCACCACCAGATTTTCCTCTGATCCTTTGTTGCTGGTAAATCAGCTTTCTAAAACTGAGTGCCACAAGATGGGCTTTTTTCAGCGTATGGTGCCCATTTGGAACCAGCTCCCTAGTATTATCAGATCTACAAATTCTGTTGCTTCATTTAAGCACCAAGTTTTGGAGTTTTACCAGTCCAAATTTGCTCGCACCTTTGATGCAACTTCTGTTTGCACTTGGACCTCTTTTTGTAATTGTCCAAATTGCAGGCAAATGTAACTTACCTGCATTTTCCCCCTCTAATTTATTTTTCCCTTCCCTTCTTTTTTGGTTTTGGTGGGGCGGTCTTAGAGGTGCCTGGCACCTGTTCGCTCCAGCCATTCACTGGACTTTTTAAAACAAATGTTCCTTTCATAATATTGTGTAATTTTTGATGTAACTTATGTGCAATATTATATATTTCTTGTAATTCTGTGCCAGTGATAAAGTGTAATAAATAAAATAAATATATTAGGTGGTTTTTTTTCATGTTCCTCTTGTCATTCTTGATAGATGGCTGTTTATTTATGTCGCGTGTTAAGTATTTTTGTAATATTTGGTCGAAGTGTATAATTATCATCAGACACATGTCACATTTTTATGTATGATTTTGCATTATTTAATTTCAAATTATATAATTTTTTAAACGTACTAACGTAGTTCTTTATTTTTGTTTCTGTGAATATCATCCGAAAAGTAGGCCTCCTGCACATTATGATTTTGCCTTGCTTTATTTAACTCTTTACTGGGGTGCATGCTCTCTGCTGGTTTTTTTCATGTTCCTCTTATCATTATTGACAAGATAGCACCTGCTGTACGCTGTTTATTTATTTCGCCCTACATTATTTCTTTACTTGTGTTTTTAGATTTTGAAGTTTATATCATGATAGCACACGCTATGTTTTTATACCAACCGCGTTTTTTTTTGAAAACAGTTCTTGTTTCAAATCCTGGTCCGCAATGTCAACATTCAGTTCGTTCATAAAATATGGCTATTTATTTATGTCGCGTGTTAAGTAGTTCTTTATTTTTGCTCAAGTGTATAAATATCATCAGACACCTGTCACATTTTTATGTATGATTGTTCATTATCTAATCTTAAAATATATAATTCTTTAAACTTATTTCTTTTTTTTCTTTTTCAGTTAATATCATCCGAAAAGTAGGCCTCTACACATTATGATTTTCCTTGTTTTATTTAAACTCTTTATTGAGGTACATGCTCCTCTTATCGTTATTGACAAGTCATCACATGCTGTACGCTGTTTATTTATTTCGCCCTCATTTTCTTTACTTTTGTTTTTAGATCTTTAGTTCTTTATTTTTGTTTCTGTGAATATCATCCGAAAAGTAGGCCTTCTGCACATTATGATTTTTCCTTGCTTTATTTAACTCTTTACTGGGGTGCATGCTCTCTGCTGGGGTTTTCATGTTCCTCTTATCATTATTGACAAGATAGCACCTGCTGTACGCTGTTTATTTATTTCGCCCTAAATTATTTCTTTACTTTTGTTTTTTAGATTTTGAAGTTGATATCATGATATCACACGCTATGTTTTATACCAACCGCATTGTCTGGTTAAAGACAGTTCTTGTTTTAAATCCTGAATACAATGTCAACATTCAGTTCGTTCACCTCACAATGCGGTGCGATGTTATATAACTGTATATATTGCAGGGTTGCCAAACCCGCGATGTATTAGGCCTAGGTCAATAGGATGAGTTTTGAAGATTTTCCTCGCGACAATTTCCTGTCCTATAGACACCAATTGATGGTTAAGAAAAATATTGCATGACTTTTCAACATTGGCTTACGCGACTTCTGGTAGTTTTTTATCTCATAGAAACCAACGGTTGATAAAAAAAAAATATTGGGCGACTTTTTCAATGATTTGACCCATGGTTTGCCCTCATTTGTTTGGCAACCGTGGTCTGTGTTAAGTGAATATATTTCGGTAAGAAAATAATTATCATAGACCATGTAGACAGAACGGACAATAGTCATAGGCGCTCTCCTCCATTTTGAGAAATATACTTTTACACACACACTACATTTAATGATCAGCCTTAAAGTTTTACCTTTTTAGTGGGTTAAGCCAAACCTAAGTGGATGAAATATAAATCAACACTTCTGGCACTGATTGGTTTCCGTAGTTGTTATATGGAATGCGAGCTGTCTGTAGCTACAAAATTGTCTGCAAATCGGCTTTTGCCGGGCCTCTCTTTTTCGGCGTTTTTCTCATTAAATTAGGGTCCCGTTCAAATAAAAAATAAACTGGTGTCTAGATGTAATCACAGTTAACACACCAGGAAAATTATAGAATATACAACAACCTAGTTACACCTGTAGACTGCGAACAAACATGCACCTGGCCAGACCTGGCCGTAAAACAAAGTGTTCTCCCTACGGATACCCTTAAGGGTCACACAACAAAAATAGCTCTACATACATATGATTTTCCTTAAATTTTCTCCCCACCACTTGACCTTTTCACAAATAAAGATATGAAGTAGTGAATTTCTGACTTAACTTTCTAGTCACGCTCATATGAAACCTAAATAAACATTGCGTGTCTTAATATCTGTAGTGTAGAATCATAGAACGTAATTGATGAAAAATCAGCTGAGTGTTAAATGTGAAAAACAGCTCACCCTTTACTGCAATTACTACCCATGCATGTAAATGAGATGTAAAAGATGATTTTCATATTTGTACATTTTCCAATATAAGATTTAGGTCATGACTTAATAAGAAATAGATTAATTTGTATTATTAAATTCTGACATGACATCTGTGGTGAAGTTTTCTATACACACAACAAGAATGAGGTTGTTCCATAATTATCAGCCCTAGAGGAAGAATATTATTATTATTATTCTTGCCCTCCTTTGAATCCTGCAGGAATACTGAAATAAATTTGGGTAGGGAAATGTTGCCCAGATTTCAAAAATGCGGGCTTCGGACCACAGCTTGGGGAGATAAAGTGGGGTCTCCGGAACCAAAAGTGGGATTTTGTTCAGTGACCCTCTTAGCAAAAAAATTTCCAAACATTTCGCAGAAATAAGTGATTGGAGCTCAAATTCGAAGGAGAAAATTGAGCCAAAAGGATTGTGGACTTCAAATGGGGGTCTCCAGAATAAATAAAAAAATTGATGGGGGTCTTTGGAACAGAACAGAGCTTGAAAGAGTGGTCTTGAGCAAGGCACTTTTCTATTGTGCAAGGTATATAGAGTACACCCAGGGCTTTCAATATGCATGCAAACAAAAATCTCTTTACACCAATTGCTTTCTTTCTTTCTTTCTTGATTAATTGTTTAATCGATTGATCGACTGAATGGTGATGGAGGTGTTGCATACAGAAAATGTTATTTCTGTCTCTCCACACTATGATCACATTGTGTTAATTGCTCCCAAAATTGCTTTTTCTTTTTTTTTACCCGCGTTTAACACCTGCCAAAAACTTGTATGCCCAAAAAATTACCCCTGCTCTTTATTACGCCATTGACTTGTACTTCCAATTCCTATGCATATAAATTAATTAAAAATACAGGAATTGTATGAAAATACTGTCAAAAATCACTCTGAAGCTTTTTCCAGATAATCGTTCCATTACAAGTTAACATGAAAACAGCATGTGCTTGAAAGTGTATTTTGTATTTCCATAATTTTACAGACTGGCAACATATTAAGTATGTTGTAAAACTAAATTGCTAACATTTGCATTGGATTTGTGTGTGAAAACCTGTGTCATAGCCTCCTAATGGTACGATCATTTACAAACTCACACAAGATAGTAGCAATGCTCCATCATGTACACGTATGTATACACACATGCAAAATATATTCACTTGCTATTACCGTATATTTGAACAGTATCGTGATAAGAAGTGAGCCCCCATTAAAGCTAGTGCATTACCTGACCTCGCAAAATACAACCATCGCCACACATCGATTAAATCTACAGCGGAGGATGTACGTCATCAATCCAGGGAACCTCCAATTACCTCATGGTATGACATCATTGATGTGCATTCTGATTGGCTAGTGATGATATTATAGTAATGAATTATTCATTAGGGAATCCTATATGTCAGGTTGTGGTATGGTGATGTCATTGATTTATGCGTGGATTGGTCGATGTGTATTGGTGAAGGGTGAATATGGTTGTCTCCCTCTATTTCAGATGCAAGAGACAATTGCTTGGATGAGTTCATTTTCTAATTTTGTATACTTCGTATTGATGCGTGTTAACAATTTCTAAGGAATTCCTCAATAAATTCAATTAAGATAGCCCATCCTTTATGGCATAGTGATGATTGCAGAGGGTGAAGTAGTGAGCTAATTTTAACATATTGAGACATTTTGTAAATTATTGTCAGCAAAGATAAATCTATCTGAAGTAGTAGTTTTCTTGATTTTCTCTTCTTTTTTGCTTTCCCAAAAGATCAGGAAGTGTTCTAACTGTGTAGGCATGTATTCAACTATACTTAAAGTAAAACAGTTTTTGAGAATTTAGGTGTTGATTAGAAAAGTGCTGTCATCAGCTGTGTAGCGCAAGGCTAGCCCGAAGGGTTGGACCTCAGCGCGAAGCACGAGCTCTCTGGATAGTATACTACTAAAGTAACACAAGTTCAAAAGTAGTGCTACATTTGTGATGTACAGTGGTAATTTTCATCATTTTTTATACAGATTATCTCAAAATGCAGAGAGATACCCATGGCAGGTGATGCTGGCACCTTAAGACTGTTTCCTATAACATTTTTTCAATTCAAAACATATGCGTATGGATCTTTAGCTTAACTATAACCATGACAACAGTTAACGTAAGTGACAATCTGCATGAAAGATAGTATTTAGTACAAAAAAACCCTAGTATAATCTACAACTTGAGGTCACATTATGACCTATAAATTGCTGATTGGGTATGATTGAACTATGTTATTGGAAAAGACACACAAGCAACAACCACTGACAACAACAAAAAAGACACACAAGATGGGAAAAAAAGACACACAAGAGGTCCGTCAGGCATCCGTCACATGTCCATCAGGTCAAAAAGACACACAAGAAAAGTCACACAAGTCTCACAGACACACAAGTATACCTGTCTGAGTATGGGTGTCTGTCTCTGTCTGTTGTCTGTCAATGTCTGTCACCGTAAACACATGCATGATACCTCTATATGTGCACCCCACATACATGCATACACCCCACCCTCCCCAGTGCAAGCATGTAAACCCCCCCCCCACACACACACACCCCTGTTTGTAAATACGTTCAAACGAGGACCTCGACTTTTGGAGGATCTAACCGAGGACTTACACACCCGCTTTTAATCGACACACCGTGGACCTCACGCAAACACACCAGACAACTTACTATCCAACTGAGACCCGCCCTATACCCACTATGGGGGACCTATCTTATATGCTATCTTATATGCATATTTGCATCAGTTACGTCAGCCTTGGCATAGTTTCAAACCGAGGACGCCCTCGCTTGGAGGTGTGACCTCGCTTTTACGGTGTGTATCCATATGTAGGTCCTCGCTTGACGGCATTTACAAACGCACACACACCCCCACCCATCCACCCCCCACATAACCATCACCACACTACACCAAATCAGATGAGACGTTAATGAAATTTGTAAAAGAACAAAGGTTGCTATAAATAAAAACAAGTTCTGAAGTCTTAATTTCCTTGCTGATGCAGCTGTGATAAGTACTCTTTTATCATTGTCTGATCACACAAGCAACGCCCAGGAAAACAATTCACAACTTCTTGAATGAGACCAAAACTTTTGCAAACCAAAGCAAAATTTATTTGATTGCTTTTGACTCTTCAGTGCTCCAGTAAGACTGGGTATGGTTGTATCACACTAGGATCCACAACATGCTCACCCATCAAGGCACAGTTCTTTAACCCCAATACATTTGTACATTCATTGAATGACCTTTGAAAATTTGAGGACAAAAACTCATTCTCTGTAACTTGAGGTCAAATTTTGCACTATGTTTGTTTAATTGAGGTTATTGAACTATGCCTTTGGGACGAGACCATTGTGGTCCATAGTGTATTAGTTTTCCTTCCTGCAAGAATCTCCTGGATTTGAGGATGATCCTTCTCAGGTGCAGATAGCAATTCACATTCACAATGAGGGTTTGGGCAGACAATGTTTATGTATGTGATGGCAGGCCTCAAAATAAACTTTTGAAACTTGTGTCGCCAAATTGCACCCTGCAATGTCATTTGAAAAAGGACAATGAAGTACAACTGACTGATTATGGAGAAATTTTGGGAGATCAAATTGTGATGCTCTGTAGCTCAAAGTTTGAGGTCTGTGTAAGGGTGGTAGTAACCAAGTATGCAATACCATCGGAGCATTCCAGTGGACATTCAGATATGCTAATGTACACATGTGTGACCGAATATTTCAATTTCATAAGCCCCCAAGTCACCATGGCGAGCAAGAGCACCCCCCCAAGAATACACCATATGTATAACTATGAAAACACATATACTATTGAATTAGTGTTTAGTCCTTTAGAACTGTGTCCACGTTTGGAAACATAATGGTGCACTTGTGTGTGTGTGTGTAGGGGGGGGGGGTCATCTTTCTTACCTAGGTTTACAAATAACATTGTCTTTTAGAACCTGAATGATAAAGGTAAAACATTAACCCTGGATATTTCCTTACTCATTTGACATTGTTCAATACAGTTTATTGACATTTTGTAATTCTTGAATCAGACATAGGGAAGGAAATGCCAATGGGAGACTTTGAACTTGACCATGCGTATTGTGTGTGGTTTGTACAGTTAAAATGTATTCTATTTTTTAAGTCTATGTCACCTGTGATTAGGTTGTGACTTAGGTCTAACCAGAGTCATTCTGAGGGGTCCCGGTAATTTGGAAATTGTCCAGGTTGGAAGGGAAATACATATGACCCAAAAGGGGCTGATTTGACATATAATCATGCTCTTTCCATCGCATTTTCACCTGAAAATATTTTTCTTAGGAGGCGCTCTGCCCTCTGTGTATTATTTATTTTATTCATATTTATCCAGGGTAGCCCAATTCAGCCGATAGCTGGTCTTACATGGGGTCCTGCAATACATTTACATAACATTAAAAGGCAACAATTTTCAACATGCAATTTATATAAAATATACAACTATTAGTTACAAAATTATTCCTCTCCTCAGTAGCAAGTTAATGCATGTGAGGCAAGGGATAGGAACTAGATTTTAGGATCTTTTTCTTGGTTATTTTTGCTGTATAACTTCTTAAAAGGAGTATCATAAACCAGGTACAAGGTTCAAGAACAGAGTAACTAAATTTAAAGTGACAGCTGCTAAAAAAAGATTTAAAAAAATTGTGTCTCTTCTCTCAAGGCTTTGACGTGTGTTTTCCAATAGTTACAGGGTACTATTGTACAAATTGACGTAAGTGTATACCCACTACAATATGAGACATACTTAAAGCCATAATGTACGATTTCCGTCAATTTGTAAATTTTGTTATTCAATACCCAAGATGTTGAAATGATATTTAGTAATAATTGTCAGGAAGGGGTTCTACTCATTTTAAGCAGAAATAATGAGGTAAAGTGGAAAAAAAAACCCATTTGCTATGTTGGCCATTTGTGTATCATGGAGTTCTATGGGGGATTTAATGTGTGAATTATGACATTATGTTGGAATTGCTCTTTTGACCTACAAACACAACAAATTTGGCTGATTCAATTTACGTGTATGTTGGGACATAGCAAAAATTTCATAATAAGATCGATAGATTGTACATTGCTCTAAAATCACATTGACATAACATGCAGTGAGCATTCAGATTTTGTTGTAAAGGTAGTTTTTAAAACCTGAAAACTAAACTTGACATTCGCTCATTAGACATGATTTTGCAGTATGGTATTGGCAAGAACATTCACCATGATCTCAAGCAACCTCATCTCTCAAAGTTCAACAACCTTAATATGAAGTACATTCATAGAATGACCTTTGAATGTATTGGGTACTGAACCTCATCCTCAACAGCTAGAGGTCAAATTCTAAGACATGGTTGTTGAATGAAACTTAATGAACTGTGGCACTGGATTGAGGCCATTTTAGCTCTGGGATGATAGTATTGGCAAGGACTTGGTATTGTGGCGTCAGAAAGGAGGTGCACCATACGTGAACTAATCGCAGATGATAAGGCAATAAGCTGAGAAACAGTTAAATGGTGCCATTGATGCTGTGATATCATTATGACTGGTTACATGTATAAGTTTACTAAGTTGTGATTTAATTTAATTTTTTTAACTGAAGTTTTTGTAGGATGCTGAATCATGATTAAATAGCATTACATAAGTTGGCTTGATTCCTAAATGTTCACGATCATGATCGGTAGACAGAAGTAACAGAATAGTATTTAGTAATATGGTAACTTCATATTAAAGGCACAATAAGTAATTTGCTCATAGATTAATAACACATAGATTGGAATGTTCCATGCCTGTGCCCTCTAAGCATACTTGAATTCAGCGGATGTCGGTACCCCGGGGTCGGTATAGCATTTGGACCTGGCAACATTGCTCATCTCAGCGTACACAGAGCGCTCTACTTGTCAGCACTTACGCACATATTCTCTTTAGTGTACGTACGCGCTATTTTTGATTTCGCTAATGCGCCCCTCACTTATCGTTGACCCCTAGGGGCAAAATGCTTTCACCTTCCACAGTATGGATTTGCTAAATCAGAAAATCTGAGAAGTAAAAAAAAGTTTTTTTTAATTTTTGAAAGGTGTGTAGGTGTGTTAAAGGTACAGTCGGTGATCCCAGCAAAAAGTGTTAAAGAATCTTGGAACATCTTAAATTTAAACTAGTTGAGTGCAAAACAGTTGAACTTCTAGTGTGAATTTTCTATTTTTGCTGCACCTTCCTCAGGAGATAGACTTTGTCATCAGTTACAAAAGTCTTAATTAGTAGTTAGAAAGGGGCACTTGAAGGAGTATTTAACCTTATAACCTCATCTTATCTGCCAGGGAGGAGGGTAATAAGTACAAATGATCATATACAGTCATTTGAGGTCAACTTGTAAAATATAATTACGTACAACTTTTGGTTTAAATCTATGCAACAAGGTTTACATGCAATGCAAGTCTATGGAGAGAGTGGTAAATTACTGCAGGTGATTTCAACTCAGTTTTCATTCAGTTTCGATGACAAAAAATTTGCACAATATGTGTTATTTCAAACAATAAATGTGGTATAAGGCCTACCTCAATGCTAAAGAAACAGATCCATTGTGTAAGAAGGGACAATTTCATAATTTGAAAGAATACTTTGTGACAAACTCTGAATGTCACAAAATATCTGACAAATTGTGAATGATTCAGTTTAGGGAAGGGACATTCAACTTTGTAATTCACGGGTGAACAGTTCTGGTTTATTAAAAACAGCTAAAACGTGAAGGGACATCAATGATGTCATAATGATGGGAGTTCAAAAAACAAAGAAATATGAGACAGGGCATTCAACTTTATATATTTAGGATTTTATTTCAAAAGACAACAGTGGAGCATCTGTGATGCGATCTGTGAGTGGAATGAAAGAATTAAGGTGTCTGGTAGCAGTGTTTACAACTCCTCAATACTAATGGCTTCACTTTAGTGCTCATTTTGCAAAATTGTTCAACTTCTGAGGGTAGTCCTTCACAAAGGACCTCGGCTATTGGGGGCTCGTTAAGGTATAGCAAGCCGAAATATAGATTTTAATCTCAGCTGATAGTCATTCTTGAAGAACTATCTGAGGGTGGCACAATGCATCCCCATCAGACACCCCCATTGTACACAATAATAATGTACAAAGTGTCCACCAAATGGCTTCAATTTGGCTCTCATTGTTGTGCATACATGAAAAAACAATGGCATCTTTGCAGCCATATTGAAAACTTTCACATATTTTCTCTAGTGACCCCCCCCCCCCCCTAATCAACCTCAGATTGAAGCCCTTGCCCTTCATACACAGTTGTCCCAGGTAAGTCACTAGTTTTGAGCCCTAATAATGAACACCATTTAGCATACTGGGCCAAAATCATGTACATTAGTAAGAAAAATATACTTTGTTTCCCTTCCCCAAGCTGACCCCGGAGGTGCCCTTATCTAGGCATGATGTTCTCCACCTGTTGCGGTACATAAGCTTCAACTCATCAGTATCTGTGTGTTACCCTAGATAGGAAATCAAGTTCATCAGCAAGACTGTCAGTCTTGATGTCATTGTACAATGATTTGCTTGACATAAGATGATATGTGCAGTTGACATATATAATTTCAACTTTTGACTGGTAACATATTCAAGAACTATATAGATTTGTTTGTTATTTTTAAGGAAATGCTTGTCATGATCTTTCATGTCATCTTTCAACATTGACATTATTGATGTTGGTGTGTTTTGGAAGATCCATCATCCATACATGTACATCTAACATGCACATTCATTTGCCATTTATGTTTATGAATGGAAAGTTGATTCCAGACCTGAGCCTCCCCACCTGAGCATGCCCCCAATGAGCTGATAGTTTATTCAAGTGTCTATGGAGAGAGTCCAAATGTCTGTACTCCCCCTTCTTCTTATCATGTCCAAACACACTATAATGAAAGACAGAGATAAAAAGACTAAATCGCATCTGACGTCAGGGCAAAGGCGTGCTGTGATTGGTTGCTGACCTGCGCAGTACGGCATTTTCTGTCTAGTTGTCAGAATTTCAGACACAAACTAGTCTTTCTATCTCTGTCTTTCATTGTTGTGTTTCAGCCAGAACTGCATGGACACAATTCTGAGCGATATCACTGTTCTATGCAAGCTTTGCATTCTTGCATCTCAATGGGTGATCCATGGTTTATGGTTCAGTGCCACATACACAGACAGTGCATGATCTGAGGTTACTGTTCCGAACCCAGGCCTACTGTTTGTACACTGCAATGCATACAGCCCATAGTATGGCCCACCTACACAGGTCACATCTTAACTGTGTTTTTGATACACCCCCTCCCCACTTCTTGAGATTTTACTTCACATCATCCAGTACCAGTCCTCAGTCTGTTGAGGCATATCCATTCAGTCCAGTTTGAGTCAGCACCAGGGGGAAGTTCTTTTTTGGCACTTATAGACATGGATGTTGATGGAAGAATAGTTTGCCCCTCTTCCCATATGGCAACTCTGGTACCTTCAGCTTCAGCACTTTGGTTGAACATTTGAAGATGTTGCCAGACATCAACCGACTCTTTGCAGGTTCATGGCCGAATCTGTGGTTTGGCAATGATGTTCTCTGCTGTTCGCTGCATTACGACGGATCTCTGGCCTAAGACTGTATTTTGCTTCCCCTACTACCCCCTAATTTGTAAAAGTTTAGCTAACCCCAGGATAAGCAAAACAAGCAGCAAGTTTCCAATCTTTTAGTACCGGTATATTACTTTCTCCACTATTTGAGAATGTACACAAAATGTGTGTGCTGAAATTGCTTGACCTGCCCAGAACCCCCCCCCCCTTTGATCTGAAAAACAAATTATTCTTTCCCCTCCCATTGCCCCTCCCTCCCTCAGGGCATATGACTATTTCATTTCCCTGACTGATGATGGCTGCCAATTTGCCACACACTTGTGGCTCTAGCTTGTTCCCAGTAGAATAAATAAATGGTCCTGCCAAAACTTATAAAGGTTATAATTGAATCACGGTACTAAAAATACATTTCTTGATTTGTGGATCTCTGGTCCTTTGTCAGATTACAGATTTTCTTATCTTTGCAAGTGACAAATTTTCTTCAGAATATATTTTCCAAGAAAACTCCCAAAATTACCTGGTTAATTCTTGTACAAATTTGTTTACATCTCCATTTAAGGGCTCATATTGAAATTCCCTTACACAGGAAGGTGTACGCCATCCTGCAGCTTTCCTGTGCTAGCCTTCTTTTGTTAAAATCCTGGGCAGGGTGTATCACTGATGCATATAATCCATCTGTTTTATGACCGAGCTTTCCTGAGGCGCGCGCTTATCGAGGGGAATCCTGCCTTCTTTCTGTGTGAAAATGTGGTAGGGTATTTCAATATGAGCCCTAAAGGAATCAATTAAACAAACAAATCAGGATGCAAAAAAAAATAAAGGATCTTATTTTTGGCCTTTCCTTAGAGTAAGGAGGAGATCAATGGCAGTAAAGCTCAGTAACTAACAAACACCTAGATTGTGAAACTTCCTATAGAAGCATTGGTGCAGGGGACACATGACCCCATCAAAATGAAATTTGAAAATATCCATTTCGGTTGCACCCTCAATCAAGCCTTGTGCCCCACCCCAAACATTGGATGGCTCATGCATGTAATTATTTGACATAGATTTTACTGTACTTTAAACAAAATCATTTGAAAATTTCATACATTGTACACACAGTTAAGTGGGGCAATTTTGTTTTTAGTGATAGTGGGAAAGTTTTTTTGATTTGCTCATGTAGTGGGGGAAGTTTGTAAAATCCAGTTCCCCCCACTCCCTCCTAAAGGTCAAATGGTGCATCCCTAAGTGAGTCAATCATCTTAAGTTACCCCTTTTATGGGTCAATAGTTCAGTAATTATCCCTTCCTAATTTGTGGTCCAGACTAAAATACCACATCAGTATATTCAGTCTATGTTAGGCCAAGAAATAAAATATCTGGTTGTTAATGTTTTAACCCAATATTTTAGAAGTGTGAGATAACTTTTTAAAAATCTTTTAAATCATATTTTAAAATGCAATGCAAAAAAAAGGTAAAAGGGCAAAAACAATTTTAAAAGAGGAAAAACAATTTTTGTTGTCAGGAATTCCAAAATTAAAGTACTAATTTTTTGTAAACTGAAATCAAAAAACAAAAGTTGGTGTGGGTGGGGTGGACAACCAAACAACATTTTTAGGGCTTAGCCTTTTGCAGATCCCCCCTATATCTTACAAACTTCAAAAACTTGAAAACGTTCACCAATTCTTTGCAAAATTTCAAAATATATCATAGCCATGTTTTAAGCAGCAATGCATCATTATAATATATTGGATAATGAGTACAAACAGACCAAGTCTAATGACTTTGATTGAGACAATCATTGATTTTGAAGCATTGTGTGACTTTTAAATGCCAGATCCCCGGATAGCATTATGTTTAGGTAACAAAAAGTTTTACAGAATCCTGTCGGCAATGTTAGCAAGACAAGACAGAAGGGATGTCATCATGTCTGGATATGTGTCATGTTGCCAGAATTCCCACAGGTATTCAAACTCTTGGCAACTTCACGTGACTCTGTTATGATTTCGTCTTATCATAAGCTTACTCAGATCCGTATGTACGGACATCAGGGACGGTCCACGCAATTGGTCCGTCGTGGTACATACTGTCTAAAAGGCTGTTGACTCAAACCTGAACTCTTTTATCAGCGGTAGAAAATGCCAACCATTTTGAATCAATTCCAGATGAAAGTGGTTCAATGTGAAGTCATCATTTCCTGTTGTTTAACTTATTTCCTAACCAGGTTTAACTGTATGCGTCGACTTGGATTAGACTTCTGTTAACATAGGTTAGCGTTAGATATCAATCATTTTGAATCATTTTTGTAATTCAGAAATGGTTCAAAATTAAGCTGTGATTTCCTGTTATTTGCGACTAAGTTCTCATGTTGACTTCTTCTTGCACTTCAAGTTGACTTTATCTTGTACTTCAAGTTTACTTGATATATATGTAGATATTTATATGTAGATATTTATATAGCGCTTTATGCCGTAAACAGCCTCAAAGCGCTTTACATTTATTCCGCCGTTATTAGAATATGTCGGAACCAAGTTTTGCTGCCTACAAATGGCGAGGGTTCATCAGTACAACGACTGTGACTACCCCTAACAGCTTCCCATTGCACCTGGGTGGGGTGAAGCAAGCGAGACAAAGCGCCTTGCCCAAGGGCGCAACACGGTGGCGGGACGGGGACTCGAACCCACGCACGTAAAGCAAGCTCTCAGATTATGAGTCCAAGGCCGTAACCACTGAGCCACCGTGCCCTTTTGATGTTAAAAGAATAAACACTCTTTTTATTAAACACCTTTTAAACACACTTTTTGAATACCTTTCATATGGAACACCTTTTTTATGTCATTCGTGTTTGGAAAACCATTTGAACAATTGTTTGTGTTCATAAATTGAAAATTTTTGATTAATGGTGTCCAAAACGTGTTTAAAAAATGCCTATTAAAGCCATATTATAACATTTGCTGAGGAGAACGCCCTCAAAAAAACTTTAAATTCAGGTTTTTGCACGATTGTAATGTACTTTAGTAAACAAAGATTCTCTGCAAAAATCAAGACTTCAGGTGCTGTAGTTTTGTCAAAATCCGAGATTTTGAATAAACCGCCGGAACCGGCGTTTTATTATTACGATGGAAATATTAGTCGAATGCGTATTCAATGTCAACACAGTACTACGTACACGGCGTGCGGGACACACACAGAGGATCGTACCATATTACAACCGCCGGAGTAACATGCATTGGCGCTAGTAGTAAATTCCTATTTTCTTTGCTTTAGCTCACTTGTTCGGCTCAAAATTAAAAGGGGACATATCTGACAGTAAATGCTAACATTTTATTGAAAATGAATACTAATCTATTTTTAAAGAAATGTTATAATATGGCTTTAACACCTTTAACACTTGAACATATCTCAGAAAGCATCCGGATGTTCAAAAGGAACATTGCTAAACCATTAAGTATCACCTATGTTATTTCAAACTTCATGATAACTTTACTGCTTTTATTTACATGTAGTTTTCTAATTATTTGGATAATGAAAATATTTTTTAATCTGAGAAGTACTTTAGAAAGGGGAATATGTATTTCAGAAAATAATGTATGTATGTGTATAGAAAATAAAATGTGAGGATGCATCAGGTGTTCAAAAACATTCACAGTATATAGCCATGTTAGCTACGGTGGTTAGGAAAAATCACAAACATGCCCAGTATTTGGCATTGAGTTTTAACCTAACGATCTACAAGAAAGTTGTGATTGTCTAAACCTATGTAGGTATATTTGAGAAGTGATGTTTTCTATTAGAGCAAAAAAGAAAAGCCTCGTATATAGAATGTGTAGTCACTGTGTCTTCCTGTACGTCAATAATCCCTTCTATCCTCACTGGGACGTGATGGCTCATTACTGCTGCTCTATAGTACACACACGCCAACATAGGTAGGCTAACTCTACCAACCCAGTGTCAAACAAGGCTGACTCGACGCTGACTGACCGAGTGTACGACCACGCACATAGACGCATGCACGCACTGGCTGGTCTTGATAATAAAAGATTGTGACGAGGTGGTTCCTGCTTTTGCAAGGAGGTCAAGTGGCTTGGAAGTTCAGATTTAGATCACAAGGAAGAAGAAGGGATACTCACTGCTGCAATAGGAATTAGGGGGATTGTCTGCTCTATGGGAAAGGATTGCTCTTGGACTTACGATCTTTGAACAAACTTGAATTTGCCGGTTCTTTTGTAAATAGGCTTTTCTTGTAAATAAGATATGTGGAAGTGGACGAGTAATTTTCATCAAGTTTGGAACATTTATCTATTCAATGGACCATATTTTCATCACTCCTTGTTGTAATTTGGTCAACTTTTCTTGCAACTGAATTGTGCTTTATGTGACGATTTTAACTTAAAACAATCTGGTGGTTGTAAAATTCTTAAAGCTGCACAGTGTACATAAAAAAAGGAATGTAAATAGCATCTATTTGGAAATTCAAAATGGCCGTCGATTTGGATATATTTGCAATCGATTCCACAATTCATGGTTTCAATGGAAAAAAAAAGAAAGGCAGCGACCAGGATGAAATTGCTGGTGGTAATAATTTAACGGATCTATTTTCCATATTGGAAGAAGAAAAGAATGAAAAGCAACATACAGGGGACATTGGAAACCAGAATTGTGTACCAAATTCATCCGATAACTTGCATCCTTTCTTTATGCTTGATGATGAGGATGGCAACATCAGAGATGAAACAAAGAAAAGCAACGATGATATGATTGATATTTTTGCTCTTGATAATGACCAGCAGCAATCTCATCCAATAAAATGCATTGATTTTAATGATGCCAAATACAATAGAGGTAAGCGAGAAAGCATTGCAAGTCTTGAGCATTACAACGCAGATTTTATAGCATACTTTAGCGATGATACTACGGAAGATTTTGAATATTATGCAAAAAACTTGGAGGAACCACAAGATCTATCTACAGAACTGTTTAATTTGGAACCTAATCAAAATTTGAGTGATGAAGAAGTTTTGGATAGGAGCAGTGGTGATTATGCTGATGATGAGCATGATAAAAGTTTCAAGATTCATGATGATAATGAGGAGGAGGAGCAGGATACCAGTATCATCTTAGAAACCACTGATGACAGTAAAAGTGATACTGTATCAGAAAGTAGTGACATATATACCGTAGAAGAAGAGGAATACTACAATGGGAGTGATACATCAACTATTGAAAGCAGCGATGTGGAGGAGTCGGCGGAGGAGGAGGTGAGACAGGTGATGGAGAAACAGGAGGAGACAGCGGATGAGGATCGGGAGGATAGTGATGTTCAGGAGGAGTCTACGAGTAGCGAGGATGCACCAGAGCATGAGCATGCATGGTGGTTAAAGGATGATGTGGTCATTATGCTATTTCCTGGGGATAGTATGAAAATAAGAAGTAAGATAAAGCTATTCCAATTAAAATCCATACACCCTCTATGCAAGACATGACCTAAATCTTCCACACAGGGGGTGTATAGATTTCAAATGGAGTCACCCATTCAGGTAACCCTATTTAAAATTCATTATACCTGTATGTAAGACAAAGTTTGTGTCTTCCATAGGGGGTGTATGGATTTCAACTGGAACTTGAGCCCATTATATCTTGAAATTACACATAATAATTTGTTTTTGGATGATCTATATTGTAATGTAAATTTTTGTATGGGATGGAGCTTAAAGGAATTTGTCTTATAGTTTTATTAATATTTTACTAAGAGTTGTAAGAGATGAAAACATATGAAAAGTGCTCACTTCTCACAGTTTTAGAAACAATAGGAGGAACATACTAGCCAAACATAGAAGTTGTGATTTGTAAAAAAAATCAATATGATTAATGATATCAAGTCCATATCAACTGCTTGGTTTGGTACACCAAAAGGTAAAGTGCTTCTTCAAATCAGTCATCAATCAACTTGTATATGTATGGCATTGTACAGTGTACTTAGTGTAAAGCAAAAGGGTATTGCACATTTCAGAAATGTATAGTGTTGTTACTTATAAAAATCTGATAGCAGTACATGCATTTAAAGTCTGATCATACATTTCAGAAATACCTGACACCCTGCCGACACTCCGGCCGACACCCTTGACTTTAATACATTACCATGCTCATACATGTAGTCCAGTGTACAAGTGACTGATTTGAAAAGCAGTTAACTTTTCTGTGCTCCAAGCAAGCAGTTGATATAGACCTCAAAATGAGTTACACCTAGGGCACTGGGTACCATTTATTACTTCCCAAACCAATTATTATTTGCTCTTTGAAGATGATCAGTGCAATGGATGCATTTTTGTGATAAAACAGTTCAAGAAATGTCTTATCATTTTGCTTCCCACTCATGTTAATCTGGACTAGAAACATAAACATTTATCATACTCAATTAAATTCAATACATTTCTTTTTGAACCTGGTCTGTGTGATTAGACAGACTAGTGTAACTTCAAGGCATCTATGTTAGGTAAATCAAGCAGGATATAATTATCACAGAATTTTGGAAATAGTTCTTATATCAGAACTTACTTTTTGCAACTTTGCTAGGCTGCGTTTGGAACCACCAGACTTCTTCAGGCAACTAACCTACTGGACTGGTCACCTGATAGATGGCCAGGTATCGTCTTGATGGCCCAGTCCCATGCATGAGATAAGTTAAAGTGGAGTCCCCCTCTCTTGTTTAGTGATGGTTACTCAATATGCTCCCAGATGGTTTCTTTTATACCTCTCCTATGCCACTGTTCCTCTCTGTCAATCTTGTGGCCAGTCCAGAGGGTCAGTTGCCTGATGAAGTCTGGTGGTTCCAGATGCTACATAGCAAAGATATAAAAAAAATAAGGTCCAGTATTAGATTTTAAAATTCTGTTTACAACTCCTGGATGACTAAGAATCATATTAATTATCACAGATATTGTAGCACCAGTGTCTGTGATAATGTCAAAGAGATTAGAACCAAAGAGTACCAACTCCGCCATGTTTGTGTGTCCCCCAATGGAGGGCAAAATAGTGAACCTCTGGCTTATATCGCTTTAAAGTGTGTGCTTGTTTGTGTTATGTGAGTAGTGTGTTGTGCAGATAACATGCAATAAGTGCTGAATGTGCAAACCTTTGTTATGCCCAACAGTGGCGTAGTGTGGGTCATCACATTGGGGGGGGGGGGCACCAACGATGGGGGCACTGGGTCTGATTGGGGGGCACAAGCCGTGTCTTGGCAATTTTCCTATTGTAGCAAGGTGACAAACAATGGGGCACCCAAAGTTACATGAAGCTGCAAAACTTGCATAAAAGCTTAAAAATTGTAAAATTTCTAAAAAGTGAAGGCCTGCTGGTAGGTACACTATTTGCCCTCTATGAGCAACAAACCAATATGGCGGATGTACTATAGCGTTACGCACGTAGCAATTTTGAGTCGGTACTCTCTTTGGATATTATACATAGCTTATAGTGCTAGCATGCTCAAGGTACACTCCTACAAGCCTTACCGCCTGTCTACTCACCCCATACACGTTCCTCTGCACGTATTGCTGAATACAGAAGTCTTCAACTCTATTAACTACAAATTGATCAGATAACCAAAAGGTTCCGTCTTATTTTAGAACCAACGAAAGTCTCCAATTTCAAACACCCTTTATAATAATAACTTAGCATAATTTATCATGAGAAAAAAATCACTGTGGATGTCTTAAATTAGACCCATTTAATGTTTAATGTTCAGTGAGCCATATTAGAGGCATAGGTAGTCCGACGAGTAGGACCTGTTTTTTTCTTAGTTATATACTCTAACTCTCACTATGGACCACAATGGCCTCATCCCAATGTCACAGTTCAATAACCTCAATTAAACAATCATAGTGCAAAATTTGACCTCAAGTTGCAGAGTATGAGTTTTTGTACCCCAATTGTTGAAGTTCATTCAATGAATGTGCAAATGCATTGGGGTTAAAGAACTGTACCTTGATAGATGAGCATGTTGTGGATCCTAGTGTCTGATCGCTCAAGAAAGATTATTAAACCACAAAAATCCACTAACCGCGGCGTGGTCACTGGACTTTTGTGATTCGCCTTTCTTTCTTGCGCCATGTGAGATAGTGATCATAGAGTGAAATGAGTATAGTCTGGTAACTTAGAAAAAAAGGTCCTACTCGTCAGACTAGGCATAGGTTGCCAAAACAGCACGCTCTGTTTGTGGATGCTAGCAATTTGATTCTCAATTTGGTCCTTTTAAACCTATTTCATAATGGGAATCTGGTTATAAATGTACCTTGTTTCTTACTATGTTACCCTTCAAAACAGTCTATTCCAGTTGAAATCCATACACCCCTATGGAAGACATGACCTTAATATTCCACACAGGTGAATTTCAAATTGGGCTATTTGAATGAGTGACTCCATTAGAAATTCACACTCCCTGTGTGGAAGATGATGGTACTAGTGTCTTCTATAGGGGGTGTATGGATTCCAACTGGAATAACCCGATAGTGTAGCATGAGTCATGAGGTTGTTAAAAGTTTCTTTCACTCTAAATGTCAAGGAAAATGATCTTCTGTTCCTCACTAGCAGTGACTGTTGGTAAGGTGGGCTAATTATTTCCGTTTCTGGAATTGAAAGAGCTTTACTGAACAAGGGTTGGCACCCGGTTGGCAAAACTTGACATTAAGCATAACATTTTGTTTGGGGATCTAAATGAGAGTCCTGTATTTAATAAAAAGCCCCCCCCCCCACCAATAAAATGTTACCCCTCATATGTTGCTGCAGACATGTGCAACACACCTCTACCTTCACTTCTCTGGACCTACATTTGCTTCTTTATTTATAAAAGCATTGCTTGATTTTAAATTCTACTGAAAGTTTTACAGGTAAACTTCCTCTGTTTTGATTTTGATTTATTATACTACACTTTGATCAGCTCCTAATCGGCGGCGGAAATTGTTAGGCTTTTATCATTTCGCCGAAAAGTTGTGCTTGTTAAAGAAAATAGACAACAATTGGACTTGAATGAATACTTTGAGATGATGCTGGCAAGATGTAACAAGACAATTCTCAAAATAAAATATACAAATATTAATCCAGCGATACTGTAAGGCCCGCCGATTACGAGCTGATCAAAGTATAACAAGTTTTCATATCTTACATACAATTCTTCACATGAAAAAGTTCATAGATACTTTTAGAGCAATTTTAAAATAGTGCTTGCCACCCCACACTATCCATAGCATGAGTAGGATTTAATCTTTTCCTAGAGAAGTCCTTTTCAGAGCGCTGAGCTTTGAGAACTCTAGCAAGTGCTATCTTCAGAGCAAGAACGGTACTCTCCTTTTCACAGCACTGGGCTTTGCACTTCAGAGCAACTAAAGATGGTAGTCTCCTTTTCAGAGCGCTTGGCTTTGGGAACTCTAGCGAGTGATATCTTCAGAGCAACTAAAGATGGCGCTCTCTTAATATCCCTAACACTAAACCAACTCTTTTAATCCTAACCTGATCCAGCTTATTTAATCATATAACTAACCCTAAAACCTACGTCTAATCCTAAGCCGACACTTAAAACAGTTTCATCATGATCTTGAATAAAGTTAGTACCATGCAAATATTTTATTAAATATTGAACTGCATGATTATAATAAAAATGAATTCATTGAAAAATTAGCATTGTAATCAATCTGATGTTTTAGAAAAATGGATCACATTCCTGAACTTTGTTAAGGAAATTAGAATTGAACAGTTAATATTCCATTCATGTTAACGGACATTAGATGGTGTATAGCATAACTTGCTCTACATGACATGTCATGGAAGTCCTAATTGTAACAAGATTTAGTAATTCCTACCTAATCATGCCCACCCATTTTATCAATTTCCAAAAAGTTGTGATGTTTAAGTTCTAAATGACCAAATATGAAATCTATACTAAAAAAACCCCATTCCAACAAGCATAAACATAGTGGTTCTTGAGATAGTCCTGGAAAATATTATCAGCTGTGATCAATCTTTTAATAAGTTTCAATCTTTTGAACTTACAGATGCAGGCCTGTAAAGTCTTTGCAAATATCTAAGTGCATGTGGTTTATAGGAGGAAATTGACTTAATAGATGTCCTGAAGTTGCACTTTCCTTTCAAATTACAGCGAACTCACAAATCGAATCCAATGTGATTCTATAAGACAACCTGAAAACTTGTTTTGCAAAGGGGAAAGATTCCTTAGGGTAGATGATTTGGAGGAAGACGGATATGAGGGACTATGGCACTCAAAACAGGAATATTTTCCTGAAGATATTGTAGTGGAGGAAATGTGCAAATAAAATGGGGAGTGGTACCTAATTGTGGTCAAATGTAGAGGATATTAAGGATTCCTGAGTAATAGTTTTGGGGGTGGAAATACTTGGCATTTTATGTAAAAATATATTACCATGAATATGTGTACCCACAGATCTTGGAAAGATGTACCTAAGGCTATATCAGTATGTCACAATCCTGTTTTTCTTACTCAAATGCCTGTTTTATCCTTTTCCTTAAAAGTGAAAAGTCTGAGGCAATTTGTTTTATGAACTTTGCTTGGGTTATCAAATTTATATTTAAAACTTACAGACTTAACAGGTATTTAGTAAGTTTTTAAATGGGTTCGCCGTCAGACAAATTCAACAGATTTTGGAAACTAGAACAATGAGGAATGCAGGCATGAGGGTTTTGAATTCAGCTTTTTTGACTGCTCAAATTTGTGCCTTTTTGTTTATTTTCATCCCAATTTTCCGTAGTTTTTTGCCAGTCTCATGGTATTTTTCAGCTTTTTTGCACTACTTCAAGTTTTTTTTCAAGTAAAGCCAATCATGCTTGGGAATGAAAATGCATTTTTGACATTTGACTTTGGTCAAATTATTTACTTTATTAAGGGTAGGACATCATATTTGAGCATTTTGTATTTTCCCTAGCTCTGATGTGTGATACATGATTTAAGATGTGTAAGATTAAAATCTGATGCTCACTGGCTGCTTTACAGCATTCAACATGTTCAAGGGACATTGTGGCCCACAACTGAGCCAGTGTGGCCAGTTCTATAATCAGAGACAAATCCTGACAGGTGACATCAGAAGCAAACTAGTATTTTTAATTCAGTCTCTGATTATAGTTTGGCTCCAAACAAATTCCGCTGAAGACAACCATGGTTTTGAAGGCCTCATTGTATTGGTTGAATCACAAATTTGAGTATTATCTGGTTGAATCAAAGATGTTCTAAAAATGGACATATCAGGGATTCTACAGTGCACCTGTCATAACAAAAAACAGGAAAGTGTAATACTATTTGTGAGTGTAAATGAGAAATATAGGAACAAATTTAGCATGGTGTGTAAGAGGCAGGAACTTGGAAATAAACTTGTACTAGGGATTGTTGTAAACAAAATAATTGTGACTTGAAATGTACTATGCTAAATGGACTAGAAAATGAGTATTGAATTGCTTGCTAGAATATCAGGAGGCAAGAGCGGATGTTTTGTAGCAAATAAATCATATGAGTGTCATGATGATGTCAATAACATAGTTGACCTACATATCTGTGCAAAAAGAAGAAAGTAACATCCATGGATAGAGCCAATGAGCTGCAGTCCTCAGTGGCGTAGCCAAGACTTTTTCAGAGAGGAGGGGCAAGGCAACTTTTAGGGGGAGGGGGGTAAAATTGGACAAAATGTTCAAAAATGGGCAAAAAAGTACAAAGGCCTAAATATCTAAAATATGTGTTGTACTTCCATGATATCAGGGTGGGCAGCATCCTACAGGGGGACAAGACTTCTCAAGAGGGGGGGGGGCTCCAATGCCTTGTTTGCCAGTATAGGGTAAAGTCTTTGTTGGATTGTACAACTTCAAGAAGTCTTGTGGTTTTGCGAAGAGTTTCAAGTCCTCAAATAAAAAATCTTATTCCTAGGTACTCCTTTGCTAGTCTTTACAAGTATGTGGGGATATATGTGTGGAGAGATATGCGAAGAGTTCCAGGTGTACAAAGTCCTTGTTCTGACAGGTCCAAGTTACAGGTCCTCAAATAAAAAATCTTATTCCTTGTACTCCTTTCCCAGTCTTTACAGATATGTGGGTGTATGTGGGGGGGGGGGGGTTTAGAGGGGTATACAGGTGTGTGTATGTGTTTGTTAGCACCTAAACAAAAATGTACCATTGAAAAATAGCTTGATACTATTGACACCCAGTATTTTACTGAGGACATCCATGATTCCATCTACTCTATTACAAACAATGTTAAAATGCATGACTAATGATCTGTCAATTTTTGTGTTTCTTTTCTTCCAGCGCTCAATGATCTGCTTCCAGATTTCCAGAACTTCCTTGATGACTTATGCCAGATCAAACTTACCAGTGACTTAGAAGACAAAGCAAAAGACTACAGACAACGCATATCAGATTATATAGAACAGTTCTCATCACAGCCTGGGCAGGTCCCACCGCCATTACCAGAAACATCCACAAGTACTTGTAAGTGTAATCTCATTTTTCTTGCAGGGATAGGAGGGAGAAAGAAAGTGCCAAATTAAAGGGGGGAACAGATACCCCAAACTTCATTAGGTATCACCACAGACAGAGTATGTTTTTTATCGGTCACCGCTAACGTTTTAATTGTTATTTTTAATTCACCATTTCGGTAAATCCTATACGCCTTTGGCACTGAACCCCTGATGGCGCATCATTAGTGAGCACATCTTTACTGGGCAATTTGCACAAGGAAGTTGTGCACATCTATGACCCTGTTCACATTAGAAAATTTCTCCATTCGACGAAGATAAGTTAATCTTGATTAACTAATTAAGCATGCGTACACATTACGCTGAATGAAGATCGAACGAACACATTGCGCACACATTTCATGCAAATTAACGAAGCTCGAACAAAACTATAAACCCCGGCTATTATTAAAGCCGGCGAAGGTCACTTGTCACATGATCACTTTCCTTCGTCGAACGAAGCGACCGTACACATTACAAAATTAGCTTCGTCGAACGAAGTATTCCTTCGTCGAAACAACCTTTTTAGCTTTGGTGAACAAAGCAATTTTAATCTTCGTAGAAGGACGAAAAGTGCGTACACATAAGAAAAAAACGATTTTAATCTTCGTTCGAGGTTCGTCGAAAGAAGAAAATTTTCTAATGTGAACAGTGTCTATGACACATCATCAGGGACCCAATCGCAAAAGCTTTCGGGATTTACCGAAAACCGGGATCTAAGAGCCATTTTCAACTAGGGGAAATGTCACTTTGTCCAATCCCACTTGGCCCAGACCCCATCTTTGGTTAGTCCAATCTCACTTTATAGTCCATGTCCCATTTTGGCCATGTCTACCCACAGACTGCTTAATACATTTGGTAACATTTCCATCAGACTTTGTTTCTGAGTAATGTACAGTTTGAGATCATTTGGGCATTTTCAAATACATAGTTTAATATGTGATCTCAAATTCAAGTAATTAAGCCATTTTGCATTATGATTCCTTAACCCGTGGTTGCACACACTTCCTCTGTGTCTACCTACCCTCTACCCACACATGAATGTGCAGGATATGGCAGGGAAGGAAAGAAGAGCACATCATAGGAAACAATTTGAAGCCAAAAACAGAAGGGAAGAGTCAGGGATACTTTGATACAAAAATGGAGATTTTGCCAGGTTGGGCTGACCATTAATTCTGTTTTAACTCAAACTTGTCTGTTACCACACTAAGTAAGCCATCCATTCACAGATGTCCATCATTGAACTAATTAGTGACTCACACCAAAGACCAAGTTTAAAGTGCCATTCAAGGTTTTTCAACTCTCTTGATTAAGATGTAACATTTAACAATCCGATCTATCCAGGGCTTTACCCGTTGTTTTTTTTTGGTTTTTTTTGTGGGCTGGGGGTGGGAGAAGCGCAGACTTTCAAAATATGGATCTTTATGGGACAAAACTAGCTTAACTTTTAAACATTGCACCTAAACCCCCTCTAAAGGGATTTTTGGAGTCTTATCTCAATTCGCTCGAGAGTATGGCCCTTGTATGAATTTTTCTGCCAAAAGTTTGACCTTTTGGGGCACATTTGAATGTACATTCACAAAGATGTAGACCTTTTGGTAGCTTTGGGCTTTGCACCCCACCCCCAGGATACAGGCTAAGGTCTATTTGACTAATTTCAGCCCAGTTTTAAATGTCTTTTGAATGTCCCAATCCGGGGTCCCTATCCAAATATGCCAAGAATTGGTTTAGCAATTTTCCTGAAATCTAATATATGATAGTTGGCAAAGAATTTGACAGTCTATGTTTATGTAGCAAACTTGCGTGCAAAATGTTTTGTGGGAAATCGCTGCATCTCTTGGGACAATCTCTGTGTTGACCACATAAAGCTATTCCAGTTGAAATCCACTGTACCCCCAATGGAAGACATGACCTTAATCTGTCACACAGGGGGTGCAGATTTCAAATGGGGTCACCCATTCAGGTAACCCCATTTAAAATTCACACTCCTAATGTTGAAGATTAAGGTCATGTCTTCCATAGGGGTGTATGGATTTCAACTGGAATAGCCAATTGCAGCTCTTCTAATCACCGGGATATCAAACGATACGCCTGATTAGAATTTTGATGAACACGTCAAAGTTAGTCAATATACAGGTTAGATTGTCATAACTTTGCTCAAGAAGCTCCTCATTAAGTAAAGGGAAGGGGTACCACAGTTTGTTTGGGGTGACATACAAACAAAAGTATTATGCTGACAATTCTTCTGATCTAAAAATATAAGATCATGGCACTTTACAATTCCTTTTGCAATTACAAGGCTCTCCAATCATTTAGTACACCCGTTGTGAGCAAGGCTATCTTTGATATACATGTATAGGTTTCCCTTCTTTTATTTCAAATATATTTCAAAAAATGAAATTCTGCTAAAATGTCTTGCAAATTTGGTGATTTTTACTTCTCCAATAAAACTTCAGTACAACTTATGATTACCTCTGTTGACCATTACCATGATTACTGACCCATTGACCGCATATATCTCAATGGTTTGAATCATGCAAATTACACTTACAGACCAGCAAATGTACATCACTGTATTCAAGTTGGATAAAACTTACAAGTTTGATTTGGAAGGTAGGAATATCTGCAATTTGCCAGCGAAGTTACGTAATATTTCTATGTCAACAGGATCACTCGCTTGTGTAATGATAGTGCGATCCAGTAACCAAGAGAATTATGTAACCACTTCGATGCTGAATTGTAAAAGGATAAGGGATGTACTGGGGCCACCAAGCGGGGGGGTAAATTGTTCAAATCGTCCCGCTAACCTGCTACTAAAATGTGCAATTTTAATGCTAATGTGGACCAAACTGAGGACAATTGTGGCCTTAAACTGGGCCAAAAGAAATGCTGATTACAACTTTTGGTCAATTTTGTCCCGGTATTTCAAGCCAGGGGCAACGGTCGTATGCCCCAGAGAAAAATCAACAGGTAACAATACACAGATAACCTGTAATTTAATTCTTTAAAGATTTGATAACAACACCTTCCTCTTTACCTGCTTCAAATTTCCTCCTTACATTCTCACTTAATTGCTACCATCTTAAAGAAAATATCTTACACCTGTTTGCGTGAATTGTGGTTATAGTATTAATACAATTATGTTATATTGGTAGTTCAAGAAAGAGTTGGCGAGATTAATTTAGAGACTTGGATGTTTTAACATCTTTAAAAAGATTGTGAAATCGGTGTCCAAGTAACATTTAACTTAGATCTGGAGCTACAATCATAGAATTTAGTCTTGGGACAGTTTAGGATCGACCATGAACTAAAACCGATCCCCCTTCCCCCGTAACAATGTTGATCAGGGTCTTACCATCAGGCTCCGTGTTGGACTCTGCAACATTGATTGGTGGGGGAAGGGGAGGGATATAGCTTACAGGAGGGTTGAAGCTACACGTAGAACATTACTTGAAAAACGTCCATCAAAATGTACGTGACTGGGGATGGAATCAAGGAGCAAAATTGACCATGTGTCCCAACACAATAATTCTAAGAGTGTAGCTTTACTACACTGACTGCGACGCTGTCTATTGTGCAGATGGAGGCAGTGGCCATGTACGAAGTGAGCAAGGTGGAGGCATTGAGAAGCAGAAAGTGTGCACAAAGCATCAAATTTTGGCTTGGCAAGTTTTTGGCAATTATGTCTTGCAAATAGGCATGTCTTCAACATTAGAAAACTTATAAAAACCTATGTTTTGGTTCACAACACAAGTCGAGTAGACACTGATACCCAATCAAGACAAGTCTTCAAGCAAGTCATGTCCAACATAAGGAGAAGAAAATCTAGATTTCATTTAATGCACATAGTGAGTGTTTGTAGGCATATTTCCCTACAGTACCTTGCCCCCTATTTCTTCTGACAAGTTGTCATATATACTCCATGAGTAATCATATCCATCAGATAAGGATTTGATATAGTTCACAGAGATTTAATTTATCATCTTCTTACATTGTCCTGTCACATTGACACTAACATGGCTTTGTGTTGTGTGATATGTAACATGAACTCTGAGATATAATCTTGTCCGCAGGATGCACATCTTTCCATGTTAGTTTAGGGAATTAGTAATACATTTGTATTTTTTCCTTTAGAGTGCACTTTTTACCTTGACAAACCTATGAAACAAGAAGTAAATCAATGTTAAACCAAAAGTTGCTCCAGAATTAATTGTAAATGCAAACCGGCTATAGATGATTTGTTTGTTTCAAGCAGTTCAGTTAGCTCGTAGGTAAGGTGCTAGACCCTGGTGCAGGAGTCTCCGCAGTGTCATTTTCCAGGGATTGAGTTTTAATGCGAAAAGCGATTCGCACACGCGCCGCACGCCTGAAAATACCCGAGGTGCGATTTTCGCACACCTAAAAAAAAAATTTAAAAAAAAAAATTTTTTTTACAGTTTTTTATTTTTATTTAGAATGTCCCTGGAACTTAAAAATGTCCTGGAAATATTTTTAATTTTTTTTTTAAACTTGAAAAAAAATTACAAAAGATTTAAAAAATTATAAATTCATGTTCAAAATAGGCAAATTTATAATTGATGTTCATATTACAACCTATTTATGAAGTAAAGAACCATACAAAACAAATGCATTTTAAAATCATTCATAGATTATTATGTGAACATAATTTACAAATTTGCCTATTTTAAACAAGAATTTATAATTTTTTAAAATCTTTTTGTAATTTTTTTTTTTAAATTAAAAAAAAATTCCAGGGACATTCTAAAGTTCCAGGGACATTCTAGGGACATTCTAAATCCAAAAAAAAAAAAACTAATTAAAAAAAAAAATTACAAATGACACTAGCAATAAGTCCAAAGTCCAGGGACATCTATGCAGTATACACCATTCATTACCCCAGAGCTTTTACCATGGCCATTTAAAAAAAGTAGATGTATGTTGTCACAATTGCTAAGTTTTAGCTGAAAATGAAATCATAGTCATACACCAGTTTTGAAAAAAGCACACCTTGGTTTATTTAGGTGTGCGATTTGCAGCACACCTAAAAGCACACCTCGGGTTATCCAGGCGTGCGATTTACAGCACACCTGTCACATTGCAAAACTCAATGCCTGATTTTCTGATCTTGTAGAAAATTAAGGTGTTTTTAGTCTGGGGGGACACTTACATGACAGACATGCATCATGTGCCTCGGATAGACCCCTTTTTCAAACCGGCTTGTACCCAATGACCCCCTTTTTTGTGTTATGGTCCTACCTATTACCCAATGACCCCCTTGGAAAAAATTCATGTACTCAATGACCCCTTTTTTCTATTTCCTGCTATACCCAATGACCCCCTTTTAATTCCCAAATTTAGGTGGTATTTGTGTTCTCCTCCAGAAATAATGAGCTTTTTCACATTTCCAAGGTTGCCAAGTTGTTTTTACGCAGTTTGGCACTTATTTATGTGTACTTAATGATACTTTTTTGGCAAGTGTACTCAATGACTCCCATTTTACTTTTTGTTAACCCAATGACCATCCTTTTTCAAAGTTTCATACCGAATGACCCCATTTTTATTCAGGTTGTGTACTGAATGACCCCATGTTTTTGTAATTGTACATTTGACCTGAATGCCCCCTACTTTTAACATGGCCGAGGCACATCCCTGCCATTTCAGATAGGAGTGCCCCGGGTTTTAGGTTAAGATCCCTTAGGTGAAAAATCATCAATATTGCAGATAGGGTCAGACACAAAAGTAATAGCAAGTAACATGCTTCAGATTTGGATCATATATTTTACCTAACATTGTTCCAAAATTTTTTCCATTGAAACTTTTTTGATCAAATCAATCAATCAATCTTTATTTCATTCAAAAATACAACAATACAATAACAGCAAAACATACACATTTGAATGAGGAGATGCTCAGATTCATGATTATTATAATGCAATGACATTGAACATTACAAGAAGATGTAACAGTTAATCCATTGCATTTTCATTACTTAAACCAGGTATATAGTGATTTCCATGTCGGACAAGACTGTTGTTTGACTCAGCAAATTCAGATGGCCTTATTTAAATTGTCAATTCCTCTACTTTTACTAAAATAAAACATCAATAATACTTCTGCTGGGTCAAGTAAGCCAGGTACCATTCGGAGATTGATCTCTGTTTTGTCAAGCAATACAGAGTACTTGAAACGGTTACTTGTTGCATTGCTTGTTTTTGTTAAAGCTCAAATGTTACAAGATTATTAAAGAAAAGTGAGTAATTTCTCTGGCATAATCAGTTTTCATTCTTTTCATTTAGTCATCTTGCCCATTTATGATCTACAAATTGATGAAGATTTGATAGAAGTGAGACTAACAGGTGCTCGGATATGATGGGTTCAAATGTTGCAGAAAACAATCAAATACAAAAGAAATTGTATACTTCATTTCGGCATGTCTCAAAATCACTTTTAGCGACAAGCTTTTGATTTCTCTGGATCGCGTCATAAATGCAGAACACGTTTCAATGTTGAACTACCAGACAGAAGGAAATATGATTTATGTGATTTGTCATATTCTTGAACATTTGATTCATACATTGACATTACTCAAATGTGCTGAAAGACTTTGCCTTATAAGATTCTGTGTGTTAACCACAATAGTCGTGTTCACATTTTGAGTTACACCCATCGTAAACTTACACTAACATTGATAAGAATTCCACAAATATTTTCCCAACTCCTACCACATGTCTACACTTACATGTAGCCTACTCCTAGCACTAGGCCGACCAGTTCCGGCAAGCATTCACTTCTGGTCGGCGTAAACATCGTCTACCACTTCCGGTGTTTCTGTGACCATGCGATATGTAATTTCTTAGGTCCGACCAACAAAAGGTCAAACTTACACCGGGTGCCAGGCGTAGGAACATTCACATTGCAACTTACACTTGGCGGCGGTTACACCCAGCCCGCTACTCCTGACTTTTGTCAGGAGTAAATCGTTGGACGCACGCCTGGCGGAACTTATGCTGACCATCGTTCACACTGCCACTACTCCTGGCAGCACCTATTGCTACTCATAGTAACTTGCGCCGACCAAGTTCCGCCGGGCATATGTCCGACAATGTGAACACATATCAGTTTTCTTGTGCTAGCTCTTTGAAATGCCTGAGTACCACCATCCCAATCAATTGAAACCAAAATTAAACCATTGGATTTTTTGATTTTGACAGACTGAAGTGTAAAGTTTTGATCCAGGACTTCAATTTTTATGGGCACGCATACTTATGGTAGTAAATAAATAAGCTTTTTAGGAAAATGGGGATTGTTGCTTTAAACCAAACAGGACATCAGTAGTATGGGTATTTTTTTTTCAAAATCAGTCTATTTTGGTGCACATTGCAGGCCCACAGCCCCTTAGGTTAGCCTCAGCCCTTTAGTTTTGATAATTTCTGGACATGCTACCTTCACATGATTGATCTTTTGGCTTGTTCCACGCAAATGACTGAAACTTGAACTAATGTCCAGACACAGCTGTAGCCAGGGGGTGCGGGGGTATGACGCAACCCCCCAAATTTACAAAAGTCCCAAAATTTAATAATTGGCGAGCGTAGCGAACCAAAAAATCAGGTTTTTAAGCTTTTTTGGTCAAAAAAGGTCCAAATGTGGGGAAGAAAGTCCACTTTTCACAAAATTGCCTCCCCTTGGAAAAAAGTCCACTTTTTCAAAATCAGCACCCCCCCCCACAAAAAATCCTGGCTACGGGCCTATAGTCCAGAAGTTTTGATGATGGGATTGCTTTGGGTGTGTCTAATATTAACTTGGTTTAATGAGGAAATCAAAGGGTAGACCCTAGTTTAGATATGTGGTGCCCTGGTTTAATTACCTGTCATCTTAAATTGTTTGTCAACAATCAATAGCTGCATATATCTGTGCACCTGTATCTGATTTTGAAGTCACGCTATACTTGACGTACACAAGTGGGATTTCAAATTATAAACTTTTTTTATTAATCATTCTTCAAGAAATAGAAAATTATTAAGGAACAGTGGCAATGGTTGGATTTTGAAAGGGGAAAATAGAGCTGAAACTTTTCGTTAAAATAAAAAACACATTTTCTTATGCCGTATTGACAAATTAGCATATCATATACACTTCTCTAATTGTCTACTCCTAGGTTCCTAAGTCAAGTTTTCAGATTTTTTCCTCACAAATTTCAGGGTACTTGAAGAGAACTGAGTATAGTATCAATTAGTAACTCTATATGACTGAAATGGAGTTACGTCTTTGTGCCACTGAGCACTTTTGTGCCACTGAGCACTATGTGCATGCAAGACAGCTATTGACACCAGTCTTTGTTTAGTGCTGCTCTGAAGATGTAGATACAATCATTCATACAACAGCTGAACTAACAGAGATATATTTTTGTACTGCTGAGCTTTTGAATCATGTGTAAGAATATCTCTATTTTAATAATCAAATGAAAAGCAAATTGAAACTGCTACTGACTATCAGTTGTCAAGGAGCTGTCACATATTTGTATTATTCATTTATAATTTTGTTGAGCTATATTAGATTGGATTGGGAGGACAGGTTTCTAGTCTAGCAAGTAGCAACCCCCAGGAATTGTCAGGATGTGTCCATCTGGAGGATATTTTTGGCCGATAATAACACAATCAATTGTTGATCATAATGTCATCATTTTATCTTGGGACATATTACATTTGATATGGGACAGACACTGGACTGTAGCCATGTCCTAAATCAATAATATGTTGATCATAATGTCATCATTCTATCTAGGGACATATTACATTTGATATGGGACAGAGACTGGTCTCTGGCCATGTCCTAAACCAATAATATGTTGATCATAATGTCATCATTCTATCTTAGGACGTATATTTGATATGGGACAGAGACTGGTCTCTGGCCATGTCCTAAACCAATAATATGTTGATCATAATGTCATCATTCTATCTTAGGACGTATATTTGATATGGGACAGAGACTGGTCTCTGGCCATGTCCTAAACCAATAATATGTTGATCATAATGTCATCATTCTATCTAGGGACATATTACATTTGATATGGGACAGAGACTGGTCTCTGGCCATGTCCTAAACCAATAATATGTTGATCATAATGTCATCATTCTATCTTAGGACGTATATTTGATATGGGACAGAGACTGGTCTCTGGCCATGTCCTAAACCAATAATATGTTGATCATAATGTCATCATTCTATCTTAGGACGTATATTTGATATGGGACAGAGACTGGTCTCTGGCCATGTCCTAAACCAATAATATGTTGATCATAATGTCATCATTCTATCTTAGGACGTATATTTGATATGGGACAGAAACTGGTCTCTGGCCATGTCCTAAACCAATAATATGTTGATCATAATGTCATCATTCTATCTTAGGACGTATATTTGATATGGGACAGAGACTGGTCTCTGACCATTTCTTAGTCAATAATATGTTGATCATATGGTCTCTGGCCATGTCCTAAACCAATAATATGTTGATCATAATGTCATCATTCTATCTTAGGACGTATATTTGATATGGGACAGAGACTGGTCTCTGGCCATGTCCTAAACCAATAATATGTTGATCATAATGTCATCATTCTATCTTGGGACATAATTGTATTTGATATGCAATGATATGGGACAGAGACTGGTCTCTGACCACTGACCATGCCCTAAATCAGTTAAGTAAAAACAGAAATACTTTTTTAAATTGAAGGAATTACGTGGAGCTTAGGTATTAAATTTCAGTTTGTTTCTTTGTTTGTTTGTTTTATTTGTTAATCTGGTTACTCATTCATTGGATAATACAAGTAATCCTCTGTTCTTTCTTTCATGAAGCCCATGGGTGTCAGTGGTCGTGCCAAAGTAGTCAAAGAGCAGTGGCGTAGATTTCTTCTTGACATTGGGGGGATGGGGTTGGAAAAAAATTTTGGCGACATAATAAGTTTATTGTACAAATGCAAAGAAACCCACGTCAGGCATCAACATTGGGGGGATGATTGTATGGAGCTGACAGTGCACCAGTAAGAAGGGATCTTTCAGAACTGTGAACATACAAAATCAATGGTCTTTTTAGCTTTTATTGACTTTCTGGTTGAAAATTGCCTTGAAAAGCAAGAAATAGAGAAATGACCAATATATTGGTCTTTAAGAGTTAAAATTTTCAAAATCAAATTCTTTTAGTGCTCTTCTTTGGTTATTATTCAGGTTTCCTTTGGACCAGCAATGTACAAAAACGGGGGCCTTTCCAGGGGAGCATACCTGTATGTATGGTAATTTGTGTTAAGTGCCCCATACCGTCTTAGAAAGGCAACACATTATGGTCAAATTGTCTCCAATCGGGTCATCTGGAATAAGAGTCTGATATGACACATAAGATACAAAGCAGATATACAGGTGCTTCCTTACTCGTTAAGTGTAGCAGCAATTACTTCCTATTAATTAACATCACTACTGCTCCAATTGTCCTTAATAGCCATAGGTTTATGAGGTGAAGGAGTAGCAATGAACTGTTTCACCTGCTATGGGGATTGTGGGACATAAATATCTAAATATCAGGAATGTGTCTCACCTGAATCTTCGTTCAGGCCCTTGAAAAGAGGCAAATTGACCCTAACCGAACTAAGTCTCACTAAAGCTCACTATTAAAACCACTGCTCGTACATGCATTGCATGTGATGCGATGACGCAATCAGCCTAATATATACCCAGGGAATTGTTGCCCGAGGCAGCGTAACCTCCATGGCTACAGGTCGGTGATCTTCTGCGTGGCATGCAAGGGGCCCGAGGTTCAAGTCCCAGGGTACCAAGTAACTTCTTTCTTCATCTTCTCTCCTTTTTTGTTTCTTCTTTCCCTTCCGATAGCAAAAAAAACCACAGCTGTCTGTTAGGGTTAATGCATATAAATACTCATCTTGTAGACAGCATCTCAAAACAGGACTGGAAAAGGGTTTTTTTCTTAGGAGGGCAAGCCAACTTTCACACAAAATACAAAACCTCCCAATATTCCTCGTAGATATTGGTTTTTTTATCTTGGGGAAGAAATAATTCCCTCCAAAATGGCAAAGGAATAGAGCTTCAGGGCTTATTTCTATCTAATTCTTTCTGGGTTTTAAAAAGTAACCAAATAAAAAATATATATATATACTAAGTTGAGCATGTTGAGATGTTAAGAGGAAATTTTACTTGTTTGCTATTTTTGTACAAAATTGTAATTTTAGATATAAGCTGGAAAAAAAAGTTTGACCATATGATTCAGAAGATCTACAATTGGATTAGAGTGTTCTTTCCTTCACATACAAATATTAATTTACCAAAATAAATTGTAAGTTAAAGTAACAATAAGCCTGAGCTTTGGATCAGGATGGAGCTAGATCCCTCAGCTCAGACAGTAGATCAAAGTGATGGTCCAGTGGTAAATTTGACGAGTGTCATCTGTATTGTCTAAGATGTATAGAATTAACCCTCATGCGGATGTTGAGTGCAGATGATAAGTTTTCAAATTTTCTTTAAAAATTCAAAATTTCAGAATTGTACATTTTCATGACCATATTTGGAATCAGCATGAAAAATGCATTAAAATGTGTACAAACAAGCCTATATTGGTTCAGTGGTTCTTGAGATAGCTCCTGATATTTTAAGAAAATATCTCAAAACTAGGACTTAATGTTGAAGCCTATGGCTAGCATGCAATGTTTTAAGGCATGTATAGGGTGTTGCCCTGAAGAGACAACTAAACATAGGCTGCCAGGTACAGGGTGTGTAAAAAACAGGAAAGCATAGACTTAATACGACAAGAGTTATGTAAACAGTTAATTCAATCTTTTGAAAATATGGAATGAGCTTAATCATAATATTATTTTGGAAGATTTTAATTTCATGTGAATTACCAGTATATATCTGGGGGGGAATACAAATTAATGCACTGATGGTCCATAAAGGTAGACTAGTTATGGTAAATGGTTGCCACTTACAAAAAACTGACTTAACTGGTTAACCCTAACACCACACTTGCTTTTTGGCGAGGGGAAGAAAAGAAAGGAGGAAGAAAGAAAGAACCATGGCCCAATGGGGTGCCAGGTACATAACAAGGGATAGCGAGCCACAGGGGTGTACCTTGGCCGGCCAAGCTTTCCATACCCATGTGTGCACACATAATGTATCTTCTCCCATTTCAATGTACTCCGTCTCGTTAATTCCCTTATATTGAACCACCCTGTATAACCTTGTACAACAGGTCCCTGGTTGAAAGATTCTATTTTGATATAATATCTTGTCTTGCACTGTCCTTCCTGTTCATTCTAAATTTGAACAATATGCTTGTATAATTGTACACCCGGAACATGCTACCGGAGTTTGTGCTGGATTTAAAGGAATCTTTATCGCTTCAAGTGTCCGATGCTTCAAGTGTCCAATTTCACAATGACTTTGAAATTTGATAAAGTTACAACTAATAAATTAATAAGTTACAACTTTCATGATGGAAAATTGATTTTAAGATTTAGCCAACAGAAGTTTTTAGTTCCTTTTGTAATTTATTGTTTGGACAACTTAAAATTATTTATCTCAGGAACCCAGTAGCAGCACCAGAATTTCTTTCTGAGAGGCAATGGGGGGGGGGGCAAAGTGACATTTTGCCTAAAAATTGTCATTTTTGCCCAAAATATGGCAATATTTGCCTAAAATCATGAATTTCTGTGATTTTTTTCCTGACTAAGGGGACAAAGAAACCTTAGGGACAAATTATTTTTAACTGAATATTCAGTCAAATAATTGGAATTTTCAATCTTTTTAATCAATTAAAAGGAGTGATAGTTAGGACAAATCTTTTCCCAATTCAATAGTCAATCGAAAGGATTGATTTTCATTGTTTTTCATTCTTTACCCTTGGACAGAGAACTTAAAAAGCACCAGGACGCAACATTTTGCTTGCATGTTGGTAATCAAACACGACAACCAATTTATTTCACTTTGATCAGACCCTCACCCGTACCTATGAACTCAGCCGTGTTATAAAAGATATTCTCAAAATTGAGTGATTGCCCCAACCCAAAACCCTAGCGGCACAATGGCCAGAGTCGCAAAAAGAGAATTTAAATTAGATCGGAAATTTTGAGATGCCAGTGGGCACCGACTATCCACTTTATCGCAACGCCATGCCGCAATAAATTTTTCCATACGACAACACGTGATCAAAAACTTGCCGCAGGTGGCCATCACCCAGAGCTTAAATTCCAGGCGTTGGACCCAAAACCCCTGTTTGATCATTAACACACAAAATCATGGCTGGAACATTAACAATAAATAAAGGTACTATACAAGGGTGAATACAGGTCAACTGCTCCCAGACGTCGTAGCCCAAGACTCAACAGGCGTGGGACCTGAAGTTACAATGGATAAGTTGTTAATTATTAATGTTACATTTTATAATATGTGCATATATATCATTATCAATAAATCAGAGATAAATCAAAACCCCATCTTTTGTCACTTGTACGAAGCATTCTGTCGTTTATACATGAAGACATGCTCTATTATAACTTTGATGACACCTGTACCTGCATGTAAGGCTTTGATATTGATGCACCACTGCCATCAATGAATATTTGAACTAAAATACTGTATCTTTGCAGATCTGTGATTTTCCTATAAAATACTAATGAAAATTTGGTATTAATAAGCACTTATTTAAAACATATGTTGAAAACATATTCACGTACTGTGCATCTCTGAAGATATAAAATATTTTTCTTGTGCAGCGTTAATCTGGAAGGTGAATTCAATTTTAATTCACATGCACACATTTTCCATTTATGATGAGCAATTAAAGCTCTCCCTTCATAACTAATTATTTTCAAGGACAATTATACTTCTAAATTTGACACATGTACTTAATTTACTGCTACACATACATGTAATTAACTTTCTTACATAGCTTCCCCTACATGCCCGCAAAGGGAGTGGCGGGGGGGAAAGAAAATTATTTAGATGTTGTCATGTCCGATTTCCAATCAACAGTGAAAAATACCAACGAAACACACCCAAGCCCGCGAAAGGCGACGATACCCATTGGTCCGGTCAAGTAAACAAACACGCTGCCATAACAATTGACCTCTGACCCAGAGAACAAAACATGGGATCGATTAATATTTTCTCAGCCAGGTTAAATTGAGTTTAACTTGTTGCACATCGTTAAACTTTATTTCCCAACTGAAGTTCAGGACAAATCCTTTCCAATTGAAAAAAGATTGAAATCTTGTTTCAAACATATGTAACACATGCCATGTGGCAGTACATTAGAAGTAACACTTGGTTTGATGGTGAATTGTATCTACAAAACGAGTAAGAGTGAATCAAAAAATCTGTTTCACTCTATTTAGATTGATTTCTGTCATCAACCATTAAAAGTTTCAAATATTCAAAAATTTCAATCAGCCAATTTAAGAGCGTTTTGTATACAATTAGAAATACTCAACAGACCAAGGAGATATGAAGTAAAGAGACACAGAAGTCTTTTAACACTTGTCTCAAACTTGGCCAAATTTTAGAAGGAAGTTTTGATAAGGTCATTCGCCCTTATGACAACACTAGTCATCTTTGCTAATTTCTTAATCGGGTTATATTTAGTAAGTTACAAACTGATGATATATCCTCATTGGATTACTAAAATAAAACTTAAACGAAGAAAAAAGACAAAAGTATCCTATCCATTAGATTATTGAGTTTTTATTGTTATCATCATTTGACATAATTGATGAACATTATCACATCAAATCAACAATATGATATCTAAATTTTCCAATGGCAAGAAATTCTATAATATAATAGCAGTGGTGACAAATGAATATGTCTAAAATTACAAGCTGAGAGTAGATTGTATTCCAATGCAGGAAATCATAACCAAATGTTGTTAGTTGGTCATAAGTTATTGGAACTTTTTTTTATAGTACATAAGTCTTCAATATCATTGAAATTGAAAAGTTAGTGTGGGTTGACCTAAGTCTTGTCTTTTGAAATTATCAGGTGTGCTACAAATCACACTCATCAAGACATTTAGGTGTGCTGTAGGCATGTGATTTAAATCACCCTTCTTTGGATGTTTAGGAGTGCTTAAATTCACTGGAGGAAAGCGTGATTGTGGTATTCGTGGGTCATAATTGCATTTTTTTCGGTGCAATTGCATTTTTCAAGAAAAAATTTCAAAATGACCGCTCCTTGTCGCAGCTTCCCCCATAGCATCGTTTTTCAAAATATGGATTACTGATATGTGTTGTTCACAGAAAAAAAAACCAATGGGCCACTCACCAGAAAGGAAGCAAAGGCTTCATGTATTACTGCTGAAATAATAGGGTGTTACTCCAATTTCAGATTACGAGATCATCTTCAAATCTACAAATGTGAATGCTTTATAGTCTGAGGCCGAGGGAAGCATTGACCAGCTCCTTGTCATGGCATCGCTTTTTCAAAATATTGGGTATTAGGCAAAAAAAATATTGTTGTGTTGCTCTCAAGTGGGAAAATGGGAAAGTTGGGTCGGATGGTCGGATTTCTTTTTTTTTCTTTTTTTTTTAAACCTTCAGTTTTTAAAAATTTCCTCAAATATTAAATAATGCTTCTTCAATTTGTCAATTTTGACTTCTGGATACCTGTTAGACATCAATTAAAGACTAGTCTTTCAATAAAATATTAATTTTAAGTGAAAAACATTAATTTTTTGACCAAATCTGTAAAAATCATCATTCAAAAAAATATATAAAATTGCGACCCCGATTTGTCAGGATTTAGGGTCGGACGGTTGAGCGCAACACAACAACATTTTTTTTGGCCTTATGTTATTTGTGGGAAAATAGACCTAACAGAAAGGCTACATTTAAAGTCTATTACATATGGTGTTATGCTCCAATTTCAGATTATGAGATCATCTTCAAATGTCAAAAACTTAATTGATCACTGTGATATCCGTCGGAAGTAAAAGTCAAAATATTTTACAAATAGATTTTGTTTGTGAAACTAGCAATGATTAGAGTGAATCACACTTATGAGTTCATAATGTGTTTTAATCATGCTACTACCTATCAATATAATTTAGTCATTCAGTAAGACAGTCATAATGTGAGGTTTTATGACAAATATTTGTAATAATTGCACTTCCTGTGATATAAAATATTGTTTTAGATTAAATTTTTTTTTTTAAAGTGAGCAAATTTTAATATGGCTGCCATCCTTGCCCCAAATCTAAACATCAAACTGACTTTGTAGCCTTAAATCTAACGATAATCTTCACCCAAAAACCTAACCCTAATCCTAAGATCATTGGGTAGTGGACGGTAACTTAAGTCTTTGTGCCTCATTGTTTCACTGGCCTGTTGAGGACACCTCAAAAAAAGTACAGAAATAACACCCTTATTGAGGAATCATTTTCAGTGAGTTAAAGGAGTATTTCGTGATCCTAGCATCCTCTTTTTATGACATTTTTAGAAGACATCCACGAAAAAAAGCTTTTTCCAAAAATTTCAGTTGATTCCGATTTTGCGTTTGCGAGTAATGCATGATTATGTGTATTACACTGCTCCATAGACAATGTGTTGTAATTTCGTTCTGGTATACCAGAACGAAATTCAAATTTCACGATATCTTTGCTAAACAAATTAATCTGCAAGAAATTTTGTGTACATAAACATTATGTAACCAGAGGTTTCCAGTGATATAAAAATCTCAACTTTTTTTGAGAGAAGTGGGGGGATGATGCTGTGGATCACGAAATGCCCTTTTAACATTGATAATGCAGAAAAATAATGAAGATGTTCTTTTGTTCTTTTCAGTTCAACTAGATCCCGATGTTAACTTAGAGGATTTGTTAGCAAAGGAGAGAGATAAATCAAGACTAAATTTTGCCTCTAGTACACTACCTACACTCAACGGACACACCACTCATGTAAGTATACAACACTTGTACCCACCACCACCACATTACTGCATCCCCTTCTTAGTGGGAACTAAGGCACCACATCAAATTTGGTTTTATAGCGCTATGGGTGCCCGGTTAGGTACCAGTCACCCATTCAGGTAGAAGACAAGGTTGCAATTTTGGCACACAAAAAAGGTGATAAAAGTGGTTTTCCAACTAAAGTGCTGGATGCATGCCTGACACGGTGTCTATTTTATAGGCCTATTGGTCTAACACCATGCATCCAACACTTTACTTAGAAAACCACTTTTATCACCCATTCAGGTAACCCCATTTGAAATCCACACTCCCAGTGTGGACAATTAAGGCCATGTCTTCCATAGGGGATGTATGGATTTCAACTGGAATAGCCCATTTCTGGAGCTGACTCCAGTGAAAGTGTAAAGTTAAGCTTTGATTTTCTTTTTTTCATGATAATTTACATTGTAGGTGAAGGTAACCCTTCATTGCGTAGAACTTGGTAAACCAATTTCACAAGAAAGTGTCGTAGTACTTTTGGCAAATATACCACACATATCACTCCAATCAGATAAAGGATCTTCCTATTGAGGAAATTCAGTAATTATACACTGCGCATCAGTTTGGCAGCAAAACGAGTCTGGTAGCAAAATATTGGCTGAATACAGCAATCATTTCTAGTCTAGTCTTCTAGGTTTTCGTGCAATAATTACTGTTAGGTTTAAGGTAGTCTAGCAGCTGTTTGCTAGATTCAGAAGTTGTCAAAAAGTAACTTGACAAACGGAATGTGGTATCAATATAGGCTAATCAATTAGCGTGCCAATTTTCAAATGAATAAGGAAATGTCTTTCAATGGGTCAGGGGATACTTTTAATAATTAAAGGAAAAAGATTGATTTGTCATTTTCACCAAAATAACTGGAATGATGAGTTGTCTTTTCTGAAGATAGTAGAGGTTATTATTATTGGTCAAGTTGAGTTAAAATGAAAATATTGATTGTGGTATGGGTAGATTTATGAATGATGGACTTGGAATTCTTGGTTGTATGATATTTGCTGAAGCATTGTGGAAATATAATGATTGCACCAAAGTATTTGGTTATCTTGTGTCTTTCATCTTATGAAAATAACGTTTTCTGTACATTAACATATATTGCAAGTAACTTGGTGTAGATTATTCATACAGTAGTTCAAAACATTATTTTGTAAATTAAATCTCATACTGGAACTAAAATTTGCAACTCGCTTTGCTACGTTGCATCCGAAACATTACAAAAAGTATATTTTAAATGCACACAAAAATTTGCATAATACCAAATTTGCAAAATTGAACTTGAGCCAATGAAAGTGTAGCATCTTTTAATACACAATAAAGTTCATATTTGTATGAAAATTTCAGTAAATTTGAAACTGAGCCAATGTTTGAATTCCCTATAGTTATGCAATCAGTATGATCATGTTAGATCTAATACAGAAGTTGCCAAACCATATCATTTGTGAGGATGTCAATATAGCAGGAGCCAAGGTTGTTCAACTTTTAAGGAAATCACTCTGCAAAGAGCTATGTGAAAAGAGCACCCAATCTGACTCAATTTGAGTGCATTATGTCAGGAAACTGTCTAAAATCACCCATTTGAATGGTCATAATGATGTACTTAGCCCAGGGACTCCAGACCACCAGCCTTAATATTGGGCTACTATATCCTAGGGTTTCATATCAGTATTGTTAGAGAATGTGCCAAGTGAATAAGCATGTGATTGAGAGTGATAAAACTTAGATGGGTCCTCATTAGAAGCATCAATCCATCTTCAAAGTGAAGAAGGGAAGACAGTTGGCCTGAATTGCCAGAAAGTGACTGAAAAACCAACAAAAGTAGCTCATTTTGCCAAAAGATTGGAGTGAAGCCCCTTTGTTTGATCTTATCACATTTGGATGTTTGTCACTGAAATTGTGTATGTATTTTATTGTATAGGCCCTATGCAAATGCAGAAGCAGCCTATCATATACCCTGGAAGATCCAGGGTCGATGCTTTTAGAATCATGTCAGATAATATTTATGTGGCTCCATTTTGCTTTAAAATAACATAAATACCACTTCACCCTTAGAGAAACACCCTTTTGCCTTTAGAGGTTATGTTTACTGGAAAAAGTCACACATCTCCATTTAGGTCTACCTTCTTGGTTTGTTTAGCTGCAGTCTATGGCCCTCATGGACTTCATGAGAGCAAGTAGTACGAGGCCAACCCGAAGGGCTGGACCGAGCGTGAATTGGTTGTTGAACATGTTGAAGCAACCTTTCTGAATAGTATACAAATAAAACAGCCCAAAGTAATGCTAGGTTTTTTTGGCTTCCATATATATAAAACATTCTGACAATGTGTGAGCAAATGGTTGATGGGAGGTAATACGAGGTATTCATAACCTCATTAATAAACGCGATGTGTGCGATCCAATTACATTTAGTTATTTGTGAAAACGCGAACGCAAATCGAGGTCATTAATAACTCACAATTGACCGCAAAATGCGTAATTGTTCCAATGGCGCACACAATTGACCGGCGTTATGTGTTGTTGTCGTCAAACAAACTGGCGCGCGCTGGCCAGCCGTGTTTGGATTGCGCGCTACCATATTTGCACAGATTGTGATACGCACTTTTGTTATTGGTCGTCCTGTTTTAGCCTGATCGATTTTTGGAAAGGGAAGATGTAAAGATCATCTATTTTTATAAACTTTTGAGCAAAATTTTGTGTTATTTTGTAAGGTGAAGAGATTAAAGTGACGGTTATGAATGAGGTTAATAACTTTGCATCGGTAATATATAGTGGAATTGTGAAAAATCTAAACATTTTGCTTTGGACCTCGGATATTCCTCGGTTCCAAAGGCAAAATGTTTAGATTTTTCACAATTCCCTCCATATAATGCGCAGTTATTAACCTCTAAGTGGTCTAGGTGAAACAGGGTAAACTCATTGTCAACCATCAACCATGCACCTTTTGAGGTGGTTAATGGTAATGGGGGGGAGGCAATACGTGGCAACATTCCCAGTTGAAACAGTGCAGGTGACAATTTAGTGGGTACGAACCTGACCCGTGGACCATAAGCAGCTTGAAGGTCACATGAAGGTGCTTCCGTACTTCACCACTATTTATGTGCGGGGAGTGAATAATTACCTGCCTTTTGCAGAGCAGTAGAAACGACCAAGTTGACGTTACACACATCAAAAATGCATGAGGGAATAAAAGCACAGTGATAGGCAGTTTTCAGTATAAACATGTTGAATGATTACATGTTTTAGCAATGTTCATATGTAAGTTCATGTGCTGGTGATAAACAATTTCCAACATAACATCATAGGACTTCTTCCCGGGACTTCTTCTTATGAAGATGCATGTCACATATCGGAAATTCAAGGTTAACTGAATTTGTTGTGCTGAAAGTCGGTTTAAAATTTGGGAAAAATACAACGGTTCCTACATCTTAACCTTCTGAGTTGTACAAATATAACATTTTGCACATCTTAACCAGGGCCCGTAATTTTATTCTTGTAGGAAATCCATTCATTTACCGAGGCTTTCTTTTGAGGTAATATATCAAGTTCATTTCAGGTTCAGATACAACATACAAGTGCTGATGTAATGTGTGTACAATAGATACAATCTGAGGTACCAGCCACTTCTTAGAACTGCCTTGTACACCTCGGATTAGGTTTGAGTCTACTAACTTAAACTCACACACAGCAGTACATACATGATGCATCAAATAGGCCTTCCTACTTGTACTTTTTCAGAGCTGATCATTGTGAGCTGACAGGGCCAAAAACAGATTATACCCAAAGATTGCCAATTCAAAATTGCCCGCTATGTTATCCACCATATTGGTTGGTTTGTTGCTCATAGAGGGCAAATGTGTACCATATTTTATCAGTTAAAGCCTGAAATTGAATGATATTTGGTATAGTTAAGCTTGTCACCTGAACATGTGACATTGAACAGAAGTCCAGTTTCAAGGTCAAGGAAATAATATTTAGAAAAGAAGTGGTATGACACATGACATTGAACAGCGGTGCAGTTTCAAGGTCATTAAGGAAAGAACATTTTGTAATGTCAATATCGTTTGACCCACTAATATTAGATGTAGGATTTGTTATAAAAAAGAAGTATTTTATGAGTCAGTGTCTTAGCTAGCCACCCATCTGAGTGTCATTTTGGATGGGCAGTTTACTCCTGGGATGGGCAAGATTAATGTTTTTGACAGATGCTAAATAAAAATAAATGCTTGAAGTTCAGTGAACTCAAAACAAAACCAAATCCCTAGAAGATGCAGAGATCTGGTTTATGTTTTTCAGGATCAAATTTTGGACAGGCAGTTTTGGTGAAAATGACAGGCACTTGCAGACATGCCAACTAGTACGGTTTCACCGTATTTTGTACGGTAAAACGTGAAAAATACGGTGGTACGGTCAACCCCCCAAAAATACGGTATTCCAGAATTTTGACCAAAATAATAAAATGTTGTGTCTTAAAAAGATAAACAGCTGCAAGATTAGTCTACCGACTGAATTACTGGTATCATTTGACCACTTTCTTGGTCTGTTAAAGTGGTTGCCTACATCGTTATTCTCGACTTTCCATGATGCATGCACATTAAAAATTATTATTTTTAAATAGACCTACAAGATGCTTTCCGAAATAATTTTCTTCTGACTTGCAGATTTTTCATGCACATTATTATTTTTTTTTAACCACCTATGTCTTCTGAAGGTATTTAGTTAACTATTTAGCTCCTTTGGTGCAAACGAATAAGCATATAAGAAGGTTTCCGACCTCCTTTTACTTCCGACTTTCGCACTTCCATGCATGCACATTAAAGAAATATTTAATAAGGCCTACAAGATGCTTTCCAAAATAATTTTCTTCTGACTTGCAGATTTTTCATGCACATTAATATTTTTTATTAACCACCTAATGCTATGTCTTCTGAAGGTATTTAGTTAACTATTTAGCTCCTTTGGTGCAAAAGAATAAGCATATTCGCCACTTGCAGTTCCGCCATTATGCACTATGTGCGGGGAGAGCCTCGAACTGGCAGCATACATGAATGGGAATTGAACCAGTCATATAACATTCTGTGTAAGGTTACGTAATTCTTCCTTTCATGTATGCTGCCAGTTCGAGGCTCTCCCCGCATATAGTGCATAATGGCGGAACCGTGCAAGTGGCGAAGGTTTCCGACCTCCTTTTACTTCCGACTTTCGCACCATGCATGCACATTAAAGAAATATTTAATAGGCCTACAAGATGCTTTCCAGAATAATTTTCTTCTGACTTGCAGATTTTTCATGCACATTAATATTTTTTATTAACCACCTAATGCTATGTCTTCTGAAGGTAATTTAGTTAACTATTTAGCTCTTTTGGTGCAAAAGAATAAGCATATAAGAAGGTTTCCGACCTCCTTTTACTTCCGACTTTACGCCCCATGCATGCACATTAAAGAAATATTTAATAGGCCTACGAGATGGTTTCCAAATAATTTTCTTCTGGCTTGCAGATTGTTCATGCACATTAATATTTTTAGTAACCACCTTAAATGCTATCTTCTGAAGGTATTTAGTTAACTATTTAGCTCTATTGGTGCAAAAGAATAAGCCTACAAGAAGGTTTCCGACCTCCTTTTACTTCCGACTTTCGCACGATGCATGCACATTAAAGAAATATTTATAGGCCTACAAGAATTTTTGAAATAATTTTCTCTGACTTGCGTATTTTTCATGCACATTAATATTTTTTATTAAGCATCTTCATCTAACTGCTACACATGCTATGTCTTCTGGAGATATTTAGTTAACTATTTAAGCCTGCAAGATGCTTTCCGATTTTGTTTTCTCAATGGTGCACTCAGTGGCACATTAATATTTGTAATATTTTAATATTTTTCTTTAACCATGCATAGACAACTGCTATACCCAGTACAGTCTTCTAATTGACATTGACATTAATCCGATGTTAGGCAGGTCTACCGACTGATTCTATAATGATGATGATGATGATGATCAATTATTTTCTGGAAAGTTTTAACAAAGCATGCTTCTAACAACATTAGAAGTAACAAAACCCAATGTTTCCAGAAATATATCAATTTGTTTGGTCTACATACTTTATCCAATTCCGTGAGGTCAAAGGTCACATAGAAGGTCAAAGGTCGACTGAGGTCACCAAATCTTTTAATAATTTATTTTCAACCGTGCATCACATATCCAAAAAGCAGCTTGATCAGTCATGTAATTAAGGAAATATGACGACTTTAAGATGGCCGCTTTCTATGTAAAGTATAGCAAAGTAGCACTTTCAATGAGTGATAACTCGTAAAGGAAGCATCTTTCTGTATTGATTTATTACTTGATGGAATGGTTCTTAGGTATTGCCAAATTTCATTGCAAATTTGTGAGGTGGGCCCTGGCTTGATTACGTGCTTTCGGTCGCACAAGTGCTCCCTCGCAATTATGTGTTCTACTTTTGGGGTTTCTGGGGTTGGCAGGTATGCAAAGGTACATATTTATAAAATACGGTTTTTGGGTGCAAAATACGGATTTTGTTCTTCTGAGTACGGGAATCTGGATTTCAAAGTTGGCATGTCTGCACTTGTCAAATCCTAGCTAAGATCCTGATATGAGTCTGATCAGATACTAGGAAGCTTCTGGTCCTCTGGTACAGTTGGGCTATTCCAGTTGAAATCCTTACACCCCCTATGAAAGACTTGACCTTAATCTTCCACACAGAAGTCGTGTTCACATTTTGAGTTACACCCGGCGTAAACTTACGCTAACATTGATCAAAATTCCACAATAATATTTTCCCTACTCCTACCGCGTGTCCACACCTAGCCTACTCCTAGCACTACGCCAATTAGTTCCACCTAGCATTCAGTAAACATTGGCTACCACTTCCGGTATTTCTGTGACCTTTATCAACCGCGCGATATGTAATTTCTTATTTCCGACTAACAAAATGTCATACTTACACCGGGTGCCAGGAGTAGCAGAGTTCACATTGCAACTTACGCCTGGCGGAGGTTACACCCAGCTCGCTACTCCTGACTTTTGTCAGGAGTAAATCGTCGGACGTACGCCTGGCGGAACTTACGCTGACCATCGTTCACACTGCACCTACTCCTAGCAGCGCCTACCGCTACTCCTAGCAACTTACGCCGATCCAAGTTCCACCGGGCGTACGTCCGACAATGTGAACACGACTAGAGAGTGTGAATTTTAAATGGGGTTACCTGAGTAAGTGACTCCATTTGAAATCTACATCCCTGTGTGTGAGATTAAGGTCAGTTCTTTCACAGGTGGTGTATGGATTTCAAATTTTCGTTTTTCATGATTTGATTTTTGCTGACGAATCATTTCTCTCAATGCTTCTCTTACTCACATTAACTCCTCAAGCCACTAGGTACTCTCAGTGCCAGACACAACATAGAACTCGCAGTACACCTCAAGCTCATTGGATTTATTCTATTAATTAATTCCTTTTCATGATTAAGTTTGTCAACTTATATTACAACTGTTTTCCTCTACATGTAACAGTATATTGAAAGAAAGCAAAGCAACATTGGCTTTGTAAAGTAAATATTTATGAATCTTTTGAAAAGTTTGAATGTCGGAGGTGCAGGAGTGCAGCTTGTGTATCCTAATGATGTAAACACTTTCTTCTCTTCATCAAAAAAGGCTCAGGTTGTTCTTACCAGTTTGATATACTAATATAGTATGGAATCGTGACAAGAAGCTGATTGTGCATTAAGAGATGTTGGCAGTAACATAAACCATGCCGTTTTCTAGGTATAAGCAATTTCAAGTTTTAGTGAACTAGTTATAATTGTCTCAAGACATCAGGAAAACACAACACCAAAGCATTGATTAGACTCCGCATTGCCTCACGATCATGAGGACCATTTATTAAGCTATTTATGACCATTCAACAATTTATATTCATATACATAAATATAATTGAGATACATAATGATAGATTTCATAGCACTTTCATAGCAATTAAGACCTGACATAATATAAATAGAAATAACCATACTGAATTAGTTATCTTCCAATAAATATTATTAATAACACAATACAAGAATTATTGGAAAAATGTGTACAACAAGCCAACCATACAGGCTGGACATGCAAGAATTGACTTCTGTATCACATTTAACCAAATTTCATCTTAAGCAAATACAGATACCTAGTTGGATCAAACAGAGGATTGAATTGGAAATCAATATTTATAACGCAATTATTAAATAAACAGAAATCTCCAAAAGAAGAAACAATGCCAACTCTATCAATGAATTAAACCTTTAAATCCCTATATAAGCTGGTAATTATTGAAAAGTGAGCCAAAATTTACTATAAAATAATATTAATAAATGAAATAATCCACTGACAAAAACAATCAAGCCAAAAAGATACTTCAAATAAGCATAAATTACTCTACATAAAGCGTAGTAGAAAGTGGAGACAATCTACTGACGAGATTCCTCAGGATTTGAAGAAACTCCAGACAACGCAGCGTAGTAGAAAGTGGAGACAATCTACTGACGAGATTCCTCAGGATTTGAAGAAACTCCAGACAAAGCAGCATAGTAGAAAGTGGAGACAATCTACTGACGAGATTCTTCAGGATTTGAAGAAACTCCATACAAAGCATTTATTAAGCCAGCACAAAGCGTAGTAGAAAGTGGAGACAATCTACAGACGAGATTCTTCAGAATTTGAAGAACTCCATACAAAGCATTCATTAAGCCAGCACAAAGCGTAGTAGAAAGTGGAGACAATCTACAGACGAGATTCTTCAGGATTTGAAGAACTCCATACAAAGCATTCATTAAGCCAGCACAAAGCGTAGTAGAAAGTGGAGACAATCTACAGACGAGATTCTTCAGGATTTGAAGAACTCCATACAAAGCATTCATTAAGCCAGCACAAAGCGTAGTAGAAAGTGGAGACAATCTACAGACGAGATTCTTCAGGATTTGAAGAACTCCATACAAACCATTCATTAAGCCAGCACAAAGCGTAGTAGAAAGTGGAGACAATCTACAGACGCGATTCTTCAGGATTTGAAGAACTCCATACAAAGCATTCATTAAGCCAGCACAAAGCGTAGTAGAAAGTGGAGACAATCTACAGACGAGATTCTTCAGGATTTGAAGAACTCCATACAAAGCATTCATTAAGCCAGCACAAAGCGTAGTAGAAAGTGGAGACAATCTACAGACGAGATTCCTCAGGATTTGAAGAAACTCCAGACAAAGCAGCGTAGTAGAAAGTGGAGACAATCTACTGACGAGATTCCTCAGGATTTGAAGAAACTCCAGACAAAGCAACATAGTAGAAAGTGGAGACAATCTACTGACGAGATTCCTCAGGATTTGAAGAAACTCCAAACAACGCAGCGTAGTAGAAAGTGGAGACAATCTACTGACGAGATTCCTCAGGATTTGAAGAAACTCCAGACAAAGCAGCATAGTAGAAAGTGGAGACAATCTACTGACGAGATTCCTCAGGATTTGAAGAAACTCCAGACAACGCAGCGTAGTAGAAAGTGGAGACAATCTACTGACGAGATTCTTCAGGATTTGAAGAAACTCCAGACAAAGCGGAGAGTAGCATAATTTGACATACTTTCATTGAAGCATCTTTGACAAATGAGATAACTGATTTACCCTTCCAGCTACTGGGAGTAGGGTTTTTCAGTCAATTTTAAAAACACTGAAATAAGAGTTGAAACACAGCTCAGATTATGCAGCCTGGCTTCCTGATTACAAAGATACTTTATTTTTTAAATTGACCCATGGGATCAAAAGTTACGGCTCGTTAAAGTTTTCATATTTTGGCCTTAATTAGACCAGAGGTCAAAGGTCATTCCCATAGGCTATGTACTTAAGCAATGGCACCATTTAAATCATATAAAAACACTTTAAATGATGGGAAAAAGTGTATGTTTAATCAATTTTGAAGGAGAAAAAGCTATAAAAGGCAATTAATACCCAAGTGTAAGCTTCAGTTGTTTCCCAAATGCCAAAGCCTGTTGTGCACATATCTTAATTTGCATAATTTACCGCTAATTTGCATATTTTTGGCCAATTTTGGTCATTTTTTGATGTATTCCGAGGCTTAAAAGCCACATTTCGTCAATTATATTATATAATTTGAAGGAGAAAAAGCTATAAAAGGGAATTAATACCCAAATGTAAGCTTCAGTTGTTTCCCAAATGCCAAAGCCTGTTGTGCACATATCTTAATTTGCATAATTTACCGCTAATTTGCATATTTTTGGCCAATTTTTGTCACTTTTTTGATGTATTCCGAGGCTTAAAAGCCACATTTCGTCAATTATATTGTATAATTTGATGTGCAAATGTAGCTTTTGCATGTGGGAGATTACTTTAAGCATGGGAGTTAAAAGTATAGGTCTGAAATATCAAAACAAATTTGCATGGGGGCGAATTGCTTCTAATTTGCATATTCAAGCCATTTATTCCAATTAACGAGTCATTTTAGCCTCCGTTTAGTTAGATTTTGATTATGAATCAGTAATGATTGACTTCTTGTGCACTGTAATGATTTGTGTTGACAGTATTTATTCAATTCATAAGGACCAGTGTTACATATTACACTTTAAAGTTTGCATAATTAACTACTAATTTGCATATATTTGGTCAAAGTACTGAATTCTTTTCATCATGGCTTCCGAATTCGCACCCTTGCATCATCAAGTTAGACAATCAACTTTAGACTGTTTTGGAGAGGCTGCTGGAAACTGCACTAAGGAAGGGACTGATGTACTGTGACACATACAAGTTGTTGGCCCTGTAGAATGTAAAATAAATACAATGTTATGTGTTGTTTTTTTATTATCATTACCTGAATTACTGAAACAATTTTTGTCTAAAAATTAAAATAAAATGTTAAAACAGAGAATTTGTAAAATATTTACCTGTTATGGAGAGGCTGCTGGAAACTGCACTAGGGAAGGGACTGATGTACTGTGACACATACTACAAGTTGTTGACCCTGTAGAATGTAAAATAAATACAATGTTATGTGTTTTTTTAAAAATTATTATTACCTGAATTACTGAAACCATTTTTGTCTAAAAATTAAAATAAAATGTGAAAACAGAGAATTTGTAAAATATTTACCTGTTATGGAGAGGCTGCTGGAAACTGCACTAGGGAAGGGATGTACTGTGGCACATACAAGTTGGTGGTCCTAGAGAATGTCAAAAAATTAAAATGTAAAAAAAAATTACAGAAGTTTTCTATGTTTTTTTCCATACCCCATCCACCCATAAACGAAACAAAATCTTGCCCAAAAATGTCAGGCCCTCACCCCAAAATTTGCAGCCCATCCCCAAAATAATATTTATTTATTTATTTATTTTTCTTTTCAAAAAAAAAGTTAGAGTCGGGCCTAATTTTAGGGTAGGTCGGGTTACACCAATCATGCCAATCAAACATTTGTTTTTGCCTATAAATAGATCAAGATCCCATCCAAGTTAATTCATTTATTTGTTTATCTATTTTTTGTGTGCAAAAGTCAGGGCGGACCTAATTTTTTAAAGTAGATCGTTACGCCGATCAAGATCCCATCCAAAAAGTTCAGGTACCCCCCAAAAAAAAAAAAAATATTATAATAATAATAAGTAAAAAATATTTAATAACAATGATTAAAAAAAAGAGAGAAGATTTTTAAAACATTCTTCATTTATTTGAAATAAGTATTGATAAAATAAGTTTTGAAATAGAATTTACAGGAAAAGATTATTTTGTTCATTATGACATTAATTTAAATCGCCATTCACGCTGGCCTGGGAATATTACACTAACATTATCCTGATATTACGCCCAAATGGGTGCGCCACCTGATTTTGGGCGTGATATTATACAGCAGCTTAACGGAAGAAACACGTCACAACGGAAATTGGGTGCGCAATCTGGCAACACCGCGCAGCTTCAAAAACAACAGCTGTACAGCACGCTTTCGCTTCATGCACAGTGAGCGAAACAAACACAACCCATTGAAACATCGATCACTTTCAGACCATTAAAATCACAGAAATATGGGGTAGTTTTACAAAATCACTACATCATTATGTCGTTACATGTTCGGACATTTATCAAATTGACTGGTAAGGCTAAATATACACGTGAAGTATGGCAAACTTTGTTCTGAACGCAGCTATGTGAGGCCGGTTTATGCGCTGTGCGGAACCCTATTATGCCGTGAACGTAGTGCACAGCAAGCTACGACCAGCGCCATGCAGTGTGTAGGGTAGCAGTAGATTTCTGCGTGCTAGTATTTCTGCGTGCTAATGCGGTATTGGGTAGGGGTAGAAAAATCTATTTCGCTACATTATTTGAGGCCTACATGACATGAAACCTTGCATGGATATGCATATTAGACCTAACTACTTGCATAAATTATCCGAGAAAAATTGAAAAATATTTTATCGCTCAAATTAAAATAGAAAGATTCCAAACTTACCTAGATCGGCTTGTAGTTGGTCAAATCGGTCCCGGGAAAATTTGTAGGATAGCTGGGAATGTCAGCTAGCGATTGGCTAGTTCCGTTATACCCCTGCACCAATAGGCGAGAGGCGATTTGACCTCGACCGTGACCTTGTCATAAGCAACCGCTATGCTAAGATTCATAATCCGTGCCGTTTCTTTGTATACACAATTTTACGCGAAATTCGATCTCACCCGGCGGCATTCAATTCGCGATTTCTCTCTTAATATACATCAAAATAATATTCTAACTTCACATAAATAACACTTAATATGTACTTGTTTGAAATGTAGAACGATTGAATTATTTTGTTCATTAATAAAAATTATGCTCGAGTTTGGAAAAAGAGTATTGAAAAGTCCTTGACCATTTTTGCTGTGTGTGTGATCAACACGGGTGATGATGCTGTCGACCAACGGTCACGTGATCGGGTTGGGAAATCCCTACTGGGAGGGTGGGTGGGATTTTTTGGTCCAGCATGATCGGAGGAGCAAATGCAAGTGGCTTACTAAGAAAGGTATGAACACAACAAAAGAAATGGAATTAAAGCAGATACCTGATTGGCTGCACCCCACTAAAGTGCCATCTGAATGGCCAGGAATCTGGGATTGTTGCTATAACAACACAACAACTCCTACAACATTCCAATACCATGACCCAAATCAATAGCATAAGTTTCAAGAGCACTTGATATGGCTCAAGTGGAACTGATAGGATAATTGTCCAGACTTGGCTGCACATGAACGCCCAAGTTTCCCTGATGCTGAGACAATCTGGTTTTTAAAAGATTTTCAACTTTGAAAAACGTCATTAATTTATAATTAAACTTTTTCCAAATGATTGACTAACTTTTCCTATAGTTAATGAAAAGTTCTTTGCTTTCAACACTAGGCTATGCTTAGTCATTAGATCAGGTGTAAATAGCCACACTCAGGGATGCAAGTTTTCTTGCTTTTGCAGGAATTCCTGCTTTTATGAAGTCAAAATTCCTGCACTTTTCTTTATTTTCAGTCCGTTTTGTAGGCTTTTGGCCCAGATTCACACACTTTTCAGGCTTTTTCCTGTAAGTCAGCTTGCATCCGTGTACACTGGTGAACATTATAATCAAACAAATAAACAAAACTGGCAAAGTGTAGACAAACTTCTGTCTGTTGACAACCTCTGCATGTCAATTGAATTATTGTTACTTTTATTTGCTCCAATTTACATAATTAACATAGTAAAATCAGGGCCAAATCATTAGTTTTTGTTTCCGTTAGTTTCCTTCCATTACTACTTTTGTCATCTTTTCTACCTTCCTGCTTCCTATCTATAAAAGTGTATATTTCACAAGCATTTAACACACGGCTGTTTGATGTATATAGAATTAGCTTCATTATTAACTAAATGCAAACTATAGATGGCGCTATTTATCCTAAATCATATTTCTTTATTTGCAAGGGTTATGTGATTAATACCGTCATTAAAACAGCTGGAATAGGTGAAACAAGCAACAAGGAAATTTTATAAACATATTTTATCAAATTATAAAAGGATTTATTTGTATTAAAAGCTTGAAAGGGTAATTTCCAGTAACTAAATAGCGCCACCAATTTTGTCATTAATAGATACATTTTTATCCGAAAAAGCTTTAAAAATACTATAAAAGTGAATAATTTTGTAAAACAGGGAAAATTAAAGCTGAGAACGACTCAAAAGCATCTGTATACATTAGCACAATATCACTTTTAGCTGTTTAAGCCTAAAATTTGGTTATACATGATGTTTTGTTTGAAACACTAATAAATGATCCCATCAAACAACCGTGAACATGAGCCATTATTGTCTAATCTCAATCAATACATGATGATTCACACCAACTGATTGATTCCATCACCACGCCAACATTTTCGAGCTATTTGAGACGACAAGTTGTCAAATATGCCACATTTGGAGAAAAAACAGGCAGATTTTATGTAACATGCTTTTGGGCCAATTGCTTCATATCGCCAATTGAAATGATATGATAGACAATGGCAGCATGTGATGACATATGGTTAAACTTGTTTTAGAGAGAATACTAGATCGACGGAAATGCCTTTTTAAACATTTTTAGCAGTTGCAAAGTCCATTCCTTATATGTTGATATGTATAACCAAGCCTACAAGATGCTGCATACGTGTGTTGATCTGATCCAATCAGACCAAAGGAAACAATTTTCAAAATTGAGTACTTACCAGGGCTCAAATTTCAGAGAGGCCACTGAGGTCATTGCCTGCCCCTTTTCAGTTTTGGCCTTGGTGCCCTAGAGCTTTGTCATTGATCAAGGCATTCTGCATCACTTGTTGGCCTTGGTGCCCTTCTTTGTCTTTGCCCAGTGGTCTTGAAATTGGGTGCCCCTACAAATTTGAGGCCTGGTACTTACCATTATCAACTTGCCAAACAGGTACACTTACTATTGTTGACAATCCCTAGGCCTATATCTCTAAATGTAAAAGAGTGAAAAACTCACTCCCCAAAAGAGTGATTCACCTATAAGACCACTCAAAAAAGAGTGAAATGTGTTTTTTAACTTTAAAACCACTCAAAATAGAGTGAAAACCACTCTAAAAGAGTGAATTTTAACTCTTTCAAGGTGTTAAATGAAGGACAATTCGAAAAATGTGTTGTCCTTCATTTAACTCCTTGAATGAGTTGAAATTCACTCTTTTAGAGTGGTTTTCACTCTATTTTGAGTGGTTTTAAAGTTAAAACACATTTCACTCTTTTTTGAGTGGTCTTATAAGTGAATCACTCTTTGGGGAGTGAGTTTTTCACTCTTTTTACATTTAGAGAGATAGCATACTTGGTTGCAAAGTTCTGAACTTTTTAATGTCCATTTTCTTATGTTGTTTCATTGTTTTTTGCTCCTATTTTCCCTTATATCTCAATTTTATTAATGCCTACTTTGGTCTGATTGGTTCAGATTGTGTCAGATAACCATATCCAAATTGGCTACCTTACACAGACCAGTACAGAAATACTCATTTAATTTCCATGTTGTAGATCTCTTCCATCCTTTGACTTGTTCAAAGCTTTCAAATATTTCCTACATGATCAGTGCTGTTCCTTCCATCAATCTTTCCTTCCCTCCTCATATCCAGATGAGATCTTCAAGGTTATAATTAGACTCATCTGTCAAGAACTACCTTATCTTTTTGCTCTTCCTTTTATGCAGATGGTAAAGTGAACAACCTGTTAAAATCTGCTTTAACTCTTGATTTGCTGACGATGGGTGTATCTAGGAGAAAGGGAGCTTGAGCCATGGCCCTTTTATTATCTTTGACCCTCCATAGTCATGGTATAGTTATGTCCCGGATTAAGACCAAATATGTTAAGTAATACAATGTTTGAATAATAAGAATAGCTTTGAGATAACTAAGTATAATTTCATGAAAATAAATCTTTTTTTTTTTTGCAAATTCTTTGATTATCTGATTACAATTCGAGCTTTTCATCCAACACAAAACTGGAGAAATTCATAAGCTTTTTTCTACATTCTCCCAATAAAGTCCTTTTTGGAAGCTCAAAGACTTGTACAGTCTCTCTAAAAAATTATTTTTTTCGTCTTTACCCCTAAATAATTTATTTTACCTCCCCCTCGACCAGGAAAGCTGTCTACGTCCCTGCTCCTCCCCATGCACACAATATTAAACAGATGGTTAGGAGGCTATGGAGTTACGGAGTAGTATTAATGTTTTGATATATTTAGTGAGGGGGTTAGCATTAGAAAGGTTTAGTATATAGAAACCTTCCCAGCCCACCTTGGTCTATAAAATGGGCTATTTCCTTACCTGTCACTGAGAAAGACTAGATGACTTTAGTAAGATGCTTATTGACTGATTGATCGTTAACCTTGAACTAGGGACAACAATTTTTTTCTAATTAATTTCCTTTTTGAGCTGGATTTGATAGATACTTGGCATGCCCAATTAATTTGCATAGATATTTGGATATGATAGCTGATATGATATCATCTCATTTCCTTATTTCGATTTCGACCAAAGTTGACCTGAAATAAATAAACAAATAAACAAAGGCGAATTGAAAGGAGTTTTAATAGGTGTAAGTAAGATTGAACTTAACCCCTTGGACACTGGTCATCTAACAACATTTCTGATTGGTTGATAACTTGAAATGCTCATTTCAATTGCCAATTATGACAAGGCTTTAAACTATTTATGGTCAAACTTGCATTTGCAGATGACCTTATTAATACCCTCCTTGATTGGTTCAAAATTGGACACAATATTCATTTTGGCCAATCGGCAGGTAGTTCTCATGGGGTTAAGAAAAGAAAGCAATTGCAGAAAAGAATGAAAAAAAGAAGAGACAAGATCAGGAAAGAATGAAAGAAAGAGGAAGGAATAAAAGAAAATTTTGAATTAAAGAACAAAGGAAAGATTTTTGAATGACGGAAAGGAAGGAAGAAAAGAAATTAAGGGAAAATGAAGAAATAATCATCCATCTCAACAACATTGGATGTCATCCAATTAAGATGTATGTGTTGCATGATGTGCATTTGAACCACAGTCTGATCCAGTCAGACCAAAGTAGGCAATAATGAAATTGAGATAAAGTCTAAAATGATGAGCAAAAAACACACAAGAAATTGGACATGTAAAAGTTAGTAATTTTGCAACCTTAACCGCCTATGCCAGGGACTTTGGTATTTCAAAGTAAGTAAGCTTGTGTAAAATTTCTAATTTACCCCAAGACAGAGAAATTGAAAACACTCGAACGCAAAATTTGCATGCATGTTGGCAATCAGACACGACAACCATTTATTGACTTTTGTTTAAGACCCGCACCAGTACCTACAACAAATAAACAAACAAACAAACAAACAAATTCTCAGCCAGTATAATTGCCAAATATATAATAGGAGATTCTCTAATCGAGCTTAATTACCCAACCCAAGACTCTAGCGAAACAACGACCAAAGGCGCAGAAAATCTCAGCCGATAATTGCCAAATATATAATAGGAAATTCTCTAATCGAGCGAATTACCCAACCCAAGACTCTAGCTTAAACAACGACCAAAGGCGCAGAAAATCTCGTTTTAGCAAAACCAAATGTGATCCAAACTTGCACTCTGGTGGCCGCCACCGAGGCTAAATTCTGAGCGTTTGACCCCGAACCCGTGGATTATTCATCAAATATCATGGCTGGAAACTCAACAATAAATTATGGTACTGGTGCATACAGATCCCACGCTCCCAAGTGGAATTCCTGAGACTCTTCAACAGGTGGTCTACCTGAAGTTACAAGGATCAAGTCTTAATGTTAGCATTCTATGACATATACATATATCATAATAAATAAATACAGAAAAGATAATTCAAAACCCAGCATTATTTTCTTTTGCTTACTGTGTGAAGTCTTTGACCTTATAAAAGACTACTTTACTGTTTTTGATGACACGGACCTGTGCCTGCATGTAACAATCGATTGTCAATTCCTGTACATATATATAGTTTTGACGACTTACTTTCCCTCTTGAACTATCATTCTAAAAAGTTTGATACAGAACAATTATATAAATTTTATGTAGCAACATATTGAACACATGATCTAATTAAACAGTGTACATTGTAAATATGAAGATCTGAGAAAGGGAAATTAATTGCAAGTCACATGTAATTTTAATGATCGGCGTCAACTCTTTATTCCTCCCTCCTTATCTACAGGGAGCATAATTCTTGATTTTTCTTTTAAACTTACAGACAGTTAAATGCTTTAATTAGCTATTATTTAACACACTACCATGTAGTAGATAAAATATATCTGTATTTATACAGGTCATTATCTCATTACTGTCACACATAATTATATTTTACTTCCTTCTCACATGTCCACACAGGGCGCGGTGGGTGGGAAGATTTTTGTTGTTGTCGTGTCCAATACAAAACCAACAGTGAATAAAACCACCTAATCACGCCCGAAACCCTGAAGGCGCAAATCCCATTGGTTCCCGGTCGAGCCAAACAATAGAAATTTATCTGCATGACAATGATTGACATCTGACCCGGTAAACAATAACATGGATTGGTCCATTTCTCAGCAAGGGTAAATTGAGTTTAACTTGTTGCACTGTGTTAAACTTTATTACCCCAAGACAGAGAAATTGAAAACACTCGGACGCATAAAATTTGCATGCATGTTGGCAATCAGACACGACAACCATTTATTGACTTTTGTTTAAGACCCGCACCAGTACCTACAACAAATAAACAAACAAACAAACAAACAAATTCTCAGCCGTATAATTGCCAAATATATAATAGGAGATTCTCTAATCGAGCGAATTACCCAACCCAAGACTCTAGCGAAACAACGACCAAAGGCGCAGAAAATCTCAGCCGTATAATTGCCAAATATATAATAGGAGATTCTCTAATCGAGCGTTAATTACCCAACCCAAGACTCTAGCGAAACAACGACCAAAGGCGAGAAAATCTCGTTTAGCAAAACCAAATGTGATCCAAACTTGCACTCTGGTGGCCGCCACCGAGGCTAAATTCTGAGCGTTTGACCCCGAACCCGTGGATTATTCATCAAATATCATGGCTGGAAACTCAACAATAAATTATGGTACTGGTGCATACAGATCCCACGCTCCCAAGTGGAATTCCTGAGACTCTTCAACAGGTGGTCTACCTGAAGTTACAAGGATCAAGTCTTAATGTTAGCATTCTATGACATATACATATATCATAATAAATAAATACAGAAAAGATAATTCAAAACCCCACACAAGGGACTTATTTTATAAGGAACTTGGTTAATTCCCAACAAACTTGTTTGTTCACTTTGCTGCACGGATATCATTACCTAAACCTCCTCTATCGCTCCTGGATGATACACAATGGAATGAGGCACATATTTAAAAGTTGACTAGCGCATTTGAGAGCGTCTGTTTGAAAACCAGAAACTACATGGTGATATATCTGCCTATGTTTGATAATGCTACTGATAACTGAATGGAACCTCAATGAAGGATTTTATTGTTGGCACATTGAAATATAAATCACAGTTTGGCTCTGTGCCACTAATTGCTGATTAGCATAAAACAGCACTATAATTTCTTTGCTGGATATTGACTGTAATCCATATAATTCTCCACAATAACACTACTAAATTATGCTGGCTCTATATGCATAAGATACATTGTATCGTCACAATAGGATATTGAAAGAAATCAACGCGATAACTAGCCGGCTGCGCAACCTCACAAAAAAACTAGAAAAAATGAGGGCATAGTACTTGGCCCCAGAGTCTAGCTACCCCATGCCAACCTGGAGTTGATTCCTACTTCCCTTTAACAGACTTAATCAAACAAATACAAGCACGATTTCAAATGTGCAACAGAATATATGTGTTGTTGAGATATAAACCGCACCTGGCGTGATGTACTCAACCACTTCTACCCTCGTAGTCATACTATTACGTAACGCAAAACACATCAATATAATATCAGAGGGCTCACCACTGTATAAATTGTTTCTTGTACAATTTTACTTACAATGTAATCAATTTTTAAAAATCCAGATATTAGTGATATTCCAAGTCCCATGAGATTCATTTGTCCAATGGAAATTTCCCATGTTGTCCCCTAAAGTTTTCTTCCAACTCTGCGAAATTGTATAAAATTTTTGTATATGTTGTCCACTACCAATGCGAAGTTGGATGAATTTACGACTCTTTAAGTTAATTCTTCTTTCTTCAAATATATGAAGATGTTGATTTGATCTTTTTGATGATCAACATCACAATGGTTAACTTTCTTTCATACTTTTAGTTACCAATTGAAAAATCTTTTCGTCTATCTCGGGCAGAAATCGAGTTATTCTGTTGTGTAGTGAAAATAGGCCTTGTGATCCGAGTAGGGCACCTTGCACTGGCCAGTACACTTACGCACAACCGCACATACAGAACCCAGTGATTGGGTTGTTTAATTCCATTTTGCGTCAGAAATATTGGACCAATGTGGCTAACAGCATTCTGCCTGATGTCTTGCTTTATTTTATTCTATTTCAGCACTCTCGATGTACATGCAACCCTTTGTTCCTGAGTTGCCTTACCAAAGCGCCGGTCATGGCTAAATCCTGCACAACCCATCTTCCAAATTTCCACTACTCGACATCGAAGGAATGCTCAAATTAAAATTTCCCATGCAAAGTTCAACTGTGGTTGATCAAACGATGCTATTATATACACCAAGAGAAGCCCTAAAGTATTAACTTTTTTCGTTAGCTGGACTCGAACTTCAGAACTTATTTGGTTCAATAGACTTCTGACAGTACAATTTGTGTAAAAGATGCATGCTCTCCCTTGTATTGCTCGTGAGTAAGTTCAGTTTCGCAGATGACACAAAATTTTCAATATGCTTCGCTGTGCATGTCAAAGTCTACTGTCGCCTCACACAAAGTCTAGTAGTCACTAGCAATTATATGGGTGTCCAGGTGTACATGTACATACAGGCCAGGCTTGTTTCTTACCACCAGCATCAAAGTGTCATTGGTATCGCCTGCAATATAAATAAAAGAAAGAAAAAAAAAGAAATGGGAACCAACCTGCCAGCACATCTATACTAATTACCCTGTGTAACTTGAATAAACCTCCTCGATTTTGTTTGTGATCCAACACAAGTTATCAGGAGACAGATGAATATTTAATTTGTATTAATTTCTTTCCCTGACCATTTTTATGAACCATCGTGTTATGTGGATAAGCATGACAATTTATTTGTGCGATCTACTCTCATACAAATTTAACCCTTTCAAAATATGACATTTACTAATTACTAATTCCAGAAACTGAAGCAATCTTTGCCTTAATTACCCTTAATCCACAATAAAAATGCTTTGACACAATATATCCTTGTCATTGTATCACAAATGCAATGCAAGGGATGAGGGAACACATTTTCCCAATTTTCACATAATCCGGCTTTTACTTACTTGACCTCAAGAATTTTTTATCCCCGTTTTTCATGAAATCCTTAACTACATTAATTAGTTCTTTGACCCTGCTTAACGATTTTTCCTAATTAGATATCTTTATATTGGTTTCATGACCATCCAATTTATTTTACTTTACTTTAAATTGACCCCTTGTGGCCAACAGAGCGATGACCAATGTATTTGCGGCACTCATAACTACTCCTCCTTAAATCACCATCCAAATATTTGACCTGAGATTTACCACAAGATTATTAACTATCCAAGATCCTTCTTCACCAAGTTTTATGATCTAAAATCTACCGTTGAACTTCTGAACTTCACATTACTAATACCATCAAGTTCTATAAAGACTCAAGAGCTCGTCCACATTCCCGTTGAGCCTGTGATAAAAGCCTAACAAGGGATGCAAGGTTAAAAAAGGTATGCAACTATGATCAAAATCCCTCACACAGACCGTAACACACATGATAAACCCTGGTCTTTCATTATTATTATTTATTTATTTATTTATTTATTTATTTTTTTTTTTTCAATCCAAATCCAATTTTCAATCCAAATCCAATCCAAAGGAAAGAGCATTGCAATTATTTATTTATTTATTTTTTTTTTTCTTCTTCTCCATTTTCAATCCACATCCAATTTTCAATCCAAATCCAAATTCAATCCAAAGAAAAGAGCATTGCAATTATTTATTTATTTATTTATTTATTTTTTTAATCCAATTTTAAATCCAAATTCAATCCAAATCCAAAGAAAAGAATATTACAATTCCAGTCCAATCAAATTTCCAATCCAAAATTCAATCCAAATTCAATACAAAGAAAAGAGCGTTGCAATGTTATTTATTTATTTATTTATTTTTCCGATTTTCAATCCACATCCAATTTTAACTCCACCTTCAATCCAAACCCAAAGAAAAGAACATTACAATCCCAGTCCTATCAACTTTCCAAACCAAAACCAAAAACCAATTTTCAATCCAAATTCAATCCTAAGAAAAGAGCATTGCATATATTTTTTATTTTTTATTTTTTATTTTTTTTATTTATTTATTTATTTATTTATTTATTTTTTTTTCAATTTTAAATTCACATCCAATTTTAAATCCAACTTCAATCCAAATCCAAAGAAAAGAACATTACAATTCCAGTCCAATCAAATTTCCAATCCAAATCCAAAATCCAAGTATTCAATAACAATTCTCTTCTAGGGACATATCGAGGCTATCCTTGTTTTTCGATACATTTTGTCTACAACCCGTGACTAAAATTAGACCTACACTATATGACCACTTTATGGATGAAACTAGGTTACCTTTTAAGTAAGGCATTATGCCACAATCAAACCAAATTCAACCAAACAAACAAAACTAATGCATTACCGACTCTGTCATGTAAATTATATACGTTTTATGCAGAGTAAGCTTAGACATAATCGTCCATTATGAAGGTAAATATCCAAGGGTAAATATACTCATGATACCCTTCCTTTCAATAAGCCACAAAAACCTGGCCTGCTAATGTTATACTAACAATTATCACCTAAAATATGCTTGCATTAACATAAAAAGGTGAAATCACACCTAGAAATTGTCTAAAATTTTACCACAAACGCATGTCACGCAAAATTAAGCCAGGGGTGACGGGCTGTCTTTACCCCATTTTGACGAACGAGGGAGACGGAAATTGCACAAGGATTTTTCCAGATTTTTATGGCTAAAATAAATTGCCTTTGTGAACTATTTTGCTACAAGTGGCGTTAAATATTATCATCTGTACACCGTATATTTTGCTACTTAAAACTATTATCATTATTAGGGATTTCCCAACCCAAACACGTAATCGTTGACCGACATTATCATCGTCTTACCCGGGCGTCTTACATCTTCCCTTTTGTTATTCTATTTTTATTGATTTTGTTATTTACAAGTAGGAAGATAAAATTGACCATCTGTAAATTCTCTACTTATGATTTTCCAGCTTTTAATCGTAAATTAAATAAGCCAAATGATCCCAACATTTTTGAGTTTTAACTATAAAAGGGATCCCTTGAATGAAAACCACATTAATTTCAAGAAAACTGACAATATTTCTTGGCACTGCTTGAACTGAATTCGGCACCAAATTAAAATACGACTGTCAACTTTACCCTAAAAACATATCCGATGGTGAAAAAAACCTACTTAAATGAACCGACGCAATCAAAAACGATAGTTTAATTTGCTTAAATTTTGCCATCCCGAATTCGAGCTGCCAAACTGATTCGACAATTGCTGTAACATTGGTAATATATGTCCAAATTCGCCGTGTAAAAACTATGGCTCAAATGTATACGATGACAACGGAAAAATTCGCCATTGATTTGCAATGGGAAGTCATTGTTTGCCAATCGGGATATCGATTGATTCGCCCATGTCAAATTCTCAAGGACCCTGACGTCATAATGAGCGTGTCTTTTATTACGCCTTGCCTTATTTGGATAATGGCTACATGTGCATTGTAAAACCCTGCCCCTACATAACAATTACACCTCATGAATTATTCATAGAACCACACTTGGTAAACAAACATTAATATTATGCGTAAAGCCACAGGACTATTGCAAAGTTTTGGAGCACTTTTCGTGTGTGCAAGAAAACACCATTAAATATTATTTAGATGCATTTAAATACAATTTCGACTCCGCATTATACATAAATTAAATAAATTTATTCTCACCCGGATATTTCTCCGTCTAATCAGAAATTACTCAACCACAAATTTCATGAAGTCTTGAAGATGACTGCTTTATGCATGTTGTGCTGTTCAGTGGGATTCGTCTACCGTAATTTTCCGGAATTTTCCACGACGATTGTATAGAATACTGACTTCGGCTAGCTCACAAAAGCGTGCACAAAATGTTGATATTACTACCTGTATCAATATTTTTACATCCAAGTTTTAGCACTGCATGCCAGCTACCGAACTCGCCACCAATTATACATAGCGCAGCATTAAATTCGAACCTGAATCCTGATTATATTGTTGTGCAGTAAGCAGAAACAAGGTAGAAAAATCAGCGTGTCCTTGTTATTGATGCAGTAAACGTGCACATTTTAAGCTTCCCAAAGCTTGATTTTTTATCATCAATCAGTCAGTTGTTTATGTCTTATGAAGTTGCTGTTGATTTCTAAGATTTTTGTTGTTGTCGTGTCCAATACAAAACCAACAGTGAATAAAACCACCTAATCACGCCCGAAACCCGCGAAGGCGGCAAATCCCATTGGTTCCCGGGTCGAGCCAAACAATAGAAATTTATCTGCATGACAATGATTGACATCTGACCCGGTAAACAATAACATGGATTGGTCCATTTCTCAGCAAGGGTAAATTGAGTTTAACTTGTTGCACTGTGTTAAACTTTATTTGTCTGAGTGGATCAGACCCAGGGATCAGAGCATAGACTCTAGAAAGTAAGAGAGTGTTACAGTTATGCTACCATCGGTTTCTTTCAAATGTTATTACATGTATGTAAAATTTGCACCATGAAGACAGCCATATTTATCTGGATTTCAGAAGTCCTCAAAGATGTGGAATGGCGGTAGAGAGAAGAGTGGCTTACATTTAATTTTTATAGGATATAATTATAATAAGTATGCAAGCTAAATTTTGAAAGAAATAGTCCACTATAATTGAATGTACTTTATCAATGAATGTGTGCATTTTTATGCCTTCCATTCTAATTAAGATGATGAAAAATGCAAGTGGCCAGTATAAAACATGTTAATGCAATTTCAACTGGTATGATTACTATCCATATCTGCAGAGGGAAATGTTCAATTACAGAGATAAAAGTAAGGAAAACAGTGGTCAGAATTAATCATGCCATGGGTTCTCAATGTATCACTAGTAAGCACATATTTCCTCCTTGCATCCATAGTAATGACTTGATCCAATTTACTTTTGATCCACTTTGGGCATATTTTATACATTTTTCAAAGCATTTTCAGTAATCCTCTACTGGACTAGACCGTAAAGCCATGAACATGGTGGAAGCTTTTTTAAATTGAGTTTTGGATTCACTTATTCTCCTTCTTAATTGATTTTATAAGTTAACAAAATAATGAAGAAGTTATTCATTTTCATAAGGAAACCGTCGCTCACAAGACATAGTGGCGTATCAGCCATTTTTGACAAAATGCGATAAGATCAGTTTCATAATCTATGTATAAATCTCTACATTCTGACAAACTTTCAAGACATGCATGTCATTAATTAATTAAGTATTATCACAAATTAGGTTTGGCGTATCTCACTCAATGAATTCAACATTCCCCTTGTTTTGGACGACATAGTGGCGTATCAGTGACATACGCCACTATGTCGTAAATATTTGACATACACCACTATTTTGGTATATCACGGCTGTGTGGTCAATATGGATATGAATTCAACTATTATTTGACAAACTGTATCACGTGTCGTATGTCAATTTTGAATTGAATTGAATAATTTTTCAAAAAATTTGACATACTGGCGTATAAGTTTAATGACTAATTACAATTAATTGGTGAATGACAACCTTGTATTTTATACATCAAATGTAACTTAAATATTTGTATTTTCAAATCCATTCAAGAAAAGGGGACATTTTAATCTAGGCAATGTATGACAAACGGTTAAAAGTTGCAAAAACTTCAGATGCAATTATCTCAAAATGGCCATTTTCGTGATACGCCACTATGTCTTGCGAGCGACGATACAATTGAAGCTTTGCAAATGTACTGGGCTTCATAAGATTGATCATTTGACACTTCATGTACTTTCTTTGACTGTTCTTTAATGTGAGGCAGAAGCACCAATCTCCAGTGGTGACACCAAGGGGGTATGGGAGGGGGGAAATTCCCCCTGTCAGAACTCTTCCCCCAGTTGCCGCCACCCCAGTAAAAACCCAAAATTACAAACATGTCCACTTTTTGCAGCAATGTTATGCAAAAATTTGTTAATTTTGCCTCCCCTGAAATTCATTTTTCCCCAATGCTACCCCCCCAAAAATTATCCTGGCACCACCACTGCCAATCTCACTTTATAGATTACTATATAAGAAAATGTTTTTTTTTTTTTGGGGAGATGGGGTTTATAAGTGAATCAGGCATAATGTTAATCAGAAATGGACAAAATAAAACTTGATGATTTTCCTCAATGAATTTTGAAAGCTTCAAAGCATAGTTTGATTATGTTTTGAAAGATCTAACCACATTTCAGTGATATTAACAGGATATAATTTTAGAAATGATGATATAATTTTAGAATTGCAATTCTATCAATGTACATAAAAAAGGAAGTAGTGCACAAATGGTACTTTCTTATCATCTTTCATAATGGGAGGGGCATGAAGTCTAATGAAAAAAAAGAACCATTCTTTATTTACTATCGACATTCAGCTCCAGAGTAGTGGGTAGCTATACAGCGTACAAAGCTCACATCTTTGTTCTTTAAAAGTCCCCTTGTCAGTTTGAAAAATGTCCTGAACGTTGGTCAAAATTGGCAACTTTGCATAAAATTGCTCAAAATATCACAAAATTGCCCAAATTATATTGTGAGTTTTGTGTATTAGGCAAGTTTCTGTAAAGAAAGAAAGAATGAAAGAAAGCAAGAAAGGAAACCATTTTGCAATGAGTTACCAATTAGCAGAACAATCTTTCATGAATAGCAGACACCATTAGCAGTGGCGGCACCAGGAATTTTTTTCCGAGGGGGCATTAGGGGGAAAAGTGAATTACAGGGGGGGGGGCAAAATCAACCAATTTTGCGCAAAATTACCGCAAAAAGTGGAAAAGTCGAAATTTTCGCCGGCACAGACCATTAGTGTCAATTTATCATCTTGAAATGTGGGGATATGCAGCCTGAATTGACTGAAATGACTGAAAAGAACAAAAATATGTCATTTTGCCAAAAGGTGGGAGCGGGATACAAGTCCTCTGCCCCCTCCCCCAGGATTGATGCCCATGGCAGAAACAAGTATTATTATGCTGTGGCATCCATTTTACAATCAGACAAAATATCTATAAGATATTTTCTTGCAAAAATGTGTTGTTATTTCACAATGTAACATGTCCGTATCATATATCTTACGGAAGGAAAACGTTATGATAGGCTTGGAAGTTCAAGGCCTAGTTTCTATGCATCATAATGTCCACTAGTTTCCGTGCAACATAATGATACGTCTAGTCATCAAAACAATTCTCCCTTCCTAACAAACCCTACCTCTTCCTCACGTATCTAAATCAACCTTACCAAAAAGGACAGTCTAACCTAGATATTAAGTATTTTATGTCAGGTAAACTTGTGCTGACAATGTCACTAATTTAGAAATAGATGTCGGGATGTTTAAATTGCTATGACATGTCCTAGGCCCAGTCTTGGGGTCCACTCAAAAATTACAGCACATAATGTGTAACAAAAAACGAGTACACAGGGGTGTTGGCAAGTAACATGCCACATGTTTACGCATTAAAAAAATGCCTGTTTAAAAGTAGTTTTGAACATTTTTAAATGGTCTAAAACTATAATCAAAACTTTTAGGGTGACTTGGTGCTGCTGTTGCTGGTTACAAAAATTGTAAAAAAAAATGTGATTCAAAATGTCATTCATTATCTGGGTATGCAATTTACATATGGATACTTCTGTACCCCCCCCCCCCAGACTCTGAAGTTTGTGTCCAAAGAGGTGAAGTTGCCAGGGCAAAATTGCATGCAAAGCAAAAAATGGCAATTGTGTCAGAGAAAAATAAGAACATTTCCTAATGTGAACAAAAGTTGAGCATTATATGGAATTTTTTAAAAAGAGCAAATTATGTGAAAAATAGCATATTTATGGAATTGCAACTATGTTAAGGGAAGGGGTATGAACGTTTGGACAGTATTTATTGTGGGACATTAGAGCACATCAGACATATCGAATTGCATTCTGAATACGAAGAATGGCCTTCTGATATCAAATAATTTTGATTTTTGAAATTAGCAATGTAATACACATTTTATGGCAAATCATTAAAATTGATATTTTTGATATTTAACAGTACTCAAGTAAACTTAATAAATCTGATGATTTCTACCTAAAGTGTATGTAGGTGGGATGAAAAGCCGACGATCAATTGAAAATTTTGACCTTTCATATTGAAGATATGGATTTTTTCCCAAAACACAAAAAAAAATAAGGTCTTTTTGGGAAAAAAATCCCTATCTTCAATATGAAAGGTCAAAATTTTCAATTGATCGTCGGCTTTTCCTCCCAGCTACATACACTTTAAGACTATATCATTAAATTTATAAAATTTACTTGAGGACTGTTATATCTCAAAATGTGAAAAATATCAAATTTTAATAATTTGTCATAAAATTTGTATTATATCGTGAATTTCATAAAATGAAAATTATTTGATATCAGAAAGACATTCTTCGTATTCAGAATGCAATGATAGGTATGATGTGCTCTCATGTCCCACAAAAATGCTGTCGAACGCTCATTCCAGTTCCCTTAATGAGAACAAATTTTGAATATATTTCTGGGTTTTCAGATCACAAAAATGAGTGGGTCTTGCACGTAAGCTTATAGGATTTTATTTAAAGGTAAAGGCACGTGCAATGTTTTCGCAACAGCTAGCTCAACACAACAGTGACTCTGTGATTTGAACGTCCCAGAAAATGTTAAGTCATGCTATGTTGATGTGTTTGTAATCAGACATGTACAGTGTGAGCAGGTGAGGAGAACATAGGTACACAGATGTGTTATCGCTAACAGACAGGAGAGAATTGGAAAAACAAAACTTTGTAATAGTTACATTAAACTCCCAGGTAAACTGCCAGGATTATGATAGGGAGACACGTTGATCTCTCATCATGGTTTTATCTGTCGTAGATTTAATGACCTATCAAGGGGATTTTCAATACCAAATTTGTCACATCATACATGTAGATCCTAGAATCTGTCATGTTAATATCGTAGTGCAGAATTTGACAGTCTTACAAGACGGTGTTGTTACTCAAAGAAAATGAGTGCTAGTGATAACCAAATCACAACCAGTACAGTATCAAAAGCCAATAGTGACCATATAGTGACTATTAGACTTTCCTGAACCACAGGTCTTTGAATTTGACTGGATTCTTTAGAATGATTCTGTAGAAGCCAAGCGCAAACCTGACAAAAATGTGACGAGAAATATGCAGGTAGAGATGTCAGATATTTTTCTGGTGTCTATAACTTATTACTACATGCATCGTGATTTTTTTGTTATAAAGTTTCATGATCCTTGATCATCCTTCAGCATTCCACTAGATCTATAGTTGTTGTGCACAGGGCCGGATTTACCTTTCTGGGGGCCCTGGGCCAGGCCAAAATTTGAAGGCCACAAACTCACCGTGAGGAAGGCACATGCACTCAAGTGGCCATGTTTTGGTTTAGGTCATAAGATCGACTCTGTCTGCGGGAGCATTGCAATTATGAGAGAGATGACCATAGATTTTACTAGGACATTTCGCGTGAAAAAATTCCATTTCAGACTATTTTAGTCCAAAATGAAGGTGAATTTTCAATTTTGCTATATAACTGGCCAGTGCACAAAATTTTACAATTTTACCCTATTTTGGCCCAAAACATGGTATTTGGGGGCTAAAAAGGAAGATGCACAGGGCAATTTTGGGGGCCCAAATTTTTTTGGGGTAAATCCGCCCTGGTTGCGCCTGCACCACCAGTGAGGTTTTCTAGTTTTAATCTTCGCTGGTGGTAGTGTGTTTCAATTCTTAGCATGATACTGGAAACAAACAGTTACTCAGTCCCGATCCAGTCCTGATGTCTCTGAAGCCTTCAGTCTGTGAAGCCTTCAGGTGTTTTTGCAGGACACATGGTCTATGACTGGTTGAATAATGCTAACACTGACAGAGTATAGTGAGTTAGTTAGCTGTTGTTTTTAGATGACTAATGTTACGGAAGACACCGCCAGCTGTCAGGATAACACTTGTTAATCCAAACATCTCGTATAATTTGCTTCAGTGTTGTTATCAAAACATGTTGAATATTGTTTCACTTTTGTTATTATTATTAATAGTGCAAGTTAAAGGAAGACAAATAGATGTGCAGAAACTATTTAATTGTTGTTAATGGATATTTGGCAGGTCCATGCCCAGGGTGGTAGCGTTGGAGACTCAAGCCCCTGCCCCACTCCCTTCCAAATGCCCACATTTATGCCAAAAACATGACAATTCAGACCTAAGTTGACCTGAAATGAGTAAACAAATAAACAAAGGAGAATAGAAAGGAGTGTGAGGAGTAAGAAAGAATGAACACAGGAAAATAAAGCAATAGTATTAGTATAGTAAAGAATAAATAAAAGAAGAAGGGATGAAGAAAGGCTGAAAGAATAGGGAAGGAATAAAAGAAAGATAATAATGGATTAAAGAATTAATTTAAGATCAAAGGAAAGAATTAAGAATGAAGGAAAGAAAAGAAGAAAAGAAATTAAGGAAAAATACAGATAATTAAGAATTAATCATCCATCTCAACAACATCGGAGATGTAGGCCTATGTGTTGCATGATGTGCATTTGTGCCACGGTCTGGCACAGTTAGACCAAAGTAGGCAATAGTGAAATTGAAATATAGTCTTAGAGCAATAAAACACACAAGAAATTTGACAAATAAAAAGTTAGTAACTTTGCAATCGACTATGCCAGGCACTTAGGTATTTCAAAGTAAGTAAGCTTGGTTAAAATTTCTAATTTTGTCTGAGTGGATCAGAGCATAGACTCTAGAAAGTAAGAGAGTGTTACATTTATGCCACCATCGGTTTCTTTCAAATGTTATAACACTCATGCTGTTACTATGTGAAATTTGAACCATGAAGACAGCCATATTTATCTGGATTGCAGAAGTTTTTTGTTGTTAATTTTTGACTAATGTTACGGAAGACACCGCCAGCTGTCAGGATGACGCTTGTTAATCCAAATATCTCATAGAATTTGCTTCAGTGTTGTTATCAAAACATGTTGAATATTGTTTCACTTTTGTTATTATTATTAATAGTGCAAGTTAAAGGAAGACAAATAGATGTTCAGAAACTATTAAATTGTTGTAAATGGATATTTGGCAGGTCGATGCCCAGGGTGGTAGCGTTGGAGACTCAAGCCCCTGTCCCCACTCCCTTCCCATATCCCCACAATAATGCCAAAAACATGATAAATGAGACTATTTTGAGGCACATTTTAGCCGCCCAGCCCAGAGGATTGAAGGTTTCTGTCCATTGTTCCTGTTTGTGCTTATTTAGTTTAGGATACATTTTAAAATAGAAATGTACAATTGATGAATGATATTATAGACAGTTATATTCTTTTTTCGGTGTATAGCCATTGTTGGATGCGTCTATAAAGTTCCAACTTACACTCGCATAAATTCACATAAGCGTGCGTCCATCACACAATGTGCAACTAGCATATAGGTGCTGCATTCAACTGCATGCATACCATTCCATATCAATCTATGATGTTATGAGTCTCAATTCACCAATTATGAGCTGAACAAAGTATAGATTTGGATATCATATCTGCAGAAACCTGCAGATTTAAAGACACCCCGGAAAGACATACTGTTACATTTGGAGCATTACCACTTTACTCGGTAAGCTATTGCTCTAGACTGAACAAAAGAAAGTTTGTCTGATTTATGAAATTAATTTTGCCCACTTTGCCCCCCTCACACTGGGGTTCAGTATGATTAGTGAATGACACTGGAGACTAATTACACTGAAACTTGCAAATGCCACTGAAATGATTAGATATCCAGTAGCGTTTCAGTGATCATTTCAGTGAATGAAACAGAATGAGCTTGTTATGTTACATCAGAAAACTGCTTTTAAATTAAGAAAAAGAGAAGAGTATCATTAGGAGTAAGAAATAAGCACAATAATTACAGACTTTTGGAAAAGGTGAACATGTATTGGAATGTCAATTTTTGAAAATGGGGAAATATACAGGGCTAGGCTTGTTATGAAGGAGAAATGTTGTTTTGAAAAGGAGGTATGAGTCAGCTCGCAAACGTGTTTCACTTAAGGCAAGAATACTACCGCTTGAAATGGAAATTATTTTCCAACACTGACTTTCTGTCTCTATACTTGCATAGAGCATGAACATTAATGTTTGAATGTGTACCAGTGCTTAGATGTTATCAGTTTTGCCAGTAGATCTGCAGAACGGATATAAGGATTTGGTTTTCTTTGTTTCCTTTTAATTTGTGAGGAATGGATATTTAATAAATCAATTTTGTTTTGATTGATAAAACAGATTTATAGTGCATTTGCGTCAAACCATTGTGCTGCAAGATGTCACTGAGTACAAGATTGCCATTGTTAACCTTTAGAAACGGTTCTGAAAATGGCTGTTAAATGTTCCGAAAATGGCTGTTAAATTTGAAGTTTAGAATTGATATTCACCCTGCTCATAATCGCCAGCTCTAGCTATGCCTACGGACCCCCAGCACATGCTCTGCTGGCCATTCTTGCAAGATGTAAAAATGTTAGTTTTTAACATTTCCTTGTAACACACTTATAGATTGAATTCATTTGGAACATTTCTAACATCCTCCGATCCATTTGGAGGTATTTTGATGCATTTTGATCCTGGCATTCCATAATTCCTGTTGCAAATGGCTTTGGCTAATGGTGAATGGTAATAAAGTCCATTGTAGTGAGCTCATTTTTATTCTCTGTTTCAACTGCTATTGATAAGCCATTTAAAGGAAAAACCTCAAACCAGGACTTCTATTACATTTCCACCTTTTTTCATGGAAAACAAACTAAAATGTAATCATAAATCAACAGTCATATCTTATATAATACTGATGTATTTTTTAACTAAAAACCACAAGTTATTGTGTGTTAGCTAGGATGGCAGCATGTTCCAATAATTAGTATTCAATGAAAATTTGTATTACCCCCCTGACCCCTCCGCACATAGACCACAACAAATTATTCCCAAAAGTTAATCAATGCATTTATTTGTATTTGTTCCCCTAACTTATTTGGAAAGAGTGTGTGCTATGCACACGAACATTTTGATTGTTATAGTCACAAGCCCCTTGATAATCTTAGGACCCCACCTATTTTTGATTTAGTTATTTTTACAATTATAACCCCTTACTTTTTGTTGAAAAAACTGTGACCCCAGTATTTTCATACCCCCCCTTCCCCTATGTTGTACCTTCAGATCAAAATGTTGTGTGTGACGTAGGGAAATAACAAAGACCCTGACGTCAGTTGTAGTCTGTGGCGATATGGACACCTGGACAAATGCCATTGTCTGACATTCAATTTCAAAGAAACTTTAAAATATACATGATTTCCTGGTTGGCTTTACTTTGATACAGTCCAAGAAATTGCAATGTATGGTGCTTCCGAACATGCCATGTGATATTTTACATGATTTAGTCAGCAGTACAGGTGGGATAGGGGTATATGAGGGTCAGCAGACATTGAAGTCATGGTCTGATGATGATTACGATCTGGTTGAATGAAATACTTTCCTTGTTTCCATGCCTCTTGTAGTGCTATAAGTGTACATTTCTGCAATTTGTCGCCAGAGGATGGTCAGAGGGGAGACATAGTTACAAGGAAATATTTATTTTCATCCAGGTCAAATTGTCTATTATCCATCCTCTTTGTATCTCTGGCATCCCTGATCGACCATGCATCTAAATGACATAATCAGTGGCTAGATTACTTTGGCTATTCATACAGGGCAGCTAGGGCAAAGGCAGGGTCTGAGGAGAAGGGAAATGTTGGCTTTCTCCTTTGACACCTCCAAGGAGATACCTGTACAACATTTCTGCCAGTTCATGGGGGATTCAAAGTGGAGTTTATTTTCTGGTTGAGGTGAGGTTGCTCTCTCGTGCCCATCCCCACTCAGGTAGCTCACTTAAATTAATAACTTTCATGCAGGTAGTTGACTGAGTATCTTGAAGTACAGAAGATACCTTTAGCTACTTAGACATGGATGACTTTATGGCAATACACAATTTCCTTGGTAACCTTTGGTTTGGAATTCATCAGAGTTTTGCCCATGGAATGTCCATAGCATCTATTTGTAGACAGGTTTGGTTGTGGTCTATATCACCTCAGAAGATAGGTGCATTTGTCTGGTGAATCAATTGATCTAATTTCCTTGCCCCATATGAAGGTCTGTGATACATATCTGATATTAGCCTGATACTAGCACTGTGCCCTACATTTCTGTTTGGGTTTACCTGGCAGGATCAAAACACTTCTGTAAGATTATTATTCCTGGAAATTATAGTGCTACACTCAATTTAGGGGTCCCACTGTAGCAGTTTGAGACTTTGACTCCTAATGGCAATGTAGCTTGAGGTCATGGGTTCGGATCCCAGCAGCATCTATGTGGTGTGCACCTATGCAGGGCTCTTCATCCCTTTTGCCTCTCCTCACCCAGGTGCACAAATGGGTACCAGCTTTACAGAGGTTCCGGAAGATTTTAAATATTCGGAGGGGGGGCAATGGCATGTGGCTCAAATTATTGGGGTCCCAATGGTACTTTTCCATAGCCACCAAAATTATTGGGGGCCATGTCCCTCAGGCCCCCTGGTTCCAGAACCACTGCTTTATTCAGGAAGGTAACAAGACTCACTTCACTGTGGAGGAGGTGTAGCAATCCCCCTACAGCAACATTATATGGAGGAGTCTGGCCCAAGTTGCTTCAAAAGAGAGATTGGCACCCTGGCCTTTGAACATAGATTCATCCCCTGTACCCTTTTTTAATTCAATTAAATAGGTGCCATGATGGGCATCCTCATCCTCCCAGCTTCTTGGTTACTAACATCCCCTACATTGACCTTCATTAATTCCAGGATATGTGATCGAAGTTAAATACTGAGTTCATGATTGGAATTGGAAGGACTTAACCCTGTCTTTAACTCCACCCAGGTGTATAAATGGACACCAGCATATGTAGTGCTGGGAAGGTGAAAATAACCTTGTTGTGTGGGAGGAATTACAAACCCCTCACAACATTCATTGAAATTATGACCTAAACAAACACCAAAGAAAAAGAGCATGAAGAGAAGGACATGAGTCTTTGAGCATTGCTGTGACAGGACATTTACATTACGTTTTGGTTGAGTTAATGCTGTGCACATTATACGCTGGCGAAGTTACGTAATAATCGGATTAACTACCATAGCAATAGGTACAAACAATTTTTGATTATGTCGCGCTGCACTACTACGTTCATGTGGTACCTCTGCATTGAACCATAGATGTCAAAGAAATGCTAATCACTTGCACCTGTAAGATTAGTCTCTTTGAAAAGAGCGGTATTGTATTCAATCTATTATATGATTGATGACAGGTGACGAGTGAAACCTGCTTGTAGTGCAGCGCGGTATATTCAAAATTGTTTGTACCTATTGATATGGTAGTTAATCCGATTAATTACGTAACTTCGCCAGCGTATAAGTCAACCTTTACGTATGTAAGTGTTTATGAAACTATATGAACAATAGGATCAGTGCCAATTTATTCAAAAGGTGGATTCACCTGTACCGGACATGTCATGAAGGGAAAATATAGGGGAATTCCCAGTTTCAAACAATTTTAATTAATTATTATTGCCATTGACATTTTTCTTAGAAATACATATAGCATCACATACTGCAGTCTGCACCATTAGCTTGATCACTGAGGTGAACAAAAAGTAAAGCCTCCAGCATACTTTCCTGCCAACTTTCGTTTCAACCAATGACAAGCCTTTATTGTGTCCGTTTGTCTGCAATGCGTGTGCGCCACGCCGCTCAGCGGCAAGCGGCAGGGTAGTATGAAACCAGCATAAGCGGCAACTAAGACATTGACTATGTTGGCATCTGCAGTCTATTTGTTGTCTTACTTGTCTAGTCACCTGTTAGCAACTAAATATAGAAATAATTGGACCAAGATAAAGTAATATAAGTAACACATTCATAAGAAGTATTAAGTGAAAGTGTTGAAGACATACAATACATGAATAGTTTGACCTATGTAAACTAAACACACAATGTTTATGAAACTACCTGATCAATAGAATCAGTACTAACTTATCAAACAGGTGTAACCACCTGTAAAAGGCCAAATGATAGGGAGAATATAGGGGAATACCCAGTATATGTAATGATGCATCCTGTTTTCTTATTAAAAGGATTGCAATCAAAACCACTTATTAAAACTGATTATATAAATTGATTTTTTTTTCTCATAAAGTTAATCTCTACAGATTAATAGTTGCTATTCTTGCATAACTCAATTGTCCTTTTTGTTGAGGGAAAAATGGTACACCATGTCCTTTTTGGACAATTTTAGTAAATGTTAAATTCAATACTAAGAATAATTTCATGACAAAAAGAACTTAAAGTCCAGCAAGCCTTCTGATTGATTGTGATGATTTTAGACCTCTGGATCATAAATATCAGTGCCCATACTAATGTCTGTTTCATTTTTGTCTGTTTATATGTATAATGGCAAGTAGGAACAAACATCCCAACTATACAGGGATCCCCAATGCATTGCAATACCCTATAACTTGCAATGCCCATTATTGATCATTTCATAATTAATAGAGTGTCCTTAGTAATTTCAAGATTGTAAGACGCAAGCTGAAATATCATACCCACTTTATGACTAAACCTATTGGAGCACCCATGTGATACATGTCTGCAACTTCTATGAGTACCATTAATATATTGAAGCGTAATAGTACTTTTGTACAGTTGTACTTTTCTTCTTTATGATCTTCTCTTCATGAATACTGTTCAGCCCTCTTCTCCAGGGAGGAAAACAAGTAGGAACCATGGATGTGAAGTACTTCCTTAAGTTGCTCTGGTTCTTGTAGTCAGGTGTTGGAAATTAGGTGGCAAGTTGTTCCAATTTATGATGGTTCAAGTAACAAATGAGGTTTGTGTGTCTGGTCTTCAATTTGACCCCATGTGAAAGAATGATATGGGATCCTGTTAGTTGTATTAGAGATATTGTCCAGGTAATATGCAATAGTGGGTGTTGGTAGAGGTGTCATCATGGTCATGTGAGTGAGTACCATGCCCAAATAAGCAATATATTTGTCAACTTGTTTATCATCACAATAGGACTATTTACTCTCATTGTGCATTTACTTTCTCTGCGTAACGAAACATAAAATGCAAATTTTGCCATTCATACTTACAGAACTGTAAAATTAAAACGCAAAGAAGCAGGTATTGCCTTAACCATTTTGTAACAAGTGCACAGACCTGGATCAAAGTTGTCACTTTCAGAGACATGGCTCACTGACTTTTAAATTAAGGTTGTCTACAAAATAGGGTCACAAGGTTCTCTGTAGTTTGCAAACCTTTTAGTATTAAACGTGACGTTAGACCATGGAAAAAGCATGGTGTTGTAGCAATGTAAATCTCAGTCTTAAGCGTATGTATTACTTTGTAGTAATAAGTGGTGGCTCAGAAAAGAGCTGTTTATTATTTTCTTTCAGAGGTTTTCATTTACTTTTATCTTATATCATTTTAAATTATGTTTAGATGAATAAAATATTAAACTGAACTGACTTGGCCGAACTTGTAGATTTGACCCCCCTCCATGCCAAAGATGAAGAAAAGTGCACAGACACTTTGAATAGGTAATAAAACTTTATTGAACCCATTCACCTGATCAAGTTGATACTTGATATTTTCTGGATTTCTGAATTTTGGAAGGTTAGGATATATAGACTTGATTACTGACAAAACACCACTTAGGATGTTATATTTTACATAAATATAGCTTTTTCTCCGTAGGTGTCAAAAATACTTTTATATGGCTAATACGAGTCTTAATAAATATGCCTATTAATTAGTCAAGATTGATTGGGTTACTACGGTTCATTGTGGACAATTATCTACACCATTGCATTATCCAAATATCATTAGTTTCCGCATACCTGTGTAGTTTTGTAGCCCTGCAAAGATATATTTGTAGGCCTATTATTAGAATCAAAACAAACCAGTTAACTACATGAAATGATGTAGTATTTCCTGGTTCAAAGAGTAATATTGATAGCAAGCAAGTATTAGCCTAACCACATCACACACCTGTCTGTAGTAATTCTGAATGCCGCTTTGTTCTCTGTTATTTTATTCATATTTATCCAGGGTAGCCCAATTCAGCCAATAGCTGGTCTTACATGGGGCCCTGCAATACATTTACATAACATTAAAAGGCAACAATTATCATTTATCAACATGCAATTTATATAAAATATACAACTATTAGATACAAAATTAAAATACAGAAATATATACAATTTAAAATAAAAAAAAACACATCATAACCGTGATAACAAGTACATGCTCACATTTTTAAGACTTGAATCTTTGCTTGAAAGTCTGCACATTAAAACTCAACCCCACTGTACAAAAAAGATGATTTAAAGTATCCAGTGTCATAACCATTTGTGCAAGGCGGTAGTGCCAATAAATTGGACGCAGCTTGTCTGGTGTTAACATTATGCTTTTCATGCACATAAGAAAACCTATTGATAATGATAAGGAACTGTGATGATATATCGTTTAGACATTTAAACATTAACAGTGATTTGAAATACATTGCCCTATTTGGAAGTGATTCCCATCCTAATATAGGAAACATTATATCAGAAGACACAAGGTAGCTGGCACGCAATATTATTCTAGCACATCGCTTTTGTAAAACACATAATTTACGTACATTGAAGCGACCAAACCTTGCTAGAATTAACCATATTCTACCAGTTCACTAAAGTTGGTCACATTTCAAAGGGCGCTTATTAAAACGAGGAAATAAAAGTACAAGTGGGGCATTTACACAGAGAAACATTCAAAATACAGTGTACCTGAAGTATTCCTGGTAAATGATATGGGAAATATTATGTATGGAAGATCAGTATGTCAGCTTAGAAGTTTCTATATTATACAAACTAATAGTCAAAAGAGGGCAGTAGAGCACTTTCTTCAGTGGTCAACTCAACCAGGAACTCGACCTGGTCTTGCTTTTATTTTCCCACTGTACACAAGGCTGTCATAATTACTTTATAGATGTGGCAGTGATTATATGTATCAATCAGAAAGAACAGAAGTAAACTTGAGTTGAAATATTGTAATCATAAAAAGGAAATTGATTAGTAGCACTGACTTGTTGGTCAATATAACATATTTCCATTTTCCTACAGATTTTTTTCTTTTTTTATTGAGAGTGTCTTTTTTTAATTGAGCACTTTTCTTGTTTTCTTGCTATTTTCTTCATTTCTATTTATTTATTTATTTATTTATTTTTGTTTGTTTGTTTATACTTGTCCCAACATAGGCGGCAGAAGCTGGGGAGGGGGCACGGTGGCTCAGTGGTTCTGACCTTGGACTCATAATCTGAGAGCTTGCTCGGCGTGCGTGGGTTCGATTCCCGTCCCACCACCGTGTTGCGCCCTTGGGCAAGGCGCTTTGCCTCGCTTGCCTCACCCCACCCAGGTGCAATGGGCAGCTGTTAGGGGTAGTCACAGTCGTTGTACTGATGGACCCTCGCCACTTGTAGGCTGCAAGCGTGGTTCCGACATATTCTAATGACGGCGGAATAAATGTAAAAGCGCTTAGAGGCTGTTTACGGCATAAAGCGCTATATAAATGTCTACCATTTTTTATTTTATTTATTTATATATTCCCAAAATTTTGGCAAGGGGGTGCCCCCCTAAAAATCTTAGTAGAAGAAAGAATTAAACAACAATTACCCTGTGCATCTTACTTTTTAGCATGAAAAACACTATATTTGGGCCCAAGTAGGGTACAATTGCAAAATTTGTGGCTAAAATAATATGAAATTGAAAACAAGTCCCTGTAAAACAGGATCAAAATATACTTGTCCCTGACCCCCTAAATGTTAATGTTTCCGCTGCCACTGTGTCCCAATGTCCCATTTCCATATCTAACACACACACATCTCAAGCTGCAAAAGAAAATTGTATGTTTTTCTTTCTTTTTTTGCTACATTCTAGTACATAATTATTTACAAGTGATTCTATCCCATTTCAGTGGACTTAGCCATATGGTTTCTAGCTGACTTAAGGACTTAATCTTTAACTATGATGCTGTCTAACTGTAATAGGTCACGATTTCATGAAATACGGATATTGTTAGTGATACATGTCTTCCTTTATGATAGATGCAAGATAGTATGATTGATTGATTGATTGATTGACAGGGTGGGTACCTGTCACAAATGACGCAAATAGTAATCTTGCTAATGATTTTACTTGATCTGTACATCAACAAATTATAGAAAAGGTCAGTAGCAGAGGCTCCAGAGGATTTTTAATTTTAGGGGCTATCGATATGAGAGTACTCTGAGGTGCAAAATTTTGAGGGGTGGGTGTGTAAGCTTTTAAAATTTTACATGAATTTTGCTTTAAATTATGAATTTTACCCTAAAATTATGAATTTTGCCCTAAAATTATGAATTTTGCCCTAAAATTATGAATTTTGCCCTAAAATTATGATTTTTACCCTAAAAATATGAATTATTCCCTAAAGTTATGAATTTTACACTAAAATTATGAATTTTACCCTAAAATTATGAATTTTACCCTAAAATTATGAATTTTACCCTAAAATTATGAATTATACCCTTAAATTATTACCCAGGGTATTTGGGCCCCACCAAGACCTGCAACACATATCACATAATCATACCTGCAAAACATAAACAAACTAGTGGCAAATGGTGGTCATAGACCACAAACCTAGCTGGGGCATGTTGGTGTTGTGGAGGTATCTGACCCCTACAAAATGTTCCAAAAATGCTCCCCTGGTCATGGGGTTTGTTTTCACCGAGTTTGAGCCCCGTACTCCTAACAGAAAAAAAAAAAATTTGATTCTAAGATTTGACCCCAGATGACCTTTGACCTGACCTATGCATGATGTTCCATAATGTTCCCTGGTCTTGAGGTTTGTTGTCACCATGTTTGAGCCCATTACCTCTTACAGATATCCAGAAAATGAAATTCTGATTTGACCCCAGATGACCTTTGACATGACCCTTGCACAGTGTTCCAAAATGTTCCCCAGGTCAGTAAGTTTGTTGTTGTGGAGTTTGAGCCCGTACCCCTAATAGATGTCCAGAAAATGCATTTAGAAAATTTGACCTCTACATGACCTTTGACCTGACCCCTGCAAAATGTTCCCCTGGTCATGAGATTTGTTGTCACTGAGTTTGAGCCCCATACCCCTTGCAGATATCCAGAAAATGAAGTTATTAAGATTTGACCCCAGATAACCTTTGACCTGACCCCTGCAAAGTGTTCCAACATGTTCCCCTGATCATTAAGTTTGTTGTCACCAAGTTTGAGCCCCGTAACCCTGACAGATGTCCAGGAAATGCGTTTCTAAATTTGACCTCTGCATGACCTTTGACCTGACCCCATAAAATGTTCCCCTGGTCATGAGATTTATTGTATCGAGTTTGAGCCCCATACTCCTTACAGATGTCCAGATAATGCAATTGTAAGATTTTACCCCCTTAATGACCTTTGACCCCAATTCTGTGTGCAAGGTATGGGCACATGTGTAAGTGACGTCATTGTGCTATGTAATATGTGGCAGAAGAAGCATTTTGAAGATATTTGGTTATATACCGAAAATGCCCCTTTAATGACCTTTGATCCCAATTCTGTTTGCACCATATGGGCACTGGATATAGGCGATACATATGTGCAAGTTACGTAATTGTAGGGTGTAACATGTAGGAGGAGAAGCATTTTGAAGTTTGTTGCCAGAAGAAGAAGAAGAAGAAGAAAGAAAGAAGAATCGGAGAGCATTACAGTACCTAGCTGGGGGGTGTAAACCCCCCAGCTAGGTAATAAAAGCTATATACGTATTTTAGGACACCTTTGGCCTTACGCAACTAAGCAATTATTACCTTACTTCTGCCCTTAGCACACTAGCCCAGGTAACCCCATCGCATTTATATGCAATTAATTGCACGGTTTATTTAACACCTTCCTGAATGAAGTGCTAAAAGGGAACAAATCAAATTAGCCTGAATTATTAGATGTTATAGCCCCTAGTCTTTAGTGTCATCTGACCTGTCTTGGAGCTCATAGCCTGTCTTTGGTCTTCATGCTGTACACTCATAACAATATCTTTAAGCTTCTTTAAAAGGAGTTTTTTGATTTTCAATAATATCTTCAGTTTGTAGTCATAATGGCCTGCAAGTAGTTTATAAAGGGACATTTGTGTACATCCATATCAAAAGGATGCACTTGTCGGCTGCTACATGTGTCTCATTTTACAGAATTAGCTAGGAACAAATACCAGACTCATCTCAAGTGGAGGTGACTTCAAATCATCCCCAAGTTACATGGTTTGAGAATAGAGCTAGAATATTTATAAACCATGTGACTTGGGATGATTTGAAGTGACCTTCAGTTGAGATGAGTCTGGTATATATATCCCTAGCTATTATGTAAAAAGAGACACATGTAGCAGCCGACAAGTGCATCCTTTTGATATGGATGTACACATTTATGAAAACTGTTATGTAAACTTACAAATATATATGTGTGTTACTCTAAGTGTTGCCATTAGACTGCTGCCCTCATTCATCAACTTTTGGGGTTGATGACTTACCTGTTAAAAAAGTGTTGGACTTTGCAACCAGATTCTGTTTGCATTGAGACTGTGCAGTTGTGTCCAAATTGAACTTTTGACCATGTTTTTTACTGAACACATCGTATTTTTAGAACTTCAGAGCATCTTGTCAGAATGGCGCTGATTGTCAGTCACGTTTTGACGCACAACTAAAGTCATGCGAGAATATTTTCATGAGTCTGATACAATACAAGCAGTATTAGATTTTCAGTTGTGACTACAAACATAACACAAATACATGGGCAGAGTAGACGACTGATGGATTCTAGCCTGTGTTGCCATGCGGACACCCCGTCAGTCTGAAACACCGTCAATCGGAACCCCCGTCAGTCCGAAAATCTTATTGAAATAGACGTCAACCCTAACCCAAGCCCTAGCCCTAACCCTAACTTCAATTAGATTTTCGGACTGACGGTGGTTCGGATTAACAGTGTTTCGGACTGATGGTGAGACCCCATTGCCATCAGGGGTGAAACCAGCATTGGTGTTCTGATGAGACACAAGTCTGGTCGGTAAGAAATTTGTCATGGCTAGTGGAGCATCCAAAATGAATAACAGAATTATCATATTTTTTCTGTCCCGAATTAGCTGAATTAATATATATATTTTTTGAGGAGGCAAGTGTGCCCACACCCCTTTTTGTCTCCCATGAAAGGTAGGAAACTATATAATCGTTTTTCCAGATGGCGGTATGTATGGATGGTATATATTTAGCTCAGGCGGTGAACGGCATGAAAGAGAGAGACGGCAAAACCGTGCAGCCGTATGGCATTTTCCATACACTCGGAACACAATTCAAATCGGGAAGTGAATTTCGCTGTCGTTGTGATCGCTATTACGCGTCATTCAATTTGCACATTGAGTGATCGGAGCCACCTGATTTAGCTGACATTTGAATGAAAGTGCCATCAAATCGGTTATAAATGACCATAGCCAATCTAGTTGGATTGATGTGTTAAATCAGGAGTGAATTAGTTGTTGATAGATGTAAGCAACATTTTTGCCCAATAACGCCCCCATACAGTATCTTGGCAAGGAAGTTTCCCATATATTCCTATATAGTCCAGATTGGCATGGTCACACCACTGAGTCATCCATCAGTAAAAAACAGATAAGTCATCTACAAAGTGTTTAAAAACAAGGAAAAAGTTTTGTGTGGTTAATTTATGATATGAGATATAGCAACCCCCCCACCCCCCCCCCCCCCCACATCAAGCACGTCCCAAATCCTGGTTGATCATCTTGGTAGGTCTATAAATACTTTCAAACCTTCAAATTACTACCGTACTATTTGAAAAGCCCACATTACTCGGATAGAGTTCACTAAAATAGTTCAGTCTTCAAATGTGAAAAAGTAGAGGGCCAACAGATTGGAATGGTTGATACCCCACTTCCACCATTTTTCAAAACCAAACTTCCCTAAAAATGCTAAATATAACCATACAGGTATCAATATTTTCGAAAATGCTATCTCCGATTTGTTACAGCTTGAAACTTGCAAATCCAGCCACATGTGATTCATCCAGTAATCTGCTCATTTATAGTGGCTAAAGCTGTTTATGAGTTTTCACATCAAGGGCGCAACACTAAATAAGCGTCCCATAGGATAACGTGTGATTTTGTCTTACTACAAGCGCCATTCCTCGCGTCCCTGCAATACTTGGAAAAATAAATTTGGTATCAAATTAAAGCTCTGTTTCTGTAGATTCCAAAACATTTGTCGGCATATATCGATGACCGTTGACTTTTTTCGCTATTTCGCGGTGCAAAAAATATGGCCTAAAAATACACTAAATTCACCACTCACATTTCAAAATCGGAAGTTGTCTTCATCCGCCACAGAGAATTGCTTTTGAGATAAAATGTCCGGTTTTTTTTCTGCATGTTATCATTGAAGACACTTGTCGAATTCATATGAGCTGATATTGAGTGATTTAAAGTGAACATGTCGGTAGATATGGTCGCTACAATCTCATACTCACTATGGACTATATTAGCGAATTTCGTTCTTACATAAAATGCGTAGTGATTTAGTGTTGCGCCCTTATAAGGATTTAAAAGTTTTCAAAATCCACATTTGTCACTTATAAATTAAATTAGAGAAAATTTGTAGCTCAACACCGAAAATTTCATGTCTCTGCGACATTTCGTTCAAGAGAAATGTTGTTTTAAAGATCAGTGCGAAATGACGGAAAATCGCATATTTCGCTTTTCCTCCAATATGCTAGAGTTTGCACAAAACTCACTAAACTAGTGACAGACAACAATTTAAGCACGTCTTTGAACCAAGTTTAATTTCATTTCTAGATTATCTGTCTTGCCATTTTGTTTTGGAAAGCACTTGTTAATGAGTGTGAAGTATAAACACCCCCCCCCCTGTTTCAGTAGTAACAATTATGGTCTTTTTGTATAGGCCTACTGAATATGCAGCAAAGCGGCTTCATGCAGATTAACAATGCCTATTAACTTAAAAACCCATTTTGAGCCTTTTGAAGATTTTTGGATACAATTTCTAGACTTTGCAGGCGCCTGCTCGGCCAATAAAGCATTTTTCCCAATAATAATTCATCAGGGTGACTTTTCGTAATCCTTGTTTATCATCATGATTGAAATAGAACACATTTCATGACGCGCATTTCTTATTTTACTGCGAAGAATGTAAAAAGAACGCGTTCATAACGACGGCCGTTACAAGGGGGCGCAACACTAAATAAGCGTCCCATAGGATAACGTGTGATTTTGGCCTACTTCGAGCGCCATTCCTGGCGTCCCTGCAATACTTGGAAAAATAAATTTGGTATCAAATTAAAGCTCTGTTTCTGTAGATTCCAAAACATTTGTCGGCATATATCGATGACCGTTGACTTTTTTTCGCTATTTCATGGTGCAAAAATATGGCCTAAAATATACTAAATTCACCACTCACATTTCAAAATCGGAAGTTGTCTTCATCCGCCACAGAGAATTGCTTTTGAGATAAAATGTCCGGTTTTTTCTGCATGTTATCATTGAAGACACTTGTCGAATTCATATGAGCTGATATTGAGTGATTTAAAGTGAACATGTCGGTAGATATGGTCGCTACAATCTCATACTCACTATGGACTATATTAGCGAATTTCGTTCTTACATAAAATGCGTAGTGATTTAGTGTTGCGCCCCTCAATAAACATGTGTGTATCCATTGCCATTGACAATACATGTAAACTTATAGTATTTGTGGAAATCCTTTTTGTGTGTGGAGCACCACAATTGACTGCCAGATAGTACAAGCAATGTTTTAATGAGTATTATTATTGTTAAAAAAAGAGACTTTTACCCTGTTTACACAGAGGTAAGTCAAATTCAAATTCAAATTTGACATCAAATTCATATTGCGACCAAGGATTAGCATACATTATATTCTGACGGGGTGATGTCAGTAAACGGAGAACGTAGTCAAATTAAAAAAAAAAGTGAATTAGACTTTTAAGCCCTCTTAATGACCTTGAAACATGGTAACAGTATCATACAGGGTGATTAAAAAACTTGATAAGATCATGCTATCATCTGTGGCTGTTATTATTCAGTGTAAGATAAATAGGTCAGGGTGATACATGTTTCTATAACATAATGCTTAAAAAACAAACTTTTGTCTCTAAAAATATCCCTTATCTCACCGGAACCCTAGAAATACCACTCAATACTACAGGAGCTGTCAAGTGTTTGATGAAATAAGATTATATTTTATCCCTCAAATTTAAGTTAACCAGGTGCCCAGTTCTATCAGGGGTGTATGTCACATCAATAAGGCTTGTACACATGAAAACCACCTGTCTTGCAAAGTGTAAAGTGGGCACCAGCGAAAAACCAAGTCTGCGTCAATGTGTGGATACAGTCTAAAATAACTGTTTATGTTTCGTGTCCAAGCTCAGGGATTGTTTAAACTATAGGCCCCCAATTTGCCTGGGTGATCGTGTATCGAAGGATGTGACAAATACGAAAGGAATAATTACTTGCATACTTAGTTGGAATATAGCTATTTAACTTAGTCAAAGTTGTTGTGAGTTTGATAAGAAGATCCTGAACGTCTTATGTGATCTGACAGGTTGGTAATACTTTTTCTTTACTATTTTCATTGGCTAGACTGACTCCAAATATTGGGCTATTCCCAGTGGAAATCCATACACTCCCTATGGAAGACATGACCTTAATCTCCCACACAGGGAGTAAAGATTTCAAATGGAGCAACTCATTCTGGTAACCCCATTTGAAATTTATACTCTTTATGTGGGAGATTAAGGTCATGTCTTCCTTAGCTAGGGGGTGTATGGATTTCACCTGGAATATCCCATTAAGTGAACAACTAGCATTATGTGCATACATCTACATGTATGTGATTGTTTGGATAGGCATCTATTATTGTGTATCTTACCTCCCCTCCCCCCTCCCTCTGTTGTCACACTTTAGCATGCTTCATACAGATCGATATGTGTTTTGAGATTCGCTTCATAGCATTAGTTAGGTAACTAATTTGCCTAATGCAGTATGTTTCTTCGCTGTAGGGTTAGCTAGTGATGATTAGGTACCTATTCAGCCTATTAGGGTTCATTATTGATCGGAGATTATATACGTATTCATTGGTAATATACTAGTAATAGTATTTTTCGCCAATTATCAACTCTATTATTGACCATGTGTGCAACTTGGTAAGCTTAATACGCAAGATAGCATAGAAATATCAGCATTTTTGAAACATCTTGGTTGAAAAAATTGGTGGGTGCGATTATTTGAAGGGGGCGACTATTCAAGGAAATATGGTGTGTACATTACGGGTACATTGTACATTCATGTATACAGCTGTACATTGCACAATATGAGGACCATCTCACACAGAAATGGTCCTGATTTTGTCTTTGCCTTCTGCTGCTCCTCCTCAATTATGAAATACAAGTTTACCTGTCCCTGACATGGACTAGAAGACCCTGAAATACATGCCAAACCTGTGTTTAACAATTAAATGTATTTTTGTTGTAAACATGTTAACATGTTCATTGATGTTGATGGCCAGTGTTTAGCAACTTAAACATGTTTAGGATTTTAACACATGTTCGAATTTTCAAATGTTAACAAATCAACTACAGTATGTTAAGAAAGTGATTTTAAGAAAGTGACTTCTTTTTACTCTGCATCACAAACTAAAGGAGACTGAGTGTGCCAGTATATGTATGTGATGAGGGATAATTAGCATCCTTTGTTCAGTCATTTTCAGGAAACGGATTTAGTAAGACCTTTTCCAAGAAAGGTTGCGGTCAATGATTTGATGTTCAGTAGTAAACAAAGTATTTTTTCAAAACATTGAATTACTTACCATACTCTATGGAGTTGTAGAATTTCATTTGTGCAAATAATATCGTGTTTGGAATCATCATCAGACTAATTCTTCTTTTTTGTTGCCTGTTCTCTTTTATGCAGGGAGAATTCACCAGCGAAGTTGTGGACGAAGTATCAAAGAGGCATTCTATGTAAGTACAGAATGATGTAGTTAGCTGACTGCACTTTGTTTCACTTCAAGTTTGGTAGTTATATCAGTGCATACTGCATAATATTGTACTTCAAGGATACGGACAAGCCACCACTAACCCTAACCCGCCATGGGCTTTTTGGCAACGGGAAGGGAAAGAAGGAAGGAATAAAGAGAGAAAGGAAAGAAAGAAGTTGTTTGCTCTTGGTGGGATTCGAACCCGAGACCCCCTGCATGCCAAGCACTGGGTCGGCAACACTTTGCCATGGGTCTTGGGCTTCGCTGGCCAGCGAAACCGTGCCTATATATCACTTAGGGTGAATGCGTCATCACACCACATGGGATGCACGCACGAACAGCGCATATATCAAGTAGTATTTTGTAGTACCCAGGCATGTTAGGGTTAACATGTGTGTGTGTAGGCTTTATTAAAAGGCACAATTTGATACAATGACTAGCAAAATATGCACATTATATGATTACCAAACTCAAGGTGAAACAAGGTATGCTTCACATATTACATCATTTCACATCTTAGATGAATCAGGTTGCTGAAGTTAATTTTTTATAGTTTCGTGGTGTGCGCTGTGCGCCGAGCGTACAAGCGTAAATACACAAGTGATAAACAATCACACTGATTGGCTGATCAACAGTCTTGACAACAAGATGGTTGACCCATTGGTTGTCAGCGCGTAGAAGGGAGGAGACTTCCCCACTTGTACACGATCGCCGATCACCAGCGTGACTGTACCTGGACCACAGAAGTAATAAAAAATAAGCTTTAGTTGTAGACAATATTTGGATCCCTGGTTTCTCTACCAGAAGTCAGTTTGACCGAAATTTCTCCCCGTAATACAATATGTGTATTGTATAACAAAGATTATGGATTAACCTCAGCACTGTATGCGTATAGCATAACAAAGGAGATGAATTAACCTATGCGCTGTTTCTATTGTTATGCTAATTGCCTATTACCTTCACCTTTGTTTCATAACCACTAAGGTATAGGACATTTTTTGTTTTAGCTATAGCCCCCTCTCCAGAAGTATTTAATTATATTTGTACTTGCTCAAGTAACATTTTGTGCAAATTTTATGACACAATTTGTTGCCGTTCTTTTTTTATGAGCATTTAAGTGCCTAAAACGGCCTAAAATGAAGCTATGGCGCCCTTTCCAACCTTGTCTAATATTAATCTCTATAGACTTTACATGTAAAATGAAAATGTCCGTAAAAAAAGAACGACAACAAATTGTGTAATAAAATTTGCACAAAATGCTAATTGAGCAAGTACGTATGCAATGCACTAGTTTTCGTGAGGGGGCTATACGAAATATTTTTTTATGTATTGTATGTATGGTCTTTTCAAATATAAAATGTCCATCTGAAGCATAGGAGGAGTTTCGCTCAAATTGACTTCCAATAGAGAGTCCCAGGATCCTTGTATATGCTAACCTAGGATTAGGAAGCAAGATTCCTTTTACAATATTTGTCCGCTTTTAAGTGCTCAGCTCGTATAAACTACGCAGTACTGCTAGGTGGTAACTACGCAGTACCGCTGATTACCTGCTAGGTGGTAACTACGCAGTACTGCTGATTGCCTGCTGATCTGCTAGGTGGTAACATTAAGCCCTTGACAGTTTGCAAATGTTGAAAGTGAGTAGATACTTTGTATAAAAGGAATCCTGCTTCCTACTTGAAGCAATGATTGTAGTTTGTGGGATAGGCTAATTGTGGGATAGGCTTTTACGACGGGAATTCATAACAATTAGTGGGTCTTTAGCGGGTTCACCGTCGGACAAGTTTAGAACTGTCAAGCTTTCGTCAGGAGTAGCTCTGACTTCTTCAGGACAAAGTACCTAAGAATGAGACATGTAGACCGCCCTTGTCTACTGATGACTCTGAAAAGAGTCGTTCACTGAAGACTGCCCCTTGTCAACAGAGAACAAGCAGATCTCGCCTATCTGCTAATATAAAGGTTTTGGTGGCTCTGAAAAGAGCCGTTCACTGAAGACTGCAGATTGTAGTGAAGTCCAGAATGAATGAAAACATGTAAAATTGTAGCTCATGCACCTTACTTTTCAGTAATCGCAGCTCATGCCCTTTACTTTAATTGGACCTAACTGGTAGTTAAAACTGTACCCTCTACTAGTACCCCTGCATATGTCAAGTTCAAACTTTCGTACTTAGCCCACATTTCACACATTACTGAGGAAGCTGTTTAAGTGACATAATGCAACCAAGATTCATTACCACCGTCACAGCTAATGCAATTAAAACTACCAGTTAGGTCTAATTAAAGGATTAGGATAGGTGTGTGTTTCATTTGATAAAACAGGGTAATAGGTGATAATCCGATCAAGCAAAATGGATCAATATTTGTGTCGGGTAACATCAAAATTCATTACCCCAAGACAGAGAAATTGAAACACTCGGACGCAAAATTTGCATGCATGTTGGCAATCAGACACGACAACCATTTATTGACTTTTGTTTAAGACCCGCACCAGTACCTACAACAAATAAACAAACAAACAAACAAACAAATTCTCATCCGTATTATAGCAAAATATATAATAGGTGATTCTCTAATCGAGCGAATTACCCAACCCAAGACTCTAGCGAAACAACGACCAAAGGCGCAGAAAATCTTGTTTTAGCAAAAACAAATGTGATCCAAACTTGCACTCTGGTGGCCGCCACCCGAGGCTAAATTCTGAGCGTTTGACCCCGAACCCGTGGATCATTAAATCAAATATCATGGCTAAACCAAATGTGATCCAAACTTGCACTCGGGTGGCCGCCACCCGAGGCTAAATTCTGAGCGTTTGACCCCGAACCCGTGGAACATTCATCAAATATCATGGCTGGAAACTCAACAATAAATTACGGTACTGGTGCATACAGATCCCACGCTCCCAAGTGGAATTCCTGAGACTCTTCAACAGGTGGTCTACCTGAAGTTACAAAGGATCAAGTCTTAATGTTAGCATTCTATGACATATACATATATCATAATAAATAAATACAGAAAAGATAATTCAAAACCCAGCATTATTGTCTTTTGCTTACTGTGTGAAGTCTTTGACCTTATAAAAGACTACTTTACTGTTTTTGATGACACCTGTGCCTGTATGTAACAATACGATTGTCAATTCCTGTACATATATATAGTTTTGACGACTTACTTTCCCTCTTGAACTATCATTCTAAAAAGGTTGATACAGAACAATTATATAAATTTTATGTGGCAACATATTGAACACATGATCTAATTAAACAGTGTACATTGTATCTTTGAAGATCTGAGAAAGGGAAATTAATTGCAAGTCACATGTAATTTTAATGATCGGAGTCAACTCTTTATTCCTCCCTCCTTATCTACAGGGACCATAATTCTTGATTTTTCTTTTAAACTTACAGACAGTTAAATGCTTTAATTAGCTATTATTTAACACACTACCATGTAGTAGATAAAATATATCTGTATTTATACAGGTCATTATCTCATTACTGTCACACATAATTATATTTTACTTCCTTCTCACATGTCCACACAGGGCGCGGTGGGTGGGAAGATTTTTGTTGTTGTCGTGTCCAATACAAAACCAACAGTGAATAAATCACTACCTAATCACGCCCGAAACCCTGATGGCGTAAATCCCATTGGTTCCCGGTTAAGCCAAACAATACAAATTTATCTGCATGACAATGATTGACATCTGACCCGGTAAACAATAACATGGATTGGCCCATTTCTTAGCAAGGGTAAATTGAGTTTAACTTGTTGCACTGTGTTAAACTTTATTTTGTAAGTTTTGTAAGTATATATTGTGCCAGTTTCAGAACTTTATGTTTGTTACAAATGCCGTGTTGCTCAGAACGACAAAATATAAAAGAAGATGAACACTATTATTGGCTATATCTCAAAATCAATATTAGCGACAAACAACATATTTAACTTGATCACATCATAATAATAATAATATTTTGTTTTCATTAAAATAAAGTTTAACACAGTGCAACAAGTTAAACTCAATTTACCCTTGCTGAGAAATGGACCAATCCATGTTATTGTTTACCGGGTCAGATGTCAATCATTGTCATGCAGATAAATTTGTATTGTTTGGCTCGACCGGGAACCAATGGGATTTACCGCCTTCAAGGGTTTCGGGCGTGATTAGGTGGTTATTTATTCACTGTTGGTTTTGTATTGACACGACAACAACAAAAATCTTTGGCTACCGATTCTTAGAAATCAACAGCAACTTCATAAGACATAAACAACTGACTGATTGATGATAAAAAATCAAGCTTTGGGAAGCTTAAAATGTGCACGTTTACTGCATCAATAACAAGGACACGCTAATTTTTCTACCTTGTTTCTGCTTACTGCACAACAATATAATCAGGATTCAGGTTCCGAATTTAATGCTGCGCTATGTATAATTGGTGGCGAGTTCGGCTGGCATGCAGTGCTAAAACTTGGATGTAAAAAATATTGATACAGGTAGTAATATCAACATTTTGTGCACGCTTTGTGAGCTAGCCGAAGTCAGTATTCTATACAATCGTCGTGGAAAATTCCCGGAAAATTACGGTAGACGAATCCCACTGAACAGCACAACATGCACGCAAAGCAGTCATCTTCAAGACTTCATGAAATTTGTGGTTGAGTAATTTCTGATTAGACGGAGAAATATCCGGGTGAGAATAAATTTATTTAATTTATGTATAATGCGGAGTCGAAATTGTATTTAAATGCATCTAAATAATATTTAATGGTGTTTTCTTGCACACGAAAAGTGCGCCAAAACTTTGCAATAGTCCTGTGGCTTTACGTACGCATAATATTAATGTTTGTTTACCAAGTGTGGTTCTATGAATAATTCATGAGGTGTAATTGTTATGTAGGGGCAGGGTTTTACAATGCACATGTAGCCATTATCCAAATAAGGCAAGGCGTAATAAAAGACACGCTCATTATGACGTCAGGGTCCTTGAGAATTTGACATGGGCGAATCAATCGATATCCCGATTGGCAAACAATGACTTCCCATTGCAAATCAATGGCGAATTTTCCGGTGTCATCGTATACATTTGAGCCATAGTTTTTACCCGCGAATTTGGACAAATATTACCAAAGTTACAGCAATTGTCGAATCAGTTTGGCAGCTCGAATTGGGATGGCAAAATTTAAGCAAATTAAACTATCGCTTTTGATTGCGTCGGTTCATTTAAGTAGGGTTTTTCAGCATCGGATATGTTTTTAGGGTAAAGTTGACAGTCGTATTTTAATTTGGTGCGAATTCAGTTCAAGCAGTGCCAAGAAATATTGTCAGTTTTCTTGAAATTAATGTGGTTTTCATTCAAGGGATCCCTTTTATAGTTAAAACTCAAAAATGTTGGGATCATTTGGCTTACAATTTACGTATTAAAAGCTGGAAAATCATAAGTAGAGAATTTACAGATGGTCAATTTTATGTTCCTACTTGTAAATAACAAAATCAATAAAAATAGAATAATAAAAGGGAAGATGTAAGACGCCCGGGGTAAGACGATGATAATGTCGGTCAACGATTACGTGTTTGGGTTGGGAAATCCCTAATAATGATAATAGTTTTAAGTAGCAAAATATACGGTGTACAGATGATAATATTTAACGCCACTTGTAGCAAAATAGTTCACAAAGGCAATTTATTTTAGCCATAAAAAATCTGGAAAAATCCTTGTGCAATTTCCGTCTCCTCGTTCGTCAAAATGGGGTAAAGACAGCCCGTCACCCCTGGCGAATTTTATGATATGCTTGTGGTAAAATTTTAGACAATTTCTAGGTGTGATTTCACCTTTTTATGTTAATGCAAGCATATTTTAGGTGATAATTGTTAGTATAACATTAGCAGGCCAGGTTTTTGTGGCTTATTGAAAGGAAGGGTATCATGAGTATATTTACCCTTGGATATTTACCTTCATAATGGACGATTATGTCTAAGCTTACTCTGCATAAAACGTATATAATTTACATGACAGAGTCGGTAATGCATTAGTTTTGTTTGTTTGGTTGAATTTGGTTTGATTGTGGCATAATGCCTTACTTAAAAGGTAACCTAGTTTCATCCATAAAGTGGTCATATAGTGTAGGTCTAATTTTAGTCACGGGTTGTAGACAAAATGTATCGAAAAACAAGGATAGCCCGATATGTCCCTAGACGAGAATTGTTATTGAATACTTGGATTTTGGATTTGGATTGGAAATTTGATTGGACTGGAATTGTAATGTTCTTTTCTTTGGATTTGGATTGAAGTTGGATTTAAAAATTGGATGTGAATTTAAAATTGAAAAAAATAAATAAATAAATAAATAAAAAAAAAAAAAAAAATATGCAATGCTCTTTTCTTAGGATTGAATTTGGATTGAAAATTGGTTTTTGGATTTGGATTGGAAATTTGATTGGACTGGAATTGTAATGTTCTTTTCTTTGGCTTTGGATTGAAGTTGGATTTAAAATTGGATGTGGATTGAAAATTGGAAAAATAAATAAATAAATAAATAACATTGCAAGGCTCTTTTCTTTGCATTGAATTTGGATTGAATTTTGGATTGGAAATTTGATTGGACTGGAATTGTAATATTCTTTTCTTTGGATTTGGATTGAATTTGGATTTAAAATTGGATTAAAAAATAAATAAATAAATAAATAAATAAATAAATAATTGCAATGCTCTTTTCTTTGGATTGAATTTGGATTTGGATTGAAAATTGGATGTGGATTGAAAATGGAGAAGAAAAAAAAAAAATAAATAAAAAAATAAATAAATAAATAAATAAATAAATAATTGCAATGCTCTTTCCTTTGGATTGGATTTGGATTAAAATTGGATTTGGATTGAAAAAAAAAAAATAAATAAATAAATAATAATAATGAAAGACCAGGGTTTATCATGTGTGTTACGGTCCGCGTGAGGGACTTTGATCACAGTTGCATACCTTTTTTAACCTTGCATCCCTTGTTAGGCTTTGATCACAGGCTCAACGGAAATGTGGACGAGCTCTTCTAGTCTTTATAGAACTTGATGGTATTAGTAATGTGAAGTTCAGAAGTTCAACGGTAGATTTTAGATCATAAAACTTGGTGAAGAAGGATCTTGGATAGTTTAATAATCTTGTGGTAAATCTCAGGTCAAATATTTGGATGGTGATTTAAGGAGGAGTAGTTATGAGTGCCGCAAATACATTGGTCATCGCTCTGTTGGCCACAAGGGGGTCAATTTAAAGTAAAGTAAAATAAATTGGATGGTCATGAAACCAATATAAAGATATCTAATTAGGAAAAATCGTTAAGCAGGGTCAAAGAACTAATTAATGTAGAGAAGGATTTCATGAAAAACGGGGATAAAAAATTCTTGAGGTCAAGTAAGTAAAAGCCGGATTATGTGAAAATTGGGAAAATGTGTTCCCTCATCCCTTGCATTTGTGATACAATGACAAGGATATATTGTGTCAAAGCATTTTTATTGTGGATTAAGGGTAATTAAGGCAAAGATTGCTTCAGTTTCTGGAATTAGTAATTAGTAAATGTCATATTTTGAAAGGGTTAAATTTGTATGAGAGTAGATCGCACAAATAAATTGTCATGCTTATCCACATAACACGATGGTTCATAAAAATGGTCAGGGAAAGAAATTAATACAAATTAAATATTAATCTGTCTCCTGATAACTTGTGTTGGATCACAAACAAAATCGAGGAGGTTTATTCAAGTTACACAGGGTAATTAGTATAGATGTGCTGGCAGGTTGGTTCCCATTTCTTTCTTTTTTTCTTTCTTTTATTTATATTGCAGGCGATACCAATGACACTTTGATGCTGGTGGTAAGAAACAAGCCTGGCCTGTATGTACATGTACACCTGGACACCCATATAATTGCTAGTGACTACTAGACTTTGTGTGAGGCGACAGTAGACTTTGACATGCACAGCGAAGCATATTGAAAATTTTGTGTCATCTGCGAAACTGAACTTACGCACGAGCAATACAAGGGAGAGCATGCATCTTTTACACAAATTGTACTGTCAGAAGTCTATTGAACCAAATAAGTTCTGAAGTTCGAGTCCAGCTAACGAAAAAGTTAATACTTTAGGGCTTCTCTTGGTGTATATAATAGCATCGTTTGATCAACCACAGTTGAACTTTGCATGGGAAATTTTAATTTGAGCATTCCTTCGATGTCGAGTAGTGGAAATTTGGAAGATGGGTTGTGCAGGATTTAGCCATGACCGGCGCTTTGGTAAGGCAACTCAGGAACAAAGGGTTGCATGTACATCGAGAGTGCTGAAATAGAATAAAATAAAGCAAGACATCAGGCAGAATGCTGTTAGCCACATTGGTCCAATATTTCTGACGAAAAATGGAATTAAACAACCCAATCACTGGGTTCTGTATGTGCGGTTGTGCGTAAGTGTACTGGCCAGTGCAAGGTGCCCTACTCGGATCACAAGGCCTATTTTCACTACACAACAGAATAACTCGATTTCTGCCCGAGATAGACGAAAAGATTTTTCAATTGGTAACTAAAAGTATGAAAGAAAGTTAACCATTGTGATGTTGATCATCAAAAAGATCATGCAAATCAACATCTTCATATATTTGAAGAAAGAAGAATTAACTTAAAGAGTCGTAAATTCATCCAACTTCGCATTGGTAGTGGACAACATATACAAAAATTTTATACAATTTACTAGAGTTGGACCGAAAACTTTAGGGGACAACATGGGAAATTTCCATTGGACAAATGAATCTCATGGGACTTGGAATATCACTAATATCTGGAGTTTTAAAAATTTATTACATTGTAAGTAAAATTGTACAAGAAACAATTTATACAGTGGTGAGCCCTCTGATATTATATTGATGTGCTTTTGCTACGTAATAGTATGACTATACGAGGGTAGAAGTGGTTGAGTACATCACGTCAGGTGCGGTTTATATCTCAACAACACATATATTCTGTTGCACATTTGAAATCGTGCTTGTATTTGTTTGATTAAGTCTGTGTTAAAGGGAAGTAGGAATCAACTCCAGGTTGGCATGGGGTAGCTAGACTCTGGGGCCAAGTACTATGCCCTCATTTTTTCTAGTTTTTTTGTGAGGTTGCGCAGCCGGCTAGTTATCGCGTTGATTTCTTTCAACATCCTATTGTGACGATACAATGTACCTTGCGGCATATAGAGCCAGCATAATTTAGTAGTGTTATTGTGGAGAATTATATGGATTACAGTCAATATCCAGCAAAGAAATTATAGTGCTGTTTTATGCTAATCAGCAATTAGTGGCACAGAGCCAAACTGTGATTTATATTTCAATGTGCCAACAATAAAATCCTTCATTGAGGTTCCATTTAGTTATCAGTAGCATTATCAAACATAGGCAGATATATCACCATGTAGTTTCTGGTTTTCAAACAGACGCTCTCAAATGCGCTAGTCAACTTTTAAATATGTGCCTCATTCCATTGTGTATCATCCAGGAGCGATAGAGGAGGTTTAGGTAATGATATCCGTGCAGCAAAGTGAACAAACAAGTTTAAGGGGAATTAACCAAGTTCCTTATAAAATAAGTCCCTTGTGTGGGGTTTTGAATTATCTTTTCTGTATTTATTTATTATGATATATGTATATGTCATAGAATGCTAACATTAAGACTTGATCCTTGTAACTTCAGGTAGACCACCTGTTGAAGAGTCTCAGGAATTCCACTTGGGAGCGTGGGATCTGTATGCACCAGTACCATAATTTATTGTTGAGTTTCCAGCCATGATATTTGATGAATAATCCACGGGTTCGGGGTCAAACGCTCAGAATTTAGCCTCGGGTGGCGGCCACCAGAGTGCAAGTTTGGATCACATTTGGTTTTGCTAAAACGAGATTTTCTGCGCCTTTGGTCGTTGTTTCGCTAGAGTCTTGGGTTGGGTAATTAAGCTCGATTAGAGAATCTCCTATTATATATTTGGCAATTATACGGCTGAGAATTTGTTTGTTTGTTTATTTGTTGTAGGTACTGGTGCGGGTCTTAAACAAAAGTCAATAAATGGTTGTCGTGTCTGATTGCCAACATGCATGCAAATTTTGCGTCCGAGTGTTTTCAATTTCTCTGTCTTGGGGTAATAAAGTTTAACACAGTGCAACAAGTTAAACTCAATTTACCCTTACTGAGAAATGGAACAATCCATGTTATTGTTTACCTGAGTCAGATGTCAATCATTGTCATGCAGATAAATTTGTATTGTTTGGCTCGACCGGGAACCAATGGGATTTACCGCCTTTCAGCGGGTTTCAGGCGTGATTAGGTGGTTATTTATTCACTGTTGGTTTTGTATTGGACACGACAACAACAAAAATCTTCCCACCCACCGCGCCCTGTGTGGACATGTGAGAAGGAAGTAAAATATAATTATGTGTGACAGTAATGAGATAATGACCTGTATAAATACAGATATATTTTATCTACTACATGGTAGTGTGTTAAATAATAGCTAATTAAAGCATTTAACTGTCTGTAAGTTTAAAAGAAAAATCAAGAATTATGGTCCCTGTAGATAAGGAGGAGGAATAAAGAGTTGACGCTTGATCATTAAAATTACATGTGACTTGCAATTAATTTCCCTTTCTCAGATCTTCATATTTACAATGTACACTGTTTAATTAGATCATGTGTTCAATATGTTGCTACATAAAATTTATATAATTGTTCTGTATCAAACTTTTTAGAATGATAGTTCAAGAGGGAAAGTAAGTCGTCAAAACTATATATATGTACAGGAATTGACAATCGTATTGTTACATGCAGGCACAGGCCCGGTGTCATCAAAAACAGTAAAGTAGTCTTTTATAAGGTCAAAGACTTCACACAGTAAGCAAAAAGAAAATAATGCTGGGTTTTGAATTATCTTTTCTGTATTTATTTATTATGATATATGTATATGTCATAGAATGCTAACATTAAGACTTGATCCCTTGTAACTTCAGGTAGACCACCTGTTGAAGAGTCTCAGGAATTCCACTTGGGAGCGTGGGATCTGTATGCACCAGTACCATAATTTATTGTTGAGTTTCCAGCCATGATATTTGATGAATAATCCACGGGTTCGGGTCAAACGCTCAGAATTTAGCCTCGGGTGGCGGCCACCAGAGTGCAAGTTTGGATCACATTTGGTTTTGCTAAAACGAGATTTTCTGCGCCTTTGGTCGTTGTTTCGCTAGAGTCTTGGGTTGGGTAATTCGCTCGATTAGAGAATCTCCTATTATATATTTGGCAATTATACGGCTGAGAATTTGTTTGTTTGTTTATCTGTTGTAGGCACTCGTGCGGGTCTTAAACAAAAGTCAATAAATGGTTGTCGTGTCTGATTGCCAACATGCATGCAAATTTTGCGTCCGAGTGTTTTCAATTTCTCTGTCTTGGGGTAAATAAATAAAACTATTTTTTTCTGGCATCTGGAGTGATGTGTCATATAATTAACAATAATGTACAATTACAAAAATTGGCACTTGATATTGTGTTATCCAATTGATGTGGGAGTCAGTAATAATAGAAATAGTTCTATTAACTTATAATGAGCAGGATAACTTAATTATAATGGCATGTAATACATTTATAATTATCTAGTATATGATTCAATCTCATCTATAACATATGGGATATTTTATGACTTTGGAAGGGTAGAGAATTTTTAGATGTGGTTAAACAAATCAAATTTATTATGTGCAATATAATTCTTAATTGTTTTACCTTTACTGCCCATTAGTAAATGATGTGATTAATTTAATCCCATCACATGTTTGCCTGTAATTAATTTGTGTATTTTCCCTTTTAACACGCTCATCTTTCTATTTCAGGCCACCCGGTTTCCGTCTATCCAAAAGATTATCTGGACATTTCTTATCAAAGAGGAGAAGTCTAATTAAGTAAATGCAATACAATTGGATGTTGTTTTCTGTTGTTATGGAAATTTGCATGATTGTTGTTGTTGTTTTTTGCATGACAATGTGGTAATTTATACGGTATCCTAAATCTGCACCAATGATATACTTATGAGTAATCCAAATCAATGTGGATTTGCGTGCTTTGGGACTGCCTAAATTTCATTCTGAAAAATTGTATATGCTTCACATCATTACATTTAGAGATACAATAAAAAACAATACCTTAATAGAGGTTATCCACTTTACTCATGCGTGACTTCTAACAAAAGGCGCTAGTTCCCGTAGTATTCCTCATTCAAACTAATTCATTGCACGACCTCGGAGTTACCTGCATGACTTTGGCGGGCTATTTTGAAATAGTCATGGTTGCACATGCATGTACTTCTTTTGAAAGTCCTAAACAAGGTATAGGAGTCGCTGGTAGGATATGCAGCTTATAGAACACGGATAACCTCTATTACTGACTATACAATATACATTGATGCAGAAATGTGGATCAGCTCTCCAGTGTTAATTGTCCCTACCATTTTGAATGGAATTTGATGCAATGTGCAATTCAGAAACAATCATTTGTTTGATATCTGAAAGTTTGGTTATAGAATTTAGTAAGTTGAATATGACATTTTATACCAAGTCTTGACGTTGATCTTCAAACAAGTCATGTTTCTGAATATTATATTCAAAAGGTTGTGAAGTTGTTGTAGTTTTGCATGTTTATATTATTTTGTTGTTGTGCAAGGAATATGTATTGCAGCTTGTTTACTTCTTTATAAAAGAAATCTGTTCTCTATATGTAGGCTTAGAGAAAAAACACAATTTTTTGACCAAAAATGCGAGAAAAAAGCGAGATTTATGCCCAAAAATTGGCGAAAATCAGAAAAAGGTAAAACAATTGAGTGAGGGCAGTATTTCACTCCATACCCTTGAGTGATACCAAAACAAAGCATGGAAATTGCCGACCGGACTATCAAAAATACACAAATTTTGTCCTCATAAATCAGCTTAAAAGGTCAATATACTGCAAGGTTTGAGTAGTAAATAAAGAATATTACTTGTGTTGTTGCTTGAATGTGCCAGAAAATGGACCGTTTTTGTACATTCAGGCTGGAAAATCAGGTCAAACTTAAGCTTTTTTAGTTGCAATGGTTGTCAAATTCTGCAACCTTTCGCCACAGAAACAGATTTTCGTGGTAGAAATGAATCTTTTTAAAGCGAGAAAAGCACTAAAAAGCGAGATTCACGGCGAGAAAAGCGAGATTGCGTTTTCTCTCTAAGCCTATCTATATGACTTTATTGAAGACAACACCAACTCTGCTCTATCTGTCTGTGGAAGTGTGTCTGTTTGACTCAGTACCGAGGAAAGCTTAGGAACATGGGAGAGTGATAAGAGACCTACTTTAGTTAAGATTTCACTGCAGAGTGAAATAGCTTGTAAACATTGATCATGATTTTGGATTTTTATTTCAGTCATAAGCTTCAGTCCTCATCAATGCCAAAACGTGATCTATGAAAAGTGTCCCACAATAGTGAACCAAAATGACGTCAACACATTTATTGAGTGTTAACCCTATGAGAACTACCTACCGATTGGCCAAAATGAATATTGTGTCCAATTTTGAACCGATCAAGGAGGGTATTAATAAGATCATCTGCAAATGCAAGTTTGACCATAAATAATTTAAAGCCCAGTCATAATCAGCAATTGAAATGAGCATTTCAAGTTATCAAGAATCAGAAATGCTGTTAGATGACCAGTAGTGTCCAGGGGTTAAGGATTTCAAAATACCTACAAAATCTCTCATTAAACTAAATCAAAAGCATGCGTGTGATTTTCAAGTACCTCACAAAAAATACTCCCGTCATCATAGCACTTGTTCAGTGTGTAGGGGACCGGTACTGTCATTGCAAAAACCACCAGTACTAAGCGCCCTCGAAGGCCGCGAACCGCTTTGCATGCACGCCATCCTAGGCACAAGGAACTGGAACCAGTTCCACACCATCCCTTAATCCAATGATTAATTGGTCACACACAAGGATTTGATTGTACCATACACGTCCCGATACAATCCAAACCCCATGTTTGACAATGAAATCACCAGAATAATTGAAGAAGATCAGGCAGTTTTTCACAAGGTAGTCAAAAATCACTGTCAAGGTCTTGATAGAACACAGTGACAAAAATAAATGTGTCAATTGGTTGTCAACATGGTCAATGACCACAGTTGTGACCAGAACTGTTTGATCACCTCTGATGAACTCATGAAGCCTGTCCACATTATCTGACCATGTCTGAAAGCATTGGATAGTGTTGGACATTTCGGAGATGGCTCTGTGCAATTAATTGTTTTGCTTCAGTTACAAGTTGAGTGAATGAACACAATTGCGAACAGTGTGACGTGACGTCCACGTACTGTGTAAAGAAAGCGTGCTCATACCTTTGGGTGGCACTCAGTGGACAATATTCCTAATAGCTCCCCATTTTACCCCTGGGTAAAGAGAGGCAAGTGAGGTAAAGTGCCTTGCCCGAGTGCACAAAATGATGGCACTGCCGGGGCTCGAACTTGCATTCCTCCGATTGCGAGGTACCGCTGTGCCACCATGCCCTCACAAATGACATTTTTACTATAGTAGTAGTAGTGTACAAGTTCACTATCAGTTCATTCCAGGTTACCAGAAGGGATGCAATAGTTTTTCTATAATTCAATATAATATTTTTTTCTTTTCTTCAGCTAGGAATTCATTTCCAGTTTAACAAATCAGATAAAATCACTGTGACTTTTGTTCTTCTGTAGATCTAGTAATGCTGATTCCCATTTGAATAAATAAAACAAGTCAGTGATAGATCAAATTATGTGCAGTGAGTGTGTTTCCTGCCATGGGATTCTGGCATTTACAAGTTGAAAGTTTTGAAAAAGTTTTTTGATATAGAGTGTTTCATGCCTAGGTGACCGACAGTGTCAGTTTCATAATTGTCTGCACTCTAATAGTATACATATAGTTTAGAGGAACCTAAATTCTTAGGCTTAGATCCTGACAGAAGTCCTGGGATTGCTATTTCACTGTTGAAGAAGTTTTGGGTAACTAATGTAGTTGAAGGTTTTGCCACTGTTGTATGATCTGCAAGGGCTAATTAAGTATAGCTCTTGTAAAAATGGCCGCCACTTGTTGAGGCTGCTCACATTTTCTGTCCTGCCCAAACTGTCATCTAAATACTTTCTCTTCTGCATGCCCCTGCACAAAATCTTTGTACTTTCTCACACCTGATGGTGTACAGAAACCGCTCATTGTAATGTAATTCACATCCATCCTTCAAATTTAAAGCTTTGAACAAGTAATGCACACTTTACACTGACATAGATCCTAATTCAAGAGGTTTATTTTTGCTGTTAGGCAAAGGATGATGGTCATATCTGATTACATTTACTTGTGGAATGAAAATGTGAAGGTAGATCCCTCTTGGACCTCAGGAAGCTTTCATCTTGTCACATTTATTTGGCAGGTGCATGCTAACTTGCAAAGGTATGTCTATGTTTAGGTCTAAGGGCCTTTGTCATGGTTGTGATAAAGGATGATCCCGGTTAATCCCATGACCGTATTGCTAGAAACCAAAATTCTTAGCATATCCTGACTCAGATCTCGGGAGTCTATTTACTGTCAGAAATGTGTAACAATAACTTGGTAACTATAACAAGTTATTGTTACAGTCACCAAACCTGTGTCAACTGTACCTTTGACTTCCATCAATGTGTAGATAAAAGATGATTGTTGAAATCCCATTGAGACAAAACATATCTACCTTAGATCCTGAATTGAATGGGAAAACTGGGTTCTTCCCTGATCTAATGTAAGATGATTTTAGTGGCTAATAATGAGAGCCAGATAAAGTTACAGTGTAGATAACTGTTCAGTAATGTGACTATAAAATATGATCAATGTGTGGTTGTGGTCCTTCTTGAATGAACGAAGCAATAAAGCAACGCATCAAGATTATGTACCACTTTTAGGCCCTTTCCCCAAAGTTGCCCTTTGGTGTGTAATTGTTCCTGCTGAACACAGACTTAGACACATTAACAGTTTGCCATTTTGTGGATTAGTGGGTTACAACTCCACAGCTATGGGGCAGTGTACAGCCTGGGTCTGCAATTCTTAGTAAGGTCCCTTTACACTTGCAGCGTGCTACATTCTGGTCATGCCAGGATCGCATGATGCTACTGCAGCTTGTTCAATGAATTAGGTGCTAATATTTCTCGATTTGATTCAATTACTCAATTAGGACCCCATTGCTGTATTTATGCAGGACACACGCTACATTGGCAAAAATGCGAAGGAGCTATGATAAATAGTGTAAATATATTCCTAACCAAATCCAAATTGTACTGTTTCATTGACTTAATGGTCATCTTGATGATATGACACCCTCTAAAGACTAGCCTTCTCTCTCTATGCTGTCATGGACCATTATGCAAGTTTGGATAATACTTTGACATGGGAGATCCTTATTTTCCTTTCTCTCAGTCTTCATATCCTCATAGGGTTTTGAAGCAGCTAAATTAAGACCATCATATTCTGGGATCAAACAAACTCATCTATCAGGACACAGTTCTTTCACTCCAGTATAGTTGTACATTCTTAGAATGACCTTTGTATGAATTGGATACAAAAATTCATACTGCATATCTTGAGTTCAAATGTTGAGCTGTGATTGGTGTATGGAGGTCACAGAACAGTGTGATTGAACTTGAGGCTATTGTGGTTGATAATGATATTCTAAGAGACTTCCTTCCATGGTCATTATGATATCCTCATGTGGCATTGGTCAGACAAACTTACCAAATTAATATCATAAGTGATTTTGATTTTCAAGTCTGTGTAGATTTGATTAAATAAGGGTTGAACTGGTAAATGATCTTTGTAAAATTATTTTGTACCCAAAACAATGGCTTGACAAAATTTGTACTGCTAAATTTGGCCTTATTCATTTAAAACATATCCATCAAGTAACTATAAAACTTATGAAATCTTTGTGTGCAATCCGTTTCGGCCAGATATTAACATGATTAAAAGGTGCTACAGTCAGCATGTGCCTTCAATTCACATGCACAAAGATCACTTCAAAAGAACCTTGAGAATTTTGCTTATAACATTACTATACTTTGTTGGCCCCAGTTATCAAATTAACATGATTGAAACAGATTCTTGGAATAGATATTACACCTGTCTTGTCCAATGTTCAAGGAAAGTTTCTTCCTATATTGATGCTATCAATGAATGCTAAGTATATTGCGTACTACTAAACTTAGTTGAGTTTGCGTGGGGTTGTCTTACATGCTACTGTGAAAATGGTGGTTATAAACCCAAAGTGCCTCTCAACTTAAGACCTGCTGAAATGAGTCAGAGAAGAATGGTGAATGTCCAAAATACTGTAATTGACTTTGTTCAGAAACTTATGCTGCATGGACTCATTTTTATGTGCAAGTGTGGCTTTATTTTAATATGTTACCTCAGCAGCTCTTTGACATCCAGTTTTAGACTGCCCTGTCATAGTTCGAATAAGCCTCTACTGCAGAATTTTATCTAATATTTGACATCTTTTGCAGTCTTCAGTCTATGGCAGTCTTCAGTCTATGGTAGCCTTCTTTCTGTCTTTGGTTTCAATTTGCGGGGTAGTGAAAGCATTTTGAGAGCAATTAGTGGGTTTTTAGCGGGTTCGCCGTCGGACAAGTTTAGAACTGTCACGGCGAACCTGCTAAAAACCCACTAATTGTTATGAATTCCTGTCATAAAAGCCTATCCCACAATTCATTTTGAGAGCATTCAATGTTGATAATCCATGTCTAAGTGATTCTTATTCTTATAAATATATAATTTTTATTTGATACTTCACTTCTTCAACTAGTTGCACAAAATGACAGCTTACAAAATTTGCCTTTCAAACATACCATTAATATTCAATTTGAAGGGACAGAAATTCATACTAGCAAATCCCTGTTTTGATGACACATCTTGTAACAGATTCAAGCCATTAGGGCCTACATAAAAATTGAAATAGAATACTAATACAAAAACTTCTTATTGCTAATTGCCACAGTTTTATTTTGCTTATATTCTTTTATAGTCCTTCAATTATATAAGCTTTCTAGGAACGTAAATTATATTAATACTTGCATGGAAACAAAGGCTTATCTAATAGATACAACACATGCAATGTATAAATGCACTAATTAGTACTGAAAACATTGCCAAGCTAATTGGCTATGACATACGTCATTGTCACCTCTTCCTTCTGAAATCATGCCAAAAAATCTTTGCAAGTTAATGAGTCTACTCCAATCTCCCAGTAACGAGTTAATAGACAATTAAAACGGTGGTCAGATAGGTAGCCCATGGATTGGGAATGCCTAACCCAATATGAGGGGTTTATGGGTGATTAGCATTAATTTGTGGAACACCTGCATAAAGCTTCCTGGATCATTTAATTAACTTATACCTTGTTAAGAGTGATCAGAATTGGAGTTATTGATATGAGAGACGCTTGTGGATTTGCGAACCTATAGGATATATATCGTACTGGAATTATATCAGCATGATAAAAATGGATGAATTTTATGAAATTTGCGAGGCAGCGTATGATGATGTATGGTCGGAAGATGAATTCAGCGATGATATGCTTTATGAAAATGATCGAGAAGTAAACATACGGAATAATAATAGGAATAAAGAAACTTACGATTGGGTTCAGCAAAATGCTGGGCAAAATGGGTATGTATGATTATGTTGCACGGGTAAATTGAAACATTGTAACTCATTCATTGGGTAATGCAACTCATGTACTAAAGTTGCAGACTCATTGCCAATGTTTTTTGCTGTAGAAGGCACTGATATTGGAGAAGTTCACCTTTTTTTTGCATGGGCAAAGTACTTTTTATCTAAAAGTGAACTGTATTTCATGTGACAGCATCAAAAATGGGCTTTTGTTGTTGGGGCACCACCTGTAAGCCATTTTTACAATTTGAGGCAACTCCACATGAATGAGGTGTACTTTTGTTGTTGAAATGGTTGTTGCGTGTGTGCAGATGCCACTCCCACTCCTGGGCTACCACATCCCTTGGCTTCCAGCCATGACCATGATGACAAGATGCTTGGGCACTTCTTGGCCAACAGCTCATCCCTCTAACTTACTCCAAAAAGTTACGATTTTTATACTATCAGAACTCCTAGGACCACAAAATGTATCTGTGCATAAACATTCTGACAGATTCGGTCATTTGTTGACAGCCCCAAATTACAACATAGTGACCTATGAGCTGTGTAATACATGTAATTATGCATAACTCCGGAATGTTGAAAATTTTGGACACAAGTTTTCTGTGGATATCTATTGAACCATATCCTAAAAAGAGGATGCAAAAATCACAAAATACACCTTAAAATGTAAGAATGAAGGGGTCCAATTGGGAGGGTGATATTGCACCAATCAATGTCACGGTCATTGCTTATGAAGTAAAGGAATATGGTGCAAGCAGGACATCAAGTGCTGCTGTTTGGTAGGATCACTGTTTACAAGCACTTTTCAATTTATTCCTGCTGACTTCCATGTAATATTACTCTTGTTATTGTTGGGTGTTGTAGACAAATAATATGTGTTGCATACAGGCTGTATCAAAAAGGCTGTATCAAAATGATTGGTACCCATCAGAATTGATGGTTATTGAAAAGCCTGCCTCTTCCAAATGCAACGTATTATCTTCTTAAAATGACCATAATTTGTAGTTATATGACTGTTTATCACATTCATCAACAAATTATGTTGATCCTATGTTGCATTTTGATGTGGCAGTGATGTTTATATCACTAAAAATTGATGGGTACCAATCATTTTGATACAGCCTATATATATGTGTTACAAAGTTATTTTCCTTTCTTGTTTACTTTGTTCTTTTAGCATGAAGCTGTGTGTGTTTTCAAATTATTTTACTTTTTTCTACCTTTTTCTTTTTAGCATGAAGCTTTTATTTGCTAGGATTGCATGACTAAGCTGTTTGTTGTCTACAATAATCTAATTGTGTTAAACCTTGTAGAAGGTTTTCAGGGGTTTCCTTCAGCAATCTACAGAAGGAGATGACCGGTCAAGATGACCAGAGTTGTCACAGTTTCAAAGTTCATCAAGGATATGTTTCCCCCGACATTTCTCCCATTTTTGCATTTTGTGTATTTTGTTGTTGCTATACATTGGTTCGTCTGAAGTTCGGGAGTGACGTAGGTGCATATTTCTCTGGTCGCAGTATCAAATCGCATGCATACAGTTCATTGCGCAGAGCAAACATGCTCGCGTACAAGGACAGTTTGTCGGCACACTTACAATGCAACCTCGCAAAAGTGTTGATGTCACTACCAAACTTTAGGTGAACCAAATAATAGTCTGGCATGTACAACTTACTGCATGAATGGTATGGCGAGATGCCACATGTCACAAAGGAAAATGCAGTAATTCATATAATTGTAAAGTGCAATTACGGTAACAAAGTTGGTAAGCTTTAAAAATGTTGCAACATTGCACAGTTTTCCCAATTTCAAGTCACTTATGTAACCAGTGTTTATTATTTACGCAACTTTTCGTATTTTGATAATTAACCATCCTGTCTGCATTTCAATGTAACTTTGTGCATTTAATTTAGTGATTTAGAGTAATTTTGTACATTTTCCCTTGTGACATGGAACCTTTCAAATGGGCTATTCCATTTAAAATCCACACAACCCCTGTGGAAGATTTTGGAAATATTTGCCACAGGGGGAGTGTGTTTTTCAAATGTAATTGGTCAGGGTTAATCATTTTGAAATTCATACTCCCTGTATTATGGCTTTACCTATATCTTCCACAGCTGGAGTTTGTTTTTTAAATGGAAGTTATCCAACTGTCTATTCTATTCAAAACTCATACTCCCTCTGAGGTAGACTTTAGCTAAAGCTTCCACAGGGAGAGTGTGGATTTTAAATGGAATAGCCCAATTATTGAAATCTTTTGTTTATATAAACAGGTGTTTACACCTGATTTTCATGGTAATGTCTATATATACCCAAAGGAAAGATGTCACGTAGTAGTGTGCCTACTTTCCTGAATGGTCTGTTAGTTATATAACCAGGTTAATCTACACCCATTTAAAGATACTATTTTTCAGGATGTTATCAGTTATTTTCCTCAAATATTCTATTAACTTATACATGACCCTTAATGTTTCATATGTTCCCCCATATACCTGCTTTTTTATTTGAGATTTTCATTCATTTTCACATTATGGGCCAAATCAACACTGTTGCATAATAGAGTATGCACTTTGTATCCTAAGTTATAGAACATGATGTTCTCCTCCTTTTTTTTATATTTCAAAATGGAATTTCATAAATGCTGTTTAGGAGGATACCTCAGAGAAAAATTAATTATAGAAAGGACAAAATATCCAGAAATTCACACCAAAAAGGCAATTTTTTTTCCTTAAAAAGTGAATGTTTCATAGTGTGAGTAAAGTAAGCACAGCTTGATTCTGGGTTCTTGTCATGCCCTGCTTATCCGTAGCACACGTACTAATCATAATTTGTTTGAAAACCCCAAATCATTCAAAACAATTATAACTTTTTGAATGTTTGAAGGGCATTACATACAAAAGATTGATGTGCAATTGTTTTAATTCTTAAGGTCATCATATAATGGGGCCTTAACAGATGCAGATCATGTGTCATTAAACAATTAATAAGTTGAAAATTTTGACATTCTATACTCATTGGACCTTCATATGGACATATATAGATCCAAGCTGCAAACATAGATCCCAATTCCCAATCAAAACCATGGCTGATTGTCAGTATAGAATTCATATGTGTAGTAGATATCAAGTCTCAAAAAAAATTAAAAACAAGGTCCACTAAGCAAAGAAGGTTTAGCTCATTCCAACACATTTTTAATTTGAACAAACAAAAAACAAAAAACTGTGGGTGTGCACAATCTGTCATTTTGATATTTTAATGATTGAATGAATGTTTTTAAGTGCCGTGTTAATTTGCTCATTCTGTAGACATGAACATAATGAACCAGCCATAGAATTATTATTTTAACCTAACCCTGGTCCTAACCCCTCCTTCAGAAGTCCCCGAAAAATATTAACAGATTAACTTATAACTTAATATTTCAGAATGGCAATATCCTGTCACTGTACCTATATTTTTCATAACTGTTTGTCCATGCATGCTTAATGATTGAATCCGAGATGTAACAATATACCAGCCAACTTACCCACCTGTACGCTTACTCTTTGTATACTTTTAGCGAACCACCAGGGGAAGATTTCTACGAAGCACCAATGGATCAGAAACCCACTCAGAAACCGCCACCTGTGCCTGACAGCGTACGCCCAGTTACTACTGCTGGTATCGTGAGACAAATAGATGACCTTCCCACATATGATGATCCAGACTCACCACAGAATGTAAGTGTCAGTTATAAGGAAATGAACCATGAATGTGTCCAGTTCTTATGAGGGGCATTTAGATGCCAGTCTTGTATGTAGAGATACATCTGTACTAGAAGCTTTAATGTCATTTTCTAAAATTATAGTTTATAAACCTCTAATAGCTTCAATCCCAGCATTCTTTAGATATTCAGTACCTAGATATGATGTGCACCAAACTTGAAACGGGAGAAATAAGGGAAGGTATATATAACATGTAGTACTCCAAGGAATGAATTTGTTCATTTATCGGCTCTTGAAGGAAAGATTAGTGATATGTGCAAGAACTCAGAAAAGATATCAGGGACCATGCAGACAAACTGCCATCGTTTAGTGCATAGAGATGTTTTAATACTATTTAAAAAACATTCCTTGTGGTAATCTCACCAAGCTTCAAATATCCTATAGTATAACAAAGATTGCTATACAATAATAAAAGTACAGTAATATGTGCTGCAAATTACTAACGTAATGCCAGGTAGAAACCAGAGACTAGGCCAATAAACTTCCACCTGTACAGTATTGTAATCATGTTATCTTCCCTGTACATATCCTTGTAGCCATCTCCACCACCAGTAACAGGCCTACCACCAAGGTTACCAAATAGTAACCAGGGTTACCATGTACTCAACCCTGAAGGACAGGACAGCGGAGGCACATTCTCAACAGGCACAGAGACAACTGGTCACTTCTCAGATGATGGGGAATTGTATGAAGACCTTAATGAAGATGGTAAGAGAGAAGGATTGGTATTGGGCTATTCCATTTGAAATTCACACTCTCCTTGTGGAAGATTTAACTAAAATCTTCCACAGAGGGAATATGAGTTTCAAATAGAATAGACAATTTAGTAACTTACATTTGAGGTTACTCATTCCAGTTGTTGGCGATTTAATTAAAGCCATAAACAGGGGGAGTATGGGTTTCAAAATAACTAGCCCTAGCTAATTCCATTTGAAAAACATACTCCCTCTGTGGAGGACTTTTCCTAAATCTTTCACAGGTGTATGACAGATCTCAATTGGAATAGCCCATTTTTACTCTTGGCAAGTTAGTGATGTCAGTTCCATTTTTGGCAAATGCTCTTGTTTAAAGACACCTCATAGCATGTGTGAAAAAACTGCTTCATTGCATTGACCTCAATGACTTGCAAAGAGTAAAATACTTGACTCAGATTTTCTATGTAGGGCTAAAGCATTTTCCACCCTGATGTGGCAGTGACGTCAGTGCGCATTACAAATCATTAGTGTTCGCTCAAAGCGCTGGTGTACGCATGCACACGCTTAAAGACACCGCATAGATGCACACGTGAAACAGATGCCTCAACGCTTCGACATCACTGCCACATCAGGGTGGAAAATGCTTTACATATTCTGAATACATAGGGCTATTCCAGTTGAAAGCCATTATACACCCGCCATGGAAGATTTGACCTTATCTTATTTAAGGTAATGTTTTCCATAGGGGTGTATGGAATTTAACAGGAACAGCCCATTCATTCTCTGCATGATCAAAATACAGCATGATGTCATTATCTGAATTGCATGATCTGAATACTGGAAAGCGGAAAATAATTTTGTGATAATGTATGCTGCGTAAACTGTCGGCATCAGTCTTTCTTTTTGATCAGACATGAGAACATTCTACTTTTCAGCATATATCAAAATGGATAGAACAGCTACATCAAAACATCAAAGATGGCTTCAGGAAGTGAAACAAGGAATAGTTAAATGGCACAGTATATTCCAGAATAGTGTCACATAATGGATTGAATTCATTTGATTGCAGGCCAAGTTGTGGCACATAAGGCCCCTAACAGTCAATTTTGAGTTTCCCGTCACATAATTTCTGAAAACAAGTGAGGTAACTTTTTCATTATTCATTATTCATTATTTTTCTGCCTTTCATTATATAACCAACACGCATATAAAATGTGTTATTTGCCACTCACTCACTTGAAGATGGATGTTTAGCCCAAATGAGATTCAAAAGTATATTAAAAAGAGTCTGCAAGGTTGACAGAAAAATGCATGTTTTGATTTTGATTTTTCCACAAAAAATAAAGTGATATTCATAATTTTTTTTTGCAAATATAACCAGTTTTTATCGGTATTTTTTGGAAAATCACAATAATGAATTCAAGTGAGGGTCAGAAAATGAAGTGAGGGCGGGTGACGGGAAACTCAAAATCGACTTTCCTTGGCCTAATAGGGATGGTTATGCAGACTATGCAATATGAGCCAAAATGATCACAATTCTAATGGCAGAGTTCAATATTCTCCATAGCTCAGTAGCTGACCTCAAACCTGACCTCCAGTTGTAGAGAGTGAGTTTTTATACTCAACTCATTTAGAGGTCAATCTAAAAGTGAGCAACCATATTGAGGTTATGGAACTGTCCCCTTAGAGATTGGCCCATTTTGGATCATAATGTGTATCAGTGCTGGTGAAGGTCACTGCCATTGATTTGATAATACATTGTTTCCAGTCTGGCTTTCTCTGCATTCATGTAATCTGCAAAGCTCTTTGAATAGAGGGAGGGGTATTTATAAAGTTGTTCAAATGTTAGTTTCAATCACTAATTTGGCAATGTTAAATCTATTCACTGAAACTAATGGATAGCTTAGCTACTCAGTAGTTGCCAAACCATTATGTTATGAATAGCATTGAATTTGTGTAAGCTGTAGATACTCTTGTGTAGGATGGGGCACATACTGTGATTTTTGTTCATTTTGAACAATTCCATCTAAAAACGAAGGTGATTTACTCACGTTTTAGTGAAGTTTCACCACTACACTAGTGGCTTCATCAGACTGGCAACTCATCACATCTGACTGCTTGCTTTTATAGGCAACAGGAAGCACCGTAGTCTGATGAAGCCACTAGTGTAGTGGTGAAACTTCACTAAAACGTGAGTAAATCACCTTCGTTTTTAGTTGGAATTGTTCAAAATGAACAAAAATCACAGTTGAAATCAACATTCCTAATGAACTTGTTCAAAGAGATGGGGCACATAGTTCTTTCTGAAAGACTAATAATAACCCAAGAGCTTCCAGGAGGCAAGGTTGTTATCCCTGGTACCCACTGAGATAGACCCATAGACACCACCAGTGTGTTGTTCTGCACTGGAATGCACAATACAGTTGGTTCTTCAAATTGGTACACTGCTTTCAAAAGGCTACCAACCATTGCCCTAGGCCATCAACCACCCAGTCAAAGTCCAGATTTTAGTCTCAACATTGGCATTTCTAGCAAATGCCACGTGCGAATTTGGTTCATATGAATTAAGTTATTTGAAATATGAACAGCTTTCCAGATGAATGAGAGCTATCACCATTTGATTGAGCAAAGCTTATATTAGAAATGAATCTAAATCTGCTCTGGACGAGAGCAATGTTGATCATCAAAGGTTTGATAGAAACCAGCTATCGCCATCTGTGCTTTGTTGGCATGAGTCAACCCTGCACTTAAATCTTAGTTTATTATTATATAATCCTGGGCATTGCACCTCTGACAATAGCCATCTTTACTGAATTTGTTTGTGGATGGCTGTCAAATATGTCTTAGATCCAGATACAGCATTAGATAGGCCTCTTAAGAAAAAGACAAGTGAACAAAGTAGATAGGTAATCAAAAACAAAATCAAATGTAACCAGTCAAGATCATTGACAGAACTTGAGAAAAGAATTTTTTTTTTTTTGGGGGTGCTGATTTTGAAAAAGTGGACTTTTTTTTCCCAAGGGGTGCGATTTTGTGAAAAGTGGACTTTCTTCCCAAAATTTGGACCTTTTTTGACCAAAAAGCATAAAAACCTGATTTTTTGCTGCTTCACGCTCGCAAATTCTGAAATTTTGGAACTTTTTGTACACTTTTTGCAAATTTGGGGAGGTGCGGTCGCACCCCCCGCACCCCCCCTGCGTACGGGCCTGGTTGAGATTATAATGAATGTAGGATTAGGTTTTTGTTTTCATGTTGTGAAAAATTTCCAATTCACCCAGCAATCTGGTCTGCTTGCAAGATCAATGCAGGTGAGCTTACCAATCAAACCAAAGTGATGGTGTGTGTATGACCTTCATGTGGTTTCTGGTGTCATGGTGAACCTAAAACAGAATTTAAGAAACAGAAGTCATTGATGAAATGATCTAGTTTTGGAAATGGGATATTCCAGTTAAAATCCATATACCCCCTATGGAAGACATTGCCTTAACCTCCCAATCAGGGGATGTAGATTTCTAATGGCGTTGCCCATGCAGATACCCCCATTTGAAATTCACAGTCTTGTGTACTGTGGAAGATTAAGAATATGTCTTCCATAGGGGGTATGGATCTCAAATGGTATAACCCAATGACATTGAAGAGTCATTGAATATTATTCTCATGTGGGTATAAACCCTGTGTCATAATGCTCTACCAATACTCCTCCATTGTTCTGGACACGCCACATTGGGATTACATTAACTGTTATATTGCTTTGTGTCATTGTCGTTTTTGGTTTTCTCTGTCTAAGGGTAAATTTCTTTAGGGCAATGCTAAACACCCTATTTCCTTCTATGTTCTGCATTCTACTTAGCCTACAATATAAAATCCAGTTTAACATTGCCAGTGGCTAATGTCACCTGGCATTAGAAGACACATTTGCCAACAAAGCCAGACAGATATCTATCATGCATTAAATCCCACCCTGCCATCATCTGTGCCGTATGTGCCAAATGCGATATATATTGCCATAGGCTCTAGACCTCTAAACCCTTGAATGAACCATACAACCCTTAATTGACTCCTTCAAAATAAAGGCATATAATTGATAACCTTGTATCTGATATGAGAAGTAAGGTATCATCACGAACTCATCCTAACTCATGCAGAGCGTATGCTCTACAAAAGTGGTTAAAGTTGCACCGCTTTTGGGGTCCAGACATTTTGACCTTTTTGTGACCCTTTTTTGACTCTTAAGATTAGTCAAGTTTGGCTTTTCAATTGTTAGTGCAGTTGTGCATACAGTTTGTCCACTCTAAAGCACGCGTATATATCGCGTAAGCAGTGCGCAGTTATGCGTCTCTGCTGCATGTATGCATGCCTTCAAAGTCGGCACAATTTGTGCGTCCGCGTCGCTACTTTGTACTTCAGAGTAGACTGACTGTAGTATTACCCATCACAATATCATATAATTCAATGTTAGGATCATGAGTGCTAGGTTGTTGGTTTGTACCCTGTCAGGGCCAGCTAATTACTGTGTCCTTGAGCAAGACAATTTACTTTGCTTGTCCCACTCCACTCAGGGGTGCAATGGGGAGCTGTTACGTGTAGTCATAAGCATCTAAGCCACCCCACTACAGTATAGACCCTTTCCGCTTAACTCCACATGGGTGTTGGGTAGTTATAAAGCAGAAGCAGAAGGGCAAGATGAAGTGCACTTTCATATGAAGCTAAGCTTAATCATGCACTTAAGTTTCCACAGTATTACCAATCTTTACCAAGTTATATGTCACTCAGTAGTAGACATATTTGGCAAAAAGAGTAAAGGAGTTTCTGGCTTTAATTGCTCCTAGTTTGTGTCATTGTTCTAATGAACAGACAAAAGACCTCTTAAACCTGAATTGAACTTTTGATAACCTGATAAAGGAAAAGACTCATGCTATCTTACTGCTAACTTGAAATGACTGCATTAGGTGTTTGGGTTCAATAAGTAGATATTTCTTTGATTACAATTAGTCACATTTCCTAACTACATTTACCAAATAAATCACAAAATCAATATGATAACATCCAGATAACAGAGTAGGATTTATTATTCATCTGCATCCAGTAGAATCATTTACTCACTTTGTTGAAGTAGTTTTTCATGATATCTGATATAGGTTGACTCTCAAAGGGCACATATATGTCAGTATATATGCCACGATTTTATATTACTACTGATACAGTCACAGTGTATCATGTTTAGCTCTGTCTGGCTCCAATTCCTGTATGGTTACACCTTATTAAGGTGATGCAAACGTGCTGAGATTTCTTATTCCTTTTTTATCTTTTTTGTGGATACCGATCGTATACTTCATAAAAAAAATGACAGTTGAATTCCATCCCATCATCTAACAAGTACCAAAAAAGTTGTATTGGGGGTTTCCAGCTATTTCAGTCGAAATCCATACACCCCTATGGAAGACATGGCCTAAATCTTCCACACAGGGAGTGTGAATTTCAAATGGAGTCACCCATTCAAGTAACTCCATTTGAAATTCGCACTCCCTGTGTGGAAGATTAAGGGCATATGTCTTTCACAGGAGGTATATGGATTTCAACTGGAATAGCCCATTTGAAGTTCAGGTTGATCTTCATTCCATTACATCAATGGGCTTGCTGATCATTAATGGCACTGCTACAAAATGTGGTGTACCCTCCCACCATCAGTATGATTTTCAAAGCAAGGAACTTGAAGACTTACTTCTTCCTGGATACATTCGATTAACTCTTGTTTTCATAATAAATTCCACTGACTTTACTATAGACTGTTACTTTTTTGTTTATGTATAATGTATTTTATGGATGGCAGTTTTTGTTGCTAAGTGCTATGAGCCCCCTACAATGAATTCCGCTGCTTTATGAATTGTCCATTATTCTGCTATTTGCAAGTGTTGCTTAAAAGTTTTTTGTTTTGTTTTTTTCAAAATTTTTTTCCATTTCAAGGATTCAATCCATCATCAACACCTAAAAGGGCATCCTTGTTTTTTTGTGAGCCACATGCTACTACATCCGTCAAGGCTCATATTACTCCAAGTACAGTCAGAATGTATCATGCACTGTCTCCAGTAGATTCCTGTATCATTAAAGGTGTAGAGTAGGATATATGTGTATGTTGGTTACAAGGAAATTCCCATATATCAAGAGACGGTACTCAGACCTCAATATATCATAGATTGACCTTGATTATTGCCGGTGGTTGATGCACTTTGCCATTAATACTGGAAATTTTGACTCATTATTTGGAGAGAAATTTGCCTCTGGTATTTGAGAGTTGTAAAAATATAAGTTGTTAAACAGATGTCACTGACTCGGCTGGCCCAGATGTCTTGTTGTAGGTTTAACTGTAGAGTTGGGCATTGCAAAATGTCTGCAATTGGCACATAAATTGCTACTCAGTTTTATTTGCATTTAGTTATGGAAGATGTCTTCTCTAATGAGACACCTCATTTCTGATAATTGAGCAAAAAAGGATTAGAAAGTCTGTTATTGTCCAAATTAAAGTTTTTTGATGCTTGCTGCGATTATCAATAGGTATCCTACAACACAGAAAGTGTGCGATCGTACATACATGCAATCATTTTACCCAGGATAGTACCACATTGATGCCCTGATTAAACAAAACATGAATGATCATAACCTCAAATTTCATTTCAAACGTTTAGTAAACATGAATATGAAGCAGAAAAAATAAAAGAATGTGTTCAAACAAGTTAAAATACTGACAACCATTCGACTAGTATATCAGTATGTCCAAACAGGCAAGTTGAACAAAATTAAGCACAAGCCTTAAAAGTTGACAGACTCCCTTGTTAAATGACAGTATTAAATATGAAATAAACTATATATTTAGCTGAAACTTTAGAAAGGGCCAACATTCTTTCCCCTTTTTCCAATCAATGATAATGGTTTTCACACAGTAAAAATGCATCTACATACTGTGTATTTGAACCCATTTTGATCTTGTATCTTGCGCACAATATTCCCATCCCTGTACATCCAAGATGGCTGTCATCAAGCATCATAGCATGAGCAGCCATTGAGGTGAGGAATGAGGACTAGTCATTTGAAATGTTTATAAAGTAATTGTAGTATGGTTCCCCTCAATCACATATCCAAGATGGCTGTCATTGGCTTGTCCCATTTGGTGCATTTATGCGCCGTGAGCATACCATGGAATGTGAGCATGTTGCTTGCGGGGGTCGACGCTAAGTCAGGTTTACATGTATGAACTAAAAATAGCGCAAATAAGCGTGAGCATACACAAAAAGAAACTTCAGCGGCATCAGCTGAATTCAAGTGCAGCTTAGAGAGCAGAGGCATGGAATATTCCAATCTATATGTTATTAATCTGTGGCCATAAGCAAGGAGTGGGACTTTACTGTCGTGCCATGAGCCAAGGAAGTGTTAGTTAATATTTTGTTTGTTGTTTACTGATAATTCAGTAATATAGCAAGAATGCTTCATGTTAAACTTCACTTCCCCATAAAAACAGGAAATCTTTCATGGCCTATAATCTTACTTATTAATTTCATAACATACAAAAATAGATCCTTTTTTACTGTTACCAATCGCAATGAATATAAGGAAATTACAAAGCAAAACAAAATAACAACTCTCCTGTCATCACGTTGTTGAGGGGATCAAGTAAAGAATGACATTTTGTTTTCTTTTTTTGGTATAGAATCTGGCATTTTTTTGGTGATTAATATTATAATTGATGCTACATCTGCTTTGACATTGAGGATATGTTACTTCCTGAGGGACTCCCATGGGCATGCATTACATCTTAAGATTGACTTCATAATTGTCAAAATGACTCTTAAGTTTTTAATTATGGAATTTTTTGTCACACATCCAAGTTGTAATTCTTAATGATTGCTTGTTGATCTGATAGATTGTTATGACTATCAAGGAGACACTGATAAACAAAGTTGCAGTTGTTTGAACAGTTACTTAGAAAATAAACGATAGGAATTTTTGTTTTTACTATATATTTTCTACCGTGTGATAGACGACAGGCAGGTCCAATATCTTGAGTAGTGAATGCCGGCACAGCCAGTATCCACTACGATAATCTGAATCTAAACTGGAAGTTTGATCAAAATATCTCAATACAGACCCTTTATACAACATTCACCCTAGTCTGTGCTACAGACCATTTCCCTTTATTACCCATAGGGAGAGAGCCTACTGGAAAACAAACGCTCTTGGAAACCATAGGGGCCCAATGCCGCAGCTTCGCCACTTGTCCCCCCTCCCCACACACAATCACGAGTGGTCTTTGACAAAGACTACCTTCACCCTACATATAGCCTAACCCTAATCCTAATAGCTATGGACAACAACCCTTATTCTAATGCCAAAGTAGTATATTTTGACAGTCAGTAAGACTTAACCTCAGTTCATTCTATGAGTCATGATTGAGTTTTTAGTGTAATTATTCAGATTGCACAACTGTGCATCATCAATATATCAGGAAGCTTGAAAGCCTCCATTTTGATAGGCCTAGTAGTCAAATGTAGAAGGAAGGAAATCATTACTGTCTTTCTGAAATGAAGGTCCTGAAGATTGCACAATGTTTTCAATAAAAAGTGTAGTCAAACTATTAAATAAGCCAACAAGAGAGTATATGCCAAACTATTGAATACATAGATATTGTCTTGTAATATTTTGTTTTCAAGTCGGCTTATATTCATGCAATAATGAAACCAGGAGTGTATATTCAAGGAAGGCCAGGTGTGAATTTTTCTCATGATAAGATGTTAATATTCTTTTAGAAAAACAGAAAGACAAAGTTTTGTTCAATACATGTATACACTACCTTTCCCCAAAAAATATTGTCCTCATTGAATGGTGTGGCTTAGTAGTTGTATAATTCATGCCATTGCAATAACGTCCAACCTGATCTAGTCCCCTACATATTTGTAATTTATGATGTATTCATAACATGATAAAAGATTTAGAGGAGTGGAATGAGATTCAGGTTCCTGCTATATCATATGCCATTGCTGGAAAGGGCTTTCATTTTCAAACTAAAATATATCAAATTGTTCAAATTAGGACAACAGGTTTCATGCTCATGTCAATTTAATTTCAGGGATAGCTTCAAATTTAGTTGAATGTCAGCCTAGTGGATTAGTGTTTCCTAAATGACACCTCAAGATCATTGTGAGTCAGCACGCAGTATTAATGGCAAATGTAGGGACAAACTAACAGTACATTCCTATCATTTTGTAAAACAGCAGCATAATGACATTCTTGCAAAGTCGTATGACATATACCATATTATTCCTAATAAACATAGACATAAATTTTAGAAGCACACATCTATGCTTAGGTGCTTACTAGAAGCAAATTTCCATTGAAAAAAAGCTTAAAAATTGGGGTGAAAATCTCAAATATGACTCTCTTCCGGTTCATTTCCTAATTCAAATCCCAGCTCATGGCACCCATGCAAATAGCGTAGAATCGGTAAATAGTATTACAAGTACATTTTTATGCAAGAATGTGATTTCCTTAGTAAAATTCTACTATAATTTGGCAGTGAACTGGATAGATTTTGTCAGTGCTATTTAGTGATCAAGATGGCCAGCCAGATTAAGCTTACTCACATGATATCGCATTATGTCTGCATTTTGGTCACTTTATCCATCAAAAAAATTATCGGGACATTATTAGGGCAGGTGCGTTCGATATGTGAAGCAGGGTCTATTTTCACTGAAGATAGAAGAACTGTTTTCACCTGTTGACAAATAGGACAGAGTTCACATTGATATATTGGATCTTTTCTTAGTATGACTTCTTTCAGGCTGTATGTGGCATTTTAGAAAATATCCAGGCATAAACATACTATCCAGGCATGAAAGAGAAAGAGTGCAGAGACTGATCCTCTTGGTCTGGGCTGGCCTCACACAAAACAGAGAAATATAGAGGTCATCAGCCTTTCGACCATCTCATGTGTAAATCGATACAATTACATTCCCCTTTATTATCATGGGTGTTAATCCATGTAATCTTCTCTAGGATATCACATGATTTTCATTTTGATTCCGAAGGTAATTAAAATTAACTTGCTCACAAGATGACCGAAAATGACATTGCACTGACAACCTTTATTGTCCGGCACAATGGAGACCAAATCTTGAAATGTTAAATATTATTTTGGTCAATTTCTGTAGTGTTACTATTAATCAGGTTTTTAATGGACTAACCATGCTGGCCATGGCCTTGATCATGTGTATGTAGCAGGAACTACAAGTTTGAATAACATCCAAAGAAGGTTTAAAATCATTTGATTGAAAGAAAGAAAAGGAATAATGGTGAGAGTATACTTTGATAACCATAATTTTGGATTATTACATTTGTCGTCAAAGTGAGATGCAAATCTGAATACAAATCTGGCCTGAGAGAATATTTCATTTGTTGTGGGCAATGATGATGGTTTACTTGGATTTACTTAATTCTATATTATTTCATTTGTCATCATATAAGATACACATCTGTCCAGAGAGAATCATCTCTTGTACACTTGTTTTTGGCAATATGTTGAAGATTACTGGTAAGACTATCGGTACCTCTGTGTTTTCCTGTTAGAGGATATAGCTAGGTGTTAGCTGTATATGTATTAATGTTATGCAATGAACTTAGATCACCAATAGCTGCTCTGTAGAAAGATGTTTTGACAGCTTGTAAAGAGTGCTGCAGTTACTTTAACCCCATGAGAACTACCTGCCGATTGGCCATAAAGAAGTTTTCATTATCAATTGGACCAATCAGCAACATTGTTAGAATAATTTCACCATACAAAAAAATTGGGGTGAATTATTTTCAAAGCTCCATTCTGATTGGTGATTTAAGTGAAGAGATCATGTAATCAACTAATCAGAGGCAATGTTAGATCGGCTGGTAGTGCTCAGGGTTAAGGGCAGCAATTACATCAGAAATGACATCCATGATCTGTTTTGCAACCACAGGATGATGCAGTTTATGACACATGAGAATCTTATTAAATATGTCATAACACATCAGTAGAAATGTGTGATGTATCTTACTATTAACACAAGTCATGTCATCTTCACATTGGAAATGTACACAGGGGTGATTAATAAGAAAACAAATGACACATTACTTTTAAATCAAGTGTAAGTAAATGCTACATTTTGAACTTTTCTGGACCCTATGATCATTTTCCGGTGCAAGCAAATCAAACAAGCAGCACTTTCTTGCATTGCATTTGGAAAGTACATATGAGCCATTCCATGTCAACTCCAGGGATGTGCACCGCAGCACCTCTTTAATTTTTTTCTTTTTCTGTGTGGTGGTAGATATTGATAAGAAAGTAAAATCCTGAAAATTTGAGCTTCATGCTCCATTTTGTTTTCCTGTGGCATCAATTTGAAATTTAGGGGGGTAACACACCTAGGTTTCATTATCATTGAGGTATAGGACTTTTTATTTTTTTGGAGGAGAGCAGATAGAGAACAGGTTATTGGCGAGTTAAAAAATAGGCGAGTTAGAAAAAGGCGAGTTAAAATGGCGAGTTACCCCCTGCAGTGTTTTCCGGAAAGTCCATGCGGCGAGTTGTGAATTTCCGGAAAGTCCATGCGGCGAGTTGTGAATTTCCGGAAAGTCCATGCGGCGAGTTGTGAATTTCCGGAAAGTCCATCGGGCGAGTTGTGATTTTCGGAAAGTCCATGCGGCGAGTTGTGAATTTCGGAAAGTCTACTGTGGCGAGTTGTGAATTTCAGAAGGTCCACATGGCGAGTTGTGAATTTCCGGAAAGTCCAAGATTTTGAACCAAAAATGCAGTTTTGGTCAAAATTCAAAAACTGATTATTTAAAAAAATTGATACTTGTATTCTTTGACTCATGTCAGTTCCATAATTATACTTCAGAGGTTGTTTAAATGTAACCGCAGAATACATTGCAGCCACTGATGGCATGTGGTTTGAGAAACACATGGTTATTTTCAGAAAATATCACACTGGGCTCCTGCTGTGCATGGTCAAGGTTGTTATACAACCAGATAAGCTATGTGTCTGCATGCATGCATGTGCAAGAAAACTTTGCTGGTTTCATCTTCTTTTCCCAAGCATTTAAAATATCTAAAATTGTTTTAAAAACACACAACTTTTTAACTTTCTTGGTGGCAATGTATCCACAAATTATCAATTCAAAACATAAAAGTCTCGATGAATATTCCATCAACTCACTGTTGGGACTTCATCATAGTGTTACTGTAACTCGCCACGGGACTTCATAGTGTTACTGTAACTTCGCCACCGGGACTTCATAGTGTTACTGTAACTCGCCACGGGACTTCATAGTGTTACTGTAACTTCGCCACCGGGACTTCATAGTGTTACTGTAACTCGCCACCGGGACTTCATAGTGTTACTGTAACTTCGCCACGGGACTTCATAGTGTTACTGTAACTTGCCACCGGGACTTCATAGTGTTACTGTAACTAGCCACCGGGACTTCATAGTGTTACTGTAACTCGCCACCGGGACTTCATAGTGTTACCCATGGGAATATCTAAAATAGCCTGACTCTGTGGGGGTAACTCGCCTTTTTAACTCGCCTTTACCTAACTCGCCCATATTGTAACTCGCCTAAAACATGCTCTCGAGCAGATAGGGCAACTACTTGATTATATTTCTACATGTTCATACTACATACTCTGAAAATTTTAGAAAATTCGCACGAGTCCGTTTTTTGTCTCGCCTGAACTTTGTTCAGGATGGGACTTCCGACTTAGTAATCACTATTTCTGTCTGTCCGTGTGTGTGGATGGATGGATGTGTGGGGGTGTGTGTGTGTGGATGTATGTATGTGTGTCCGTCCGGAGCTGTATCTGGGGAACCGTAAGACTTACGGCGACGCTACTTGGTGGGAGGAAGGGTATCCAAGTTTGCTCCGTAACCGTATGTTTTCGGTGAAAAATATGCAAATTAACATAGCTAATTTGCATAATTTATGCTGAAAATCAGCGCAAATTGATAGCGGAGTTTGTGGACAGACTATCTCAAGATCCGTCGGGCGCATGTAACGAAACCTGGTGTCAGCTATGATACACATCTGCTGATCACCTGATTAGTTTTTCGGCGAAAAGTATGCGCATTTAGTTGTTAATTAGCATAATTTATGCGGAACGATTCTACAAATATGGTTGGAAATCTGAAGAAATCCGCCTTGTGGAGCTGTATCTGGGGGATTCGTAAGATCCCTAAGCCCTATGATGATGAAACGTGGTAGGGGTAGTATGACCAGAGGATCTCAATCCGATTCGATTTTCAGCGCAAAATATGGTAATTAAGTACCTAATTTGCATAATTTATGCATAAAATGCAAAAACCTATTTTCTCGGAGACTAGGGGTCGCACGTTCTTCAAACTTGGTGGGTGGGTGCATCTTCACCCCAGACAGAACAAGTTTGTATTGGTTAGTGCGTCAAGGTCACCCAAGGTCATCCAGGGGTCATCTGAGGTCAAATGACTAAAACTGTCGTATGGGCACGATACTTGGTGGGTACGGTCAACATAATGTGGTTGGGGGTAGTATGACCAGAGGATGCACACTAGTACCCCCCCCCCATGTGGCCCCTCCCACACACTCAAAGTTGGGGGGGTCAAAAAATTTAATGAAATATTGTTTTTATTTGCGCATTACATATATCAATTTCGGTCATGTAGGCCAAGTCATTAGGCCAAAAAAAGACTTTTAAGAATGTCTCTCATGTACAAAAGTATAGGAAACTGTACATTTAAAACAACCTTTTTAGGGTGAAGGAAGCATTTTTTCAAAAAAATGTCTAAAACGGGTTTTTATGTCAAAAATGTCTCTGTTGGGGTGCTACATCGAGTCAAATGTTCACTAGCACCCCCCATGTGGCCCCTCCCACACACTCGAAGTTGGGGGGGGGTCAAAAATTTAATTAAATAATGTTTTTATATTGCGCATTACATATATCAATTTCGGTCATGTAGGCCAAGTTATTAGGCCAAAAAAAGACTTTTAAGAATGTATCTCATGTACAAAAGTATAGGAAACTGTACATTTAAAACAACCTTTTTAGGGTGAAGGAAGCATTTTTTCAAAAAAATGTCTAAAACGGGTTTTTATGTCAAAAATGTCTCTGTTGGGGTGCTACATCGAGTCAAATGTTCGGAAGATTATTTCAGGGTCATCTGAGGTCACCCAGGGGTCATCTGAGGTCAAATTACTAAAACTGTCGTATGGGCATGAAACTTGGTGGGTACAATCAACATTTAGAGTAAAATGTTCGGAAGATTCTTTCGGGGTCATCCGAGGTCACCCAGGGGTCATCTAAGGTCAAATTACTAGAATCTGTCGTATGGGCATGAAACTTGGTGGGTACAGTCAACATTTCGAGTCAAATGTTCAGAAGATTATTTCGGGTCATCCGAGGTCACCCAGGGTCATCTGAGGTCAAATTACTAAAACTGTCGTATGGGCATGAAACTTGGTGGGTACAGTCAACATTTAGAGTAAAATGTTCGGAAGATTATTTCGGGGTCATCCGAGGTCACCCAGGGGTCATCTGAGGTCAAATTACTAAAAACTGTCGTATGGGCATGAAACTTGGTGGGTACAGTCAACAGTTAGAGTCAAAGTTTTGGAAGGTAATTTCGGGGCCATCCAAGGTCACACAGGGTCATCTGAGGTCACATTACTAAAAACTGCCATATGGGCATGAAACTTGGCGGGTACAGTCAACATTTAGAGTCAAAGTTTCAGAAGGTAATTTAGGGGTCATCAAAGGTCACCCAGGGGTCATCTGAGGTCAAATTACTAAAAACTGTCGTCTGGGCATGACACTTAGTGGTTACAGTCAACATTAAGAGTCAAATTTTTGGAAGGGCATTTCGGGGTCACCCAGGGGTCATCTGAGGTCAAATTACTAAAACTGTCGTATGGGCATGAAACTTGGTGGGTACAGTCAACATTTAGAGCCAAATTTTGGAAGGTCATTTTGGGTCATCCAAGGTCACCCAGGGGTCATCTGAGGTCAAATTACTTGAAACTGTTATATGGGCATGAAACTTGGTGGGTACAGTCAACATTTAGAGCCATGTTTTTGGAAAGTCATTTCGGGGTCATCCAAGGTCACTCAGGGGTCATCTGAGGTCACATTACTAAAAACTGTCGTATGGGCATGACACTAAGTGGTCACTGTCAACATTAAGAGTCAAATTTTTGGAAGGCCATTTCAGGGTCACCCAGGGGTCATCTGAGGTCAAATTACTAAAAACTGTTGTATGGGCATGAAACTTGGTGGGTACAGTCAACATTTAGAGCCAATTTTTGGAAGGTCATTTTGGGATCATCAAAGGTCATCCATGGGCATGACACTTGGTGGTTACAGTCAACATTTAAAGTCCAATTTTTGTAAGGTCATTTCTGGGACATCTGAGGTCACCCATGGGTCGTCTGTGGTCAAATTTCTAAAAACTGTCACAGGGGCATGAAACTTGGTGGGTACAGTCATCATTTAGAGCCAAATTTTTGGACAGTCATTGCAAGGTCATCTGAGGTCACTCAGAGGTCATCTGAAGTCAAATGACTAAAAACTGTTGTATGGGCATGACATGTACAGTCAACATTTAGAGCCAAATTTTTGGAAGGTCATTTTGGGGTCAGTAGGGGTCATCTGAGGTCAAATTAGTAAAAATTGTCGGATGGGCATGAGACTTGGTGGGTAGGCCTACAGTCACCATCAGCCAGGTAATTGTGCCCAGCCGAGACCCACCAAAATTTAGGGATCAAAGGTCAAATTCCAATATTGGTCCAATCAAGCTCAAATTGAACAGGCAAATCGCCATGGGTTGTTGCAGGTTCATTTACTTCTACCAAAAGTAATCGTAAAAGCAGGCGATCGCGAAAGCAGGCGAGACTCGTGGTTCGAGAACCGCCTTGTTTAAATCACATTTTTGTTCCTAAAATGGGGGTTATAGCGCCCTCAACGGGCACTCTCTCCATAGGGCTACATGTAAAGACCAGTTATAGACAAATGGCCCTAAAATAAAAGCGGACTCGTCTGAATTTCCTCAAATTTTGCATATGATGTAGATTTAACATCTGGAATGTAATGCAAGTGATGCCGTTGCTGCTCTCCTAAATTCATTTTTAAAATGTCCGCCCCAGACCAAGGTTAAGGTGCCGGGTCAGCGTAAAAATGTGTCGCAACGCTTAATACGATGTTTGGAGGTCCATAAATGTATAAAGGGAACCCCCAACAACTTTGAAAAGTATGTATCCTGGGGTACTTTTTTGTGGAGAATTCAAATCTGGCATCAGAAAACTTGTGACTCCTTTACTTCAAAATATATAGGGCCCTCAAAATGCAACTTCGTCCATCCAGGACCAACTTAGGGGGGTCAAAAAACAATAATTTTATTGTCCATTTTTTTTATTTGATTTCTAAACAAAACCCACTTGGGAACAACCATGACATGTGACGTTTAATAGAACATTTTGAACTCATTGGAATGTGTGCATTTTGCTTTGAGTGTGTACCGTAACACTAAGATAACGTTGCTAGAACCATTCCTTACATAGCAAAAGATTTATAACAGTATTTACCCATTACCAAATATCAAGCGAACTTCAATACTATACATTTGAAACTCGTTGTCATGTTAAAAACAAAATGTAAAAACCATGACCTACCCTCTCTGAGCTGTTCTAGATGTGCCTGTGAATCAAGCGGTCACTAAATATTTCAGAGGAGAGGGGCCGTCTCAGGACCTGTGGTGATCAGAGGGTTTGTGTGTGGTTTGTACCCTATTCTCCAAACTGGACTTATGTCATATCATGGGGGCTCTGATTAAGAGCTAAGGTAATGTTGTCAAAGCTATCACTTAGATGTTGCACTCTTTTTGGATTTGAAGGTACATAACAGGTCATTTGTAACAAAATTTACTCTTTATCAGTGAAATTCAATACTACATATGAAACTTGTTGCAACTTGTGCTTTATGTTCTTGGTACAGTAACACAGAAGTAATGTTGCCCATCGTAAAATTATGAATATTGTAATTGATATCAGCACTCTTCTTGCTTTTGAAGGTACATTATACCAAGTAATTTTGTAACCAAATTTAATATTTAAAAGATATCAAGTGAGATTCACTACACTTGAAATTTCTGGGGCCTTCTTTATGCTTGGCCTTGACTTGGTGCAACCACACAGAAGTAATGTTACCAAAGCCATTCCTAAGATATTACAACTAACAGAATAATGTTTCCCTGTAACTTGAAATGTACACAGAGAGTAATTTGTAACAAAATTTGCTCGTTAATAGAGATCAAGTGTAATTCAATACTGCATTTGGACTTCCTGGGATTTGCACATTGTGCTCTGACTTGGTACAGTAACACAGATATGTCCCTCAGATATTCCAACTGACTTAAGTAGTGTCTTCTTAAACTTGAAATGTTCATGTTCAGGGGGGATAATTTGTAACACGATTTTCTTGTTAGAGATCAAGGGGAATTTCATCTTGAATCGTTGCAACTTTTGCCATATTCCATTTTATGTACATTGCAGTAACATTTTGAAATGGTATTATTAGAATTGTTCCTTGGATATTGGGATTGACATTATAGCAATGTGTTCTTATATTTGAAATGTAAATTGGGGGTGATTTGGAGAAACTTAAGATAGGTTTATTTGAGTAGCACAGTTTGAACTTTTATAACTCACAATAATGTGTCCAATGTAAGGGCATGTCATGGGAGATATAGTGTGTCTTGTCTAAAATCGGGAGTAACGCAATGTGGGATTTCATAGTGGCGGATTTTAATCAGTGTGTTTATGAGGACGTGCCACATTGAATCTGCAAAATCCAAGATTTAGTTACTCTCAACTTCATATGGCCCATTCCATGTCAACTCCAGGGATGTGCACCGCAGCACCTCTTCAATTTTGTTCTTTTTCTGTGTGGTGGTAGATATTGATAAGAAAGTAAAATCCCGAAAATTTGAGCTTCATACTCCATTTCGTTTTCCTGTGGCATCAATTTGAAATTTAGAGGGGTCAGTGTAAAAAATGTGTCGCAACGCGAAAGACGATGTTTGGAGGTCCATAAATGTATAAAGGGAACCATTTACAACTTTGAAAAGTATGTATCCTGGGGTACTTATTTGTGTAGAATTCAAATCTTGCATCAGAAAACTTGTAACTCCTTTACTTTAAAAGATATAGGGCCCTCAAAATGCAACTTCGTCCATCCGGGACCAACTTTGGGGGGTCAAAACTCCAAAAGTAAAAATAATTTTACTGTCCATTTTTTTTTTGCCAGTCAGCGCCCTTTGGTAGGACATTACTCTTAACCAATATTGAGCCTATTAGAATATTTTTAGCTGAGATATTACCCATGCAAAACCCCAATTGTACATTTTTGTACATTTTGACCCCCCTGAAAACCAATGTCAGGCATTTTGATCCACCATCAACTTCAGGTATGTTGAAAATATGTCCTTGGACAACATTTCTGAGAGATATTGGCTTTGGGACTCGATGGCTTCAACACATCAGTAAGCTCCAACATGACCTTAATACTGTTATGTAATTCATAGCTGGGTCAAGATTAAGACCTGGATGTTCTTGACACCATAAGTGATTAAATATCAATATGGTTATTGCCCGGGGGTACTCAGTACAAATGACCATACGAGGGACGTGCCGCAAACATGGGTAGCATTTTCAGCCTTCTGGTATATCAATGACCCCTTTTTCAAAGCCTATTTTGGTATATGAATGGGTCCTTTTTTCAAAATTTTCTCAATTTTTTCGGAAAACAGCCCAATTTTTCCTTAATCTAGCCAAAATTTTCACAACATTTTGGGAAAATTTGTAAAAACTAAGACAATTTTGGGTAAATTCGGCCGAAAATTTTGACTTTTGGTATATCAATGGGTCCAAATTTCTTGAAAAATTGGTATATTCATGGGGCTACTTCCAAAATCTCAGCGCACGTCCCTACCAAAACCAAACTTGAGTACCCCGGGTTATTGCCATTTATAGTGATATAGCTGTCTACAGTTATGATGGTGTTAATTCCTATACATCATAAGCAATTGATAAGGCTAGTGACTTAGCAAATTAAAAACTTAATAGACATTGTAGTTAATTAGTCTATCAGATTTCTGAGTGAAAACATTGTGATATGACGTATTGGATAGAATTTAAACCAATATCTTAAAGGCCTATTCGACGATATTGAACCAGAACACTTCATTAAAATTCATTAAAATTGTTTGCATTTTTATCCAGAACTTTGCATTTCTGGAACAAGCATAGATGTGTGCTACTAAAGCAGTCAAATGGCAAATGTGTGAGCAATCTGATAATTGGACATCAAAGTTGAAGATGTAATATAAATATGTCTATACTTTTATTACTTTTTTTTCTTTATAGAACAACAAGGTTGTTGAATTTGACATGGTAAGGCACTAGCAGTAGACAATGAGGATAGAATTTTACACTTTCAGAGCAGATTCTGTTTTATGAAATATACATAATATATTGTGATCAGTGGCGTAGCGTCATAGAGAACGCAGGGCATGTGCCCCCCCATCGATTGCAAAATTTAGAAAATCCCATAGGAAAATTGCCGAAAAAGCGGCTTGTGCCCCTAATCAGCTAATCAGACCTGGTGCCTCCAATCATGGTCGGTGCCCCCCAATATGATGACCCATGCTACACCACTTATTCTGATCAAATCAGCCTATATAAATGTTGGATCATTTGGTGGGGCAGTTAGATGAAATATTTTTGGTGGGAAAATCACCAAAAAGCTCTTTAAAAATAGGTTGGCTGACTAAGATGAGCTTTCAACACATTGTGGGTGTAGTTGTCAAAGTGACGCAAAACTCTACAAGTGTCCTTTGATATCTACACGATTATGACATTTTCAATGATATCTGACGTGAGGTTTGTACAAATTGAACACATGTGATTTGATTGATATTCTTTTCAAGCGTAGTTGATTTCCTTGAGGTACATCCTTTTGTGGTTGTTACGGAAACCTGCACCTGTATATTGGGTGTCTGGGTTTCAGAGTAAGTTTTGTTGGTAGAATGATCATTTTAGAAGACCTTGTGCTATGAGACATCCAATCTAGAACAGCAAGTTTTGCTTCAAGTATTTAAGAATACAAAAGTAGCTATTGAAAGTTTTTAGGAACCTTCCCAAACCATCTGTTTAACCGCTGAACAGGTTCAGAAATCTGATGTGAATCCGCAAATCGTTTGGCACAAAGATTCTCGTAAAATCCATATGGATTCGTGTAAACATTGACAGTTTCCAGAAAGAAAAAAAGATGTACCAAGTTTGACTCCCGGTTTGACTATTTATACTTCATTTTTTAAGCAACTGAACCCCCAAAATGGCAAATTATGGTATAATTTACTTCAATCATTAGCAATTTGTACAATAATACTGATTTGAGAGGGCATTTTGACTGCAAAAACAGCCATCAGTTGCATGCCGATCTTTTGTTTGTCAAAGCCGCCATCTTGGATGACTAAATCAGACTGCTAGAGTGCAGTATTTTTTCAATCATTGTGCAGCGAGAATGGGAGTTACATTTGCGCCTATTCTCGCAAAATCCTCTTCCAATCCAAATGGATTCGCCCACAATGCTACAGATTTCTAGGCCTGCTGAGAATCAAAATGTGACTAAATGTTGATATTGCTGTAGGCCTGCCAAGATATGGCAGTTGAAGTGATTGTCTAGCTATGCTCTGGTTAAATAGATATACTATAATTTGTGGATTTGAATGTTTTCTGTTATCTTGGTAAAATAATAATGAAATCTATCTGAATCTATTGGTGAATAATATAACCCTGTATTGTGACTAATATTTGCCTCTTAGGCAAATGGAGGTCTTACTTTGAAAAACAGCGACAATAGAAAGAAGTTTCCTTTAAAGGTGCATTGGGCTATTCCATTTAAAATCCACACTACCCCTGTAAAAGATTTTGGAAATATTTTTCACAGGGGGAGTATGAATTTCAAATTGAATGAGCACATTGGGCAGCTCTATTTGAAACTCACCTTCCCTCTGTAGAAGATTCAGGTTGAATCTTTCTCAGAGGGTATAAGATATTCAAATAGAGCCGCCTAAAGTGTTCATCCCATTTGAAATTCATACTCCCCCTGTGAAAAATATTTCCAAAATCTTTTACAGGGGTAGTGTGGATTTTAAATAGAATAGCCCATTTAAAGTTGTAAATTGTTTAGTTGTGATTCAGACATTGTGAGGCATAATGGGTAGAGGTTTAAGCTGTTGATCTCCTATTTTAAATATCACACAAGGTGAAATATTGAAGTTGAGTTTGAAAGCTTACCATCAATTATTTTTGTTGCTCTAATCCTTGGACCCTGGGATCATTTTGAGGGTTTAGTATAAGAATACCTTACCTACAATAGCTGCCATATAGAAATTTGATAATTTTTTGCATTCTATATTGTATATATCTAAAAATGTGACACCTGGCAGCTATTACAGATGGGGCATTCTTGCACTAACCTCCTAATTATTCCCAGGAAATTGAAGCCAATGGTGTCCCTACTATGTCAAGATACTTTACCGTCTTTGCAGTCAGAAATAATTTACAACATCATTGCTGCTCTTTTGGCCAGGTGTGCATTTTACTTGTCTGATGATGAACCTGTTGGAATCATCAAACTGTTGCACGAATACCCATCGTAAAAGCCTATCTAAACCTATCGAGGAATCACATGTACATTGTACCCTCTAATTTAAGAGAGTGTATCTACAGAGGAAGGTTTGTCATGTTTGGTAGTATACTTTGGATGTCCCTGCCTTTGCGTGCATTTTCAGGAATTCTTATTTCACAGTGACTTCATAAACCAAGATATTGGTGAAAACCTCTTGTACTTGTATATATTGATTGATGGATCCCATCTTGCCAAATAGTAAACATAGATTCTTTTTCTTTAACCCTAATCCTTCCCTGGTCCAACAAAATCTAACAGCGCAAAGCCACTGCACATGCATGCATCCCAGATGATGCAATCATCCTGAGTCATATATACGCACAGCTTCATTGGCTGTGCCAGCGAAACACCTGTGGCTACCTATTGCCGGTTGAGTGCTTAGCACACAGGGGGACTGGGGTTCGAATCCTGAGGGAAACAAACAACATCTTTGTTCATCTTACCACTTTATTCCTTCCTTCTTTCCTTTCCCTTTGCCAAAAAGCACTGGGAAGTTAGGGTTATAATTGTCAGACACACTCATACAACTTGTTTTAACCATAGAAAATTAGTAATTTTGGCATAATTATGAATTTATGACATGTTACAATATTAGAAACATAATGAAGTCTAATCTGGGCCAGTGGAATTGCCCTTGAGCCAGCTGGAAACCTTCCAGCTGGTTATTGCCCCTTATGTCCACCCCTGAATCATGCTGGGTTTTTTTCACTCGAAACATTTGTGGTGACAGTTGTGCTTCCCTCAACCTGAGAAGACACTCTTTAAATCCAGATTTGACAAACAGCAGATATACCTAACAGAGGGCAGCATTGCATTCATCCGTATGTCAGTTAGTCATAATAGTCTGGTTTGACTAATAGAAACACATGGGAATTGCTGTCCTTGTCATGTGTATGCTAGGAACATTAGGGAAATAGGTTTGTGATGGTTACAGAATCTGCTCCAGGACATTAAAGTCAGTCTTCAGGTTCCTGTCATGCCTGGAAGGTTTCTGCAAGACATCTGATGGAACCAATGGGCTATTCCAGTTGAAATCCATACACCCCTTATGGAAGACATGACCTTAGTTCCACCCAGTGGGGTGAAGATTTCAAATGGAGTCACCCATTCAGGTAACTCCATTTGAAATTCACACTCCCTATGTGGAAGATTAAGGTCTTTCATAAGGGGGGGGGGAGGAATTTGAACAGTAATAGCCCAATGTTGCCTTCAGATTGTAACCTGAGAAGCAGGAACCTGTGGTAACTTGATCCTCTCTTGTGTTAGTTGATGACAAGAATTGTGTGCATTGGGATTTGATTTTTGATTTCAGTTGAAAACAAGAAAGTTGTAAGTGGATAGTAATAACAAAGCACATACAGTCTTCTTGGATGAAAGCGTCATCAGGATTAGCCTGAGGACAGTGAGTGTGTCCTTGGTGTGTCTCCTAAGGTCTGGAAGAACAAGGTTGAGTCACAGGAATTATCCTCTAGTGTTTAGTAATGATGATCAGACTTGTGTTCATTGGGGAATTGACTCTGTAGGGTGGTTATAGAAATAGTTTCAGGACAACAGAGGTACCACAAAGACATTAAAAAAGTTTATCTAAAGTCAGACAGAACTATGTTGCTCCATGCAGTTGACAGGTATGCTTGAGTCACAGGAACAAAACCAGGCAGGAGTTTTATCCTGAATGCTTTGTTGATGAACATGCAGACTTGTATGCATTGTGAATTGATGTTATGATGGATTCAGGAATAGCTTGAGGGGAACAAAGGTGGCATGTGGGGTTCCTCTGTTAGAACCAACAGTATGGGAGAACAATCTAGAACATCCATACTGATGAAAGTTTACTTGCATAACAGAATAAAACCATTAACCCCTAGTGTGTTTATTAGAAGAGCTGATTCATATGCACCCGGGATTGATTTTGTGATGGGTTCAGGAATAGCTTCAGGACAACAAAGGTGGTTTGTGGGTTCATCTATTAGCATCAAAAATATGGGAGAACAATGTTGATCCATACTGATGAAAAGTTTGCTTGGGTCACAGGATAAAATCAATTGTATTATCCTCTAGTGTTTAGGAGATAAACAGGCATCAGGGAATAGTGTTTGTGATGAAATCAGGAACAGCTTCAGGACAACAAAGGTGGTTTGGGGTTTAGCATCAAAAGTCTGGGAGAACAATGTTGATCCATACTGATGAAAAGTTTGCTTGGGTAACAGGGTAAAATCAATTGTATTATCCTCTAGTGTTTAGGAGATAAACAGACATTATACATCAGGGAATGGTGTTTGAGATGAATTCAGGAATAGCTTCAGGACAACAAAGGTGGTATGTAGGTTCCTCTGTTAGCGTCAAAAGTCTGGCATAACAAAGTTGCTCCATACCGATGGACCGATATCCATCTGCCGGTGACAGGATAAAATCAAGTGTATTATCCTCTAGTGTTTAGGAGATAAACAGACTTTATACATTAGGGAATAGTGTTTGTGATGATGGGTTCAGGAACAGCTTCAGGACAACAAAGGTGGTTTTTGGTTCCTCTGTTAGCATCAAAAGTCTGGCAGAACAATGTTGCTGCATACCGATGGACCGATATCCATCTGCCGTTGACAGGGTAAAATCAAGTGTATTATCCGCTAGTGTTTAGGAGATAAACAGACATTATACAACAGGGAATAGTGTCTGTGATAAATTCAGGAACAACCTCAGGACAACAAAGGTGGTATGTGGATTCCTCAAGAAAGATTAGCATTGACAGTCTGGCAGAACAATATTGCTACATACTGATAAAAAGTTTGCTTGAGTAACAGAAACAAAGTCATGTGGATTAAATGTTGCATAAGGGAATTGGGTTTTTTTGGTTACAGGGATGCCTTAAGGACATCAAGTGTATGGTCTTGTGGGTTTCTGTCAGACTCTAAATGTTTCTCTCAGATACAGCAGTACAATGGGCAATTACAGTTGAAATCCATTCACGCCCTCTGGAAGACATGACCTTAATCTCCACATGTGGACTGTGAATTTCAAATGGGGTTACCTGAATGGGTGACTCCATTTGAAATCTACACTCCCTGCTTGGGAGATTATGGCCATGTCTTCCATAGGGGGTATATAGATTTCAACTGGAGTAGCCCAGTGGTGTTTTATACAGAGTACACCTTGGTGACAGAAACTTAAGCCATGGGAATCTGTCTCCAGTACTCTCCACTAGGGTTTAAGTTGATATAGACTCCTCTGAATCATTGTACTACATCTAGGGAATCCTGTGATTACAAGATTTGCTTTCAGGTGACAACAAACTTGTGTTGTAGGTATGAGGAAAAGGCATTGACAGATATTCTTAAAGATGGTGTCATATTCTTGACAGAAGTTCTTAAAATCTTACCGATACACCTGTATTCTAGTTTCAACAGAATACCTTCCCATGTCCCAAGTGGGTCTTTGTGAAAGTTGTGTGAAATTTGATGTCAACATTTGTCTGCTCTGGTGTTGATCCTGATACTGGTCTTGTGATGATAAGATCTTTATCAGGACAGTTATCCTTGAAATCTTAGCATACATATGCCTGTATTTCATCAATAGGGTTACCTTTGTTAAGACACACACAGTTTAGGGTAAAACAACTGTTGATTTAGAGTTACTTAGTGCTTGATACCCAGGGGTCCAAGGTTCAAATCCTGCTCAAAAATATAAAATGTTTCTTTAAATTGCGACTCAAGGAAAAGAACAAAATATGATGTTAGAATGTCCGACTCATGACCGCAAGGTTGTGGGTTCGAACCCTGCTCAGGGCCAATGTGTTGTGTTCTTGAGCAAGTTACTTAATCTTGCTTGTCCCACTCCATGCAGGTATAAAATGAGGAGCTGTTAGGGGTTGCTAGCCATACTGGTTCTGTTATTAATGGCTGCCAAATGTTGTGATATAGGCTAAATAGTGGTGATTGAATACATTTATTTGATATTTGTTTAATTATGGATTGATCTAAGATGCTATATAAATGACTTCATTTAGTTTCTTACATTTATATATTAGGTTTCCCCATTTGCTTGCCTAACTTGCCACAGCCACTACTCTATACACAAGCAACCTGATTGGCCATCAAATCTGAGACCACTGAGCAAGTTCTAGTCTAACTGCTCTGTTCTAACACTCATGATGACTCTCAAAAAAGAGGAAGCAAGCAAATGTTCCTTGTTATTACACCTGTCTGAGTTCTGATCTGTCTATAGTCTTTAGAAGCAAACATGTAGTACACATTTTGTGATGATCCAAGGTCTGAGTCAGGTGCCTGGATCAGGTGTGGCATGAAGGAAACAGGTATGTCATAACATTGTATTACAATGAACTACCTTGTATTTACACTTTTTAGGTATTTTTTTACTACTGTTCTTATTCCAATAAGATTCATACATTTGAGGTATTTTATTTTCAATGTTTGAAAATGGTTTCTGAAATGGTTTCAAATTATAACATTTAACAAGAAAATGGTATTCATAGGAAGTCAGTCCTTCAAGATTCCATCTCTGCTGTGTCTCCCTCAAGATCCAATGACTCAAAGGATAACCTTTGTGACTATTAATGCACTGTGACAATCCCTCAAGACCTCTGCATACTTTTACAGGTTACCGCTGACCATTGTAGCCCCCATCCTAGACATACCACAACAAACTTTTGCCAACAAGTTCAGCATTCTGACTCTGAGTTTCATACAGGTTGCAATGAGACAGCAGGAAGTGCTTTCTTTGTCCAACATAATATCAGGATATCTCAATGTTCTTCCATAAGAGTAAACTAACAACACTGCACATGTTCCAACTCATGTCATGCACCATAGTCTAGCACATACTGATAAGGTAAACTTGACTGCTTCATATGGTACAAAAGATTCTTTATCAGATGCAAACTGAAATTGTAGGTATAACTTTTACACCCTGACAGACTGTTATTACTAGCTTTATCACAACATGTTTTGTGTGTTATGTCTACAACCTTGTAAACACACAAGATCTGTGTCTCATTCTGTGTCATCAGGTAGTCTGTTGGACCAGGAGGATCATCACATAGTATAGTGCAAGAAATTCACATATCCATTGCCTGTGATCACCATAATGCCGAATAGCATCCAATTATAAACATCCACACCCCTTTGTATTGTTCTGCCTACAGAGGGCGGCATTACAGTTTTTGCTTTGGTTGCTACTCGCGTGCAGTGATTCACCTAAAGCGCTTCATTCTCAGATACTTCACTCATGTGTGGCTTTAAGATTATTATTGTGAGGTGAATGAACTAAACTGCTCCAGGATGCATTTAAGAATCACAACCAAAGACTAAAGCTAACAGGTGTGACTAACAGATATAGTTGGGAGTATACATCTTAAATGGTGATGCAAAGTTGTAATGACAAAAGGCAGCTACAAGTCATTTGCACTGTTTTAACAAGATATGTCTTATTTCAATAGAGTACAAGAGTGCTGTAATTGCCTTTGTTTTGCACATTTGCAGCTTTTGTGTATACTCTTTGTATTAGTTACACCTGTTAGCTATGACAAGTTCAACTTCTATCTGACTGGCTAAACCATAGGAGAGCTACCCGGTGTCGTTCTGTTGCATATCAAAGTGTGAATCATGTAATCCCCTGACATTTGAGTGCAAACTGTTGGGTCAACCCTGTACAGTTGGACCAGAGAAGACTACTCCATAAAGCAAGTGTTTGCTTAACCCATAGGAACTACTTCATGTCATTCTCTTTCATATCAAAGAGTGAATCATTTAATCCTTTGACATTTGAGCACAAGGTGGGTCAACCCTATAACATTGTACGGTACTGAAGATGACTGACTCTATATAGCCCCATGTTAATAAAATAATTTTTTTCCATAATTAGATTGTCGGGCATTGGGCCAAAATAGACTAAGCCTCTGGCATTTCTTGGTAAAAGCCAAATTGATTTCCTTTCCAATATATATCTGAGAATGCTGCTATGTTGGCTTGTCAGGTATTAGGCCAAAATAGCCTGTCCTCTGGCATTTCTTGGTGAAAGCCAAACTGATATGATAATAGGTATCCAAGCATGTTTGAGTATTACAAACAGTTTTCCTTTTAAGGCCGTATGATGCTCAATTAGCCCAGCAAGTTAAGACATTTGCCCACAAAAGTTCATTTATGATATCATTGGGTCAAGTTTGGGGCAAAATTATCAAATTTACCCAAGCTAAAATTCTTAACTATAAGGAACATTGGTTACAGATTTATGCATGTGGCAATTATCGGAACATGGATCACAAGCATGCAAGCACACTTATATCCAAGATTGCCAAGCTCATAGCAAATCAATCCATTCCACATATTTTCCATCCATGAGTGACAAGGTACTCCAGCTGTCTTCACTATACAGTGCCAGCAAATAGTGAAACAAAGTCACAAAATATGAATAACACAATGGAATGGTCTTACTCTTGCAGGGATGACAGTTTTCAGGTAATTACCTGATTTCCTACGTTTTGTTACTCCAAATTTCTGTACTTTTATTTATTTTCAGCCCATTTTGAGGCTTCATAGCCCAAATTCCCACACTTTTTCAGGCTTTGTCTGCAAAGTCACTTCAGGCCACTGGCATCCCTGCTCTTGGCATTTGACATTCTTAGTCCTCACACAGTAGCTGTTTGATCTCACCCAGGAAACAGATGAGGAAGCCTAATTAGGTTATCTATCTAGGCCATCATCATTTAATGATGAAAACCAGTCCCAATTCAAGGTGCCCAATTTAGTCATTTTGTCTATATGGGTATCTTGATAATTAGATTAAAAGATGAGTGACCCAATTAACAGCCTCGTCCCCCACTGTTCCCATCAAAATTGAAATTCTGAAGAAAACTCCTATTTTCTCATACCCTGTAAAATTTTAGACCTGAGGTATGTTTCCTTTAGATAATACATAAACAAGTGGTAGTCTCATCCCCATTGTGGTGCATACCACCCATATTGTATGGGTCATTGTGATAACACAGTTTTTATTGTAATATACAAACAGCTGGAGCAATTCAATAACAATATTTTGATGATAGGCTTCAACTTATGGTACAACACCATGTGAAACAAAATTGCACCACCCAACTCCTTTAACTCTCATCATATGGTGGTGCCTTCTGGTTTATCAATCGGCCAACATGCTAAAATTGCTCAAAGGTGCTCATGTGTTGCTCAAAAAAATGTTAAAACAAGCCGCTAAATGACTTTGGATAACTGTGAGATCAATCCTTTTGGAGTCACTAAAGAAAAAAATAATTGAATCACCACCTAATACCATGGGGTAAGGGCTCTGACATCAAACCACAAGTGTAGGTGATACAGAAGCTAACCATTTTATAGAATTCAAACTTGATATTCAAGTTTAAGTATTCATTTTAGACTTCAAAATTTGTTTGCAAGTTGAACTCGTTTTCATTTATTCCAATTGCCCTTAGCTTTGTATATTGTGAATCCTGATTGCAATCACCTTTATGGATTTCTAGTGATTGCAATCACCAGATATTAGTTAGTATAACAAAAGTTATATCATGTATGTCAAAACTGAAATTGACACACTCTGAATTAGTAGCTTCCCCCTTGATTGACTGATGTGAACTGTACGGATTCCAAGCAATCATGCTGTGATGGAAGTCACATAACGGTCTCTGAATCAAAAATAAAAATTGGACACTGTGTGATAAGTGGATGGAAAAGTAGGTTAAACAGTATTGATACATAACAGAACCATATCTTACTTGATATAGTTGGCAGTATGACACTCTTTTCCCTGGTGGATGTGAAACATAAAATGTTTCATTTATCTCAAGCAGTAGGAAATGATGCCTTCCCTCTCTCAAAGGCAAAGTGCAAAGAAGATTTGGATTTGACTTGTTGCCCTCTGAATAGTGAATCTAGTTTGCATCAAGCACTTTTGAAAACATGAAATTGTACCATAGTCTGGTGCTTTACCAACTGAGCTAATGGGGTTGAGACACAAATATGCATGTTTACTTGTTTGTATGTAACTATATGTATCGATGATTTGCTCAAAACCCTTTTGTGGATGAGGCTCTTCATGTTTGCATGTTTCAAAAGCGCTTGAAAGTAAGCACATAATTTTTGAATCAGTTTTCATGATGAGGCCATTCTATTTTGTTAACAAAAGACAAAACGTTTTTCCTGCTTTCAAATTTCGTAATTGCCATCAGAAAGATCAAGTTCTCAGGCCACTTGCCAAATATTATAAAAATAACAAAGTCAGGATCAAGTAATCTTGTATGTTTCCTGCAATTTTATCCTTAATATAAATATTTATATCCATAGCGATGAGTGATATGTGGACATTTCGTTCTTGTGTCGTCAATTTGATCAGACACAAATTGGTTGAGAATAAATCGGAAGTTGAACAGCTCTTTCTGTAAGGGCTCATATTGAAATACCCTACCACGTTTTCACACAGAAAGAAGGCAAGATTCCCCTCGCTAAGCACGCGCCTCAGGAAAGCTCAGTCATAAAACGGATGGATTATATGCATCAGTGATACACCCTGCCCAGGATTTTAACAAAAGAAGGCTAGCACAGGAAAGCTGCAGGATGGCGCACACCTTCCTGTGTAAGGGAATTTCAGTATGAGCCCTAAAGGCGTTTCTCCAATGTTACTAATATATAAACAATTATTTACTAAAAATATGCATAGTTTCATGAAAAGAAAATCTGTCAAATTATTTTTTTATAATAATTTCAAACTTTTTCACCAACTTGCTAATGTTAATCAATAAATGTAACTTTTATCCAATCAAACAATAGAATCTTCTTATCTTGGTACACCAGTGAAGGGAGAGGGCTTGGTACACCAGTGAAGGGAGAGGGCTTGGTACACCAGTGAAGGGAGAGGGTGGTCTCACGGTTAGGCGATGCACTATCGCCTATAGTGCATCAGGTCCTGGGTTCAATGCCTGGTGGTGGTAATTTGCTGGGGTATTGACTTGGGAAAAGAGTCTCAATTTAATTGGCAACATCTGTTAATGAAATTCTGTTCTCCCACTAGTTCATTTAGAATGGGTAAGTGAACCATGAGAGTATTGGGACCTTTGGAGGGGACATTATGTTGTTGATAACATAAGACTCTATACATGTAACTCACAGTCAGTTTCAAAAAGAGTAGGGTGTTCACCGCTAACTCTTCCAATCCATCCAGGTACAGTTTGCACAATATAAAATGCATTGCAGCTAGATGTGCATTGAAAGACTGCCAGTTGGAAGAAGTGATCTGATTCTGATATTCACCATAAACAGTGACATTCTGTGCTTTGTATATAGAGTGCAATATAAATGCTAGTAATAAATACATTAACCAATCATGGGACATTCTGATGATAATATTAACCAATTGCAATCAGAGTTCAGGCTTCCATCTTGCTAGATAACTTTTTCATTATTAGTCACACCTAGGTTTGATTGAACCCATTCTTGATTACTAATTGTTCATAATTTCCTTTATTGTCATTTGTATAATCTGTTATAATCTGTCTTATTAGCTGACACAAAGAGCTATTTCATTAAATCTAATACTATGGATCTTAGAATTCTAATGCTGCACCTGTTATAACTTTTGTATAATTAGCGTATAAATAAATGAGGCTTGAATGTGCGGTTCTTGGACATCCAAGGATTGCTGTTATATTTTATTATCTAACATGCACTTCTAACTCCATGTTATATGCTTAATTATTGTTTAATTGGCGTATAAATTAATGAGGCTTACTCTAATCTGAGACCCAAGGATTGGCAGTATTATTGTATTATATAACCTAGCAATACTAATCACTTAATGATCTGCGTGCTGGCCATAGACTTTAACATAAAAAATCAAAAGTTCTGATATATTTTCTCAAAATATCAAGAGCTATCTAAAGAACCACTGAACCAATACTAGGCTTGTTTGTACTCATTGAATTTTTAAAGAAAATTTGAAACTTGTCCTCTGTCTCCAGTCAACACCCACATGGCGAGGATTACTATAACTTCATACAACGTACCTATTACTTGTGCACCTGAGTTAATGAGTGTAATTAAAAATAAGCTAAGGTATTAAATGAGCTTGTATTAATTAATCTTAAAGGTCCTTGTCATTGACAGCCATCAAAACTGAGATTTTGGTATCAGGAGAAAGCTCATAATTTTCTCATTACCATTAAAATTCAACGCCAGAGATATGTTTCGTTTACAAGGTGTGAACAAAACCATGGTGAATTGTGGAAACCACACCAGAAATATATGTACTATCCTATGGGGCATTGTTATACACATAATTAGCTTCTCAAATCCAAACTGCTGGAGCAATACAGCTCAAAATGTGGCCCTCAATGTAAGATATATAGATAACATTACATGAAGAAATTGTTTACAGAATCTCTAAGATATGGAATCTGTAAGACATGAGAATGATTTGTTAAATCCAAATACTATAAGCAGGTGTACCACCTGTTATTATCTTGTGCAGGTGAACATATTCTAACTATAGCTTTATGAGCTGTATTCAAGTTTGCGCTTAGGATTCTCAGGTTGCCTGCCTGACAACTCATCAAGCTGCAGTGTTGCCAACTTTGTTGTGGACGATTACCCAACCATAATTTGATTCTCATTAAATTTCCTACAGCACAGGAACTTCATACCAGATTGACTGTAAACACCATGGTATTTTTCATCCCCTTCCCATGTTCCTACCCCAGCAAGGGAACCGGGGATTACTATTATAAGAGTGGTACTGTTATAAGAAGTGTTGATCAGCAGAGGCTAATTCCTCGAATATTTCTACCCAAAGGAAGTTGTCGTCTGCAAATGTTGCATGCACTGACCTAGAGAGTTTTATGTTGGGTGATGACAAATTGTATACTCAATGGCACTGGCAGTGATGTTATGCATATGGTCGAAGTACAGAAAAATTCTGTCAGTAAAGTTGGGCTACAAATCTGGCAACACTGTACTCTAACAAGCAACCTGTCAGTGTTTTGTATGGATTGCCGCTTGTTGTTGCTTTGTTCTTTGTGGCTGGTATTACACACCAATGTCGATGTTTAAGGACTAGATATCTTTATGTGGTGTTTTTACACACAAAAATGGGGAGAAAATCAAAACGGATTTCAGCGCACGTATCCGGTGGATGCTGCATACTTCCAGTGTGTACCATTACCAAGCAGCATCTATTGATTGGATGCTATGTTGGGGGTGTATGTATGTATCTACCATTATCTGTATCTAACGCATGAGTAAAATGTGTCATATACTGGAGGAGTCATTGTCACATGAGCGGGGTCACATGACATGAACAATAACATCTGTTTTTGAAACATTCTAGCTGTTCATAGGTCGTAAATGATCATTTATATTGTTGAAATGTTTTGAAACATTCTGGCTGTTCATAGGTCGTAAATGACATTTTATATTGTCGAAATCAGGATATAGCAGTGTTTCTTCATGACATGTAGACCGTATCTTGGAGCTCTCGCATGTCTGTTCTCTACAGTCCTCAACCTGCACATCTTACAAGTTTAATTGTGCATCATTAATGATCAAATCGATTTAGCCTAACATATCATCTGTTTTTTATGTTCATCATTTCAGATGACAGCTTTAGTGATGGTTACGATTCAGATGAGCTGGAGCCAATAAATCCTGATCCTGAATTTGTGTAAGTACATTTCATATTATGTTAGTAATTGAATAAATACTACTTGTACAATATCTCATAAATCTGCCAAGCATGATCAAATGGCTTTGTGATTGGCTCTACATTTCGTGGCGTATCAAGTTAAGGTTGAGCGTCACTCTATTTAGTTTTTATTTCCTTCAATTAGATAAGGACTTTTGCCAGTCAAGTATAAATGCTACTCAAATTTGGTTAATGGCCTGAGCTTTTGATCTTAGCAGGATCTTTATCAAAGACAGAGTGACAGGACAACACACAAATATTATTTAAATGCCAAACATAGGCAATTAAGGGGTCGGAAATACTAGTGTTTATATTGGATATAATCAGATCATTTCCTATAATGACCCCTCCCATTAGTGCAGGTCACGTATGTGACCTGAGCATGTCATATCTGTAACCTGCGCAGGTCACATCTGTGACCTTCACAGGTCATATCTGTGACCTGTGCAGGTCATATCTGTAACCTGCACAGGTAATATCTATGACCTCTGCAGATCATATCTGTGACCTGCGCAGGTCATATATGTGACTTGCGCAGGTCATATCTGTGACCTGCGCAGGTCATATCTGTGACTTGTGCAAGTAGGTCATAAAAGTACCAGATTGGGACAGACTGGGATTAAGAAACCAAAATCCTCTCACAGCCCATGTGGTACTTGTGGAGTGGAACAAATGAACCATGACAATGCTCTGTCCATCTGAGAGGACCTCCAGCCATTCTGTGTAACCATACACATGCATGTGTACCTCTCACAATTACCCAAAAAAAGAGGTTTATACCTGTGACTGTCCCAGTCTGTCTTAAAACTTATTCACAATTTGGTAGGTTTATATAGTGTGTCTCATCTCAAGTTGAGAGTAACACCATATTGGATGTCGCAGTGGCAGTTCATTTACCTGGTTGCATTGCCAGCGTATGGACAAATTGCACTTTGTCCCCCTGTGGGATTAGGTTAATGTGCACAATTCAAAAATATCACTGCGATATCCAACATGGTGTTACTTTCAACTTGAGACAAGACACTATAATAGTGCTAGTGGTCATGGAAGTGAACTGATGTCAACAATAAATAGTAATCTATGGTACAGCTTGGTTAGAGAGATAAATAAAACCATACGTCTTTCGGTAACTCTATCAATAATCTTTATGCCTATCATAACTTTGGATGTAATTTAAACACTCACTATGGGTCTCAGTCATCGCAAAGTGGTGGCATGTCATTTTGTGACCATTATACACATGACAGGCCAGGTCACACACACCTGTGTTTGTGTATACCGGGGTATCCCCTGTGGGGTGTCAACTGTATTAACGAAAATCACCAATCAAAAACCATGGATAGAAGCTCATAGATAATATTTATATCAATATCCAAAATATGTAAAGTCATGACACATGCTCATCCCTTACAATGCATTACAAAGCTTAGTCTTATTTTGGTTTAGTAAAGTAGCGAAATTGCTACAGATGACATAGGCATATTGTGTGTGACACAATCATGTATCTCTGACATGCACAGATCCCTATTGCAGGCTTTACAATGCATTGCAGTAAATTTGAGCTTGCGGTTATTGCTATCTTGATATCAGAGTTCAAGTGAGGATAAGTGGAGCTTGTAGGCTTGAAATTTCACACCATATTTACACATTGTGCCACAAGTTGTGTTGATTTCCTTAACATCCGTTATAATGATACTATCTATCTGTCATAAATTGGTAGCTTTGTCTCGGGAGATGACTCCGAGGATGAGTGTCAAAGATGGCACAGATTGTCTCACTATGGACCACAATGGCCTCATTCCAGTGGCATAGTTCAATAACCTCAATGAACCAATCATAGTGCAAAATTTGACCTCAAGTTGCAGGGTATGAGTTTTTGTAGGTTATTTAATGAATGTTGTTGATCCTAGTGTCTAGTTATCTTGTCATAGAGTCATGACCTGTTTAGTGGGCCATCCAGGGGGTGTTATGCTGTTTGTGGGGTAGGGGTGTTTTACACAGCTTACAAAAGTGGCAAAGATTGTATTTTTATATTTTCAAATAGTCTTAACCTATTTAAAGGACAATGAAGGGGGTACTTCATATTTGCAGTGAGAGATGCTAATACTTGGCTTGCAAAAGTGGTAAAGATTGTCTACTTATTTTGTCATATAGACCACTTGACATGTGACGTAAAGAAAGCCATTGAACAGTGTAGCGGTTCATTCAAGCATATCAGTAGACCAGTCCCTCGCCTTTGTTGATAAATAATGATGTCAAATGGTCTATAGTCATGACCAACTTAAAAAATCAATCCAGGGTGCTACTATAAACTGTTCGTGGGTAGGAGGAATGCTCCAACCAGCTTGCAATTTGAGGAATGAAGATCTATAAGATGAAGATGACAAAGTATCAAATCCCACTTTGCAACTGATTGACTATAACCTAGTATGATTTGGGAGTGTGTTAACCTGTTACCCTTTAAAAAATCAAATTAACCCTAACACCCAAAATCTTACAAGGAAAATCACTAAGCATGCATGCATACCACATGTTAAATTGCCATGACGCAATCAGTTATATATACGCACAGAATCACTGACCCTGCTAGGTGATCTTGTGCTTGGCACCTGAGGGGTCCCAGGGTCAATTTCCTGGCGGTACCAAGTGACTTTTTTGTTCATCTTCAATCCTTTTTTGTTTTTTCTACTTTGTCTTCCAATAGCAAAAAAGCATTGTGCTACTGTTAATGAGACTAAATTTAAATTTAATTCATTTTTACCAAGTCAGCATTATCAAAATAATAATATTGAATGGCTTATTTTTCGCATGATACAAGAATATATTACACTCGATACAAGAATATTGCACTCATCTTTGACTCGTGCAATATATTGCTATCTCACAATATGTATTGTCGAAGCCATTCAATATTATATAAATATCTTGGCTGAACTGAAGATGACCCTGACATTATTAATTTCAAACCATGTCATTTTGCTGCACCCTTGTAAGAGAATAAACCCAATGTTACTCATAACACCAAAATAATATCAATGTAATATGAAATCCTGTTGGGTATCCAAAAGTGTTAATCCCCGTGCACCTGAATAGCGAGTCTGTATAAACCTTCCACCTGCCTGACGGCATGATATGCAAGCAGGATATGGTGGAAAACAGCCTGATTTTGCCAGGAATTTAATTTCATGCATTTTGCAAAGAGTTAAGATTCATGAAATTAGAGATTTCCATATTGATAAGTGTTTTGTTGGATACGCATTGGTATATTCAGAAGTAAACTTATTAATTGCACAATTTTTTTTTGAAAAATTCAAAAATTCCTTTCTCCCAAATCCAACCCAGTTTCCAGTTTAGTGATAGTGACATTTCACCACCTTCGGTTGAGTTGGGGCATAAAATGTGTTCCTAAAAACTTGTCATTGTAATGTGAAATGACATACATGATATATAGACCTTGTTTAAGCTTGGTTATATACATTTATAGGCTAGGCACAAATTATTCTCACCTTTGCTGAAAACTTTTACAGGATAAGTCTGAAATCTATCAATTTTGTTTCCGCAAATTGTACCTCATTTGATCTTATGCCAAGCTATTTCTATGCCACAGTGAAGTTCAAAAGACTTATAACTACTACATAATTAAAGTAACATGAGTCAAGAATACATTTTTAGAAAGTTTATTGTCAGGCAGTTGTCTGTTTATATCATAATTCATACTCAATCACATCACATAAGTTAGATGCTTGTATGAAGAACACTTCAAAAAATATGACATATTATAACATTTGCTGAGGAAGACGCCCTCAATATTTTTTCAAAATTCTGTTTTTTACATAATTATAATGTACTTTATTAAACTAACATACCCTGTAAAAATCAAGTCTCTAGGTGCTGTAGTTTAGTCACAATCCAAGATTTTGAATAAAACGCAGGAACTGTAATTTTATTATTACGATGGAAATATTAGTTGAACGTGTATTTGATGTTCACACACAGTAGGCCTACATACATCTACACGGCGACACACATAAAGGATCGTGTCATAGTACAACCAAATGGAGTGACACGTATTGACGATATCAGCACTGCTAGTAAATCCCAGTTTTCTGTGCTTTACCTCTGTTGTTAAGCTTAACATTAAAAGGGGACATATCTGACAGTAAAAGCTTAACATTTTATGGAAAAGAAATACTAATCTATTTTTTATGGAAATGTTATAACATGGTTTTGAATACAATGCAAATGTAGCCTGTCTCAATTGAAATAAAATAAACAAATCAAAATAACAACAGAATATTCTGAGTTTTGGAAGAAAAGAAACTAATTCAAACAACTTCCACTGGCATTGGGCTATTCCATTAAAAATCCACACTACCCCCGTGGAAGATTTTGGAAATATCTGCCACAGGGGGAGTATGAATTTCAAATGGAATGAACACTTGTTCAGCAGGTATTTTTGCTCTGGTTTGGTACTGGATGGCCAGCAAAAACACACTGATAGTCATCCAAATAGATTTGTTAAAACAGCTCCATTTCAAACTCACCCTCCCTCAGTGGAAGATTCGGGTTGAATCTTTTGCAGAGGGTGTATGAAATTCAAATGGAGCTGCCTGATGTGTTCATTCCATTTGAAATTCATACTCCCCCTGTGGAAGATATTTCCAAAATCTTCCACAGGGGTAGTGTGGATTTTAAATGGAATAGCCCATTTGTCCACAGAATCCTCACACTATTTTTCAGGCCTTTACCATTAAAGTACTATATGACAAATGACATAAAAATAAAGGTTTATTCCAACAGAAATTGACACCTTTCCACATCAGTATGTATGCCACAACCCAGTGTGCTATACACACTTGGCCATATCTCTTGAAAGTTTTGAAATAAACTCAGCAGCATGTAGAATTTCTTAGCATATGGTAGTAGAAAAACACGTTCAGCAGGTATTTTTGCTCTGGTTTGGTACTGGATGGCCAGCAAAAACACACTGATAGTCATCCAAATAGATTTGGGCTATGGGACATTGCCTGATAGTCAACTATTTTGTTCTTGTTTTAGTTGTTGTTATTCTTCTTGTTTCTGTTGTTTAATAATCTCTTGCCATTTTATTTTAAATTTCTGCAGCAGTGGGAAAACAAAAACGAAGAAGAAAGACAAAGATGACAGTTATTGGCAGAATTTTGTCAACTTCATCGAATCAGAAAACAACACATGCGATCACAAAGGAAAATTATACTTCTACGATGCCAAATCTACACTCAACAAACTATTCAAACCAAAAGTGTACTTTTGTGCTGCAACAAATGCACGGCTGTTGTGTTATCTGCCAAAGAAAGAATATGGAAAACCACAAATCGACATCCCGCTACAAAGTAGTTGTGAAATCTCGTCAACGGGAAAAGATGGCGGTAAGGAGTATGGTATACAGGTGCAGGTGAAGAAAGGCAAAGTGTATAGTTTCAATTGCACTACATCATTGGAAGCTGATAAATGGGTAGAGGTAAGTGTGTGTGTCATGTGATCATCACATGTATGTCATGTGGTTGTCACATGTATGTCATGTGGGTGTCACATGTATGTCATGTGGGTTTTACATGTATGTCATGTGCTTGTAACATGTATGTCATGTGGGTGTCACATGTATTTCATGTGGGTGTCACATGTATGTCATGTGATTGTTACATGTATGTCATGTGGGTGTCACATGTATGTCATGCGATTGTCACACCGAATGGTTACAGCATTGATGTCATATCTGATGTCTATCTTAATTTTGGGTTGTTTTTTATACAAAGTACTGGTCTTACAAGAAGTCCATTTCTTGGTTGCTGTGGTGATTATTAATAACAAGATGTTTTTGGAAGTGCATTTTCAAGTAGAATTCAGCAATTTCTTGGAAGTCAAATATAATAATAAAAAATTGATTGCACTAGTACAATTGCTCTTGAGTTAGGTGTAAGGGATATATTTTTATTGTTTGTTGAAATGTTTCAATTCTTTTTGAAGTGTTATTTGGTGAGATAAATGATGATATCCTTGCAGTTTTTCAGAAAAGAATGGCACTCTCTTGGTCTGATCGACGCGAGCACTTTATTAATGAGAGACATAATGGGGTGTTGTGTCCCCTGCATGAGCACCAGTCTGGGCTGTTCAACATGTAATCATGGTAATCAGCCAGTGATAATTAGTGGCCTTTTGTTATGATTGTGAGAGAGTTGATTTAGCCAAACAGAACCCCACTTTCGTGTTTACACTGTGTACGCTCTTAAAATGTAAACAAGTACCTTTCTTCTCTGCCAGCAAATGTAAATGTATTCATTTTAATACAAATTTGATTTGTATGTATTTTATTAGACATTGAAGAAGTACACAAATCAAGGTTTGGAGTATGATGTCACACCATGCACAGGAGACAGCGGAGATGGTGAGGTGGTATCACCTCCCCCAGGAATGGAAGATCCCATGTTTAGTAAAAGTAAGTCACATGATTTTCAAATGTCAGACACATGATTGACATATGAGAGTCACATGATCACCATTTGATTTATATTTGTATTTCAAATGGTGAACTACTAAAAATGTGTGCACTGAAAAAGATTCTGCAGTATTTTTTCTTGTCATATACAAAAAAATGCATGTGTCATGAAATTGCAAAATGACCAAAATGTATCATACTTCCGATGAAGGACATATCATGTGCAGTGCAATATCACCATAATCATGGAATAGCTCACATTTTGAGCCTGGCTTATTGGTAGTGTTGACAGCACAATGAGCACATGTATGTCACTTAAAAGCAGCTAGAGAAACTTTTAGTGACTTAAGATGTACTTTATTTATGATACATTGCAAATTATTTAAGAAAATGGAGACATTATTTTGTATGCCATAGATATTCAGTATGTCACGTGTCTGCCATCTTCACAGAATGTGCCTGTGGAATACAATCCTTGTACACATGTTGCACCTGTTTATTGCAATCAATTTGATGTGGAGATGGCAACAGGTAGGCCCTACTCATATAAAATTGTATGGTTTGAGCATGATACGTGATATTAAGAAAAATCCATCCAATTCTATCATTATTATGTTTTCAGAATAATAATATGACTACTGTCAGAGTAGTGAATTAATCAGATAGCTAGTACAAAGTAGTATAAGATGGAAGATTCTGAAAACATAATGACTTATCTTGTGTCCTTCAATGATTGAACATGATTGTGTATTACTCTGTACTGGTGACTTGCTTTTTCAGCTATGAACAACACACATAATATTTCCCATAATATGGACATAATATCAGAATTCATTGGTAAGATGCATGATGGGAATGATTGCTTGAAGTTAATGCATGGACAGATTGATTGATTATTTGATTGATTATTGATCAATTAATGAGCAAATTTAGATGCCTGAAATGTTAGGGAATAACTGTATAGCATATATTAAATTTGTGCACTCTAATAGCTTATGGAAATAGGCTAATTTTGGTGAACTTTGCTGTTACACCTACTGTTAGGAAGGTAGTGTTAAAACAATTGAGGGGCTTATCGTTAAGTGCCAATAAACCATACTTCTGTTGTGAGGCTAGGAGAAACCAATAATAATAAAACCTTATTTTGAGTGATGGATGAGTTCCAATGACCTCTAACCATTCTTTCAAACCTCTCAGATCCATTTGCATCTGCAAATATCCAATGTCTGGGTTGACCACATTTGACAACATACGTTGCTACAAGTTATATTTGTGTTAGGGAGTGAATTATGACTTACAGACATTAGAATGACATAGCTACGCACATTTATCTACTGATTTATTTGGGCAAGAGGGTCTCTCTTTCCTATTTGAGCAAATGTCTGGCAAATTATATCTGTCTACAGAGATATTTTATCTAAAATCTGACATGATAATACATAATTTAATTGTAAGCTGTGCATCACTCATATAATGTTTAAAGGTATTTAATTTTAGATTTTAGCAACAATGAATTCTTTATTAAGGAAAAAACATGTGTCAAAATTGATGTACAAGGCTTATCTTTGACAGTAATGCTTGAATTATAGGCACCCATGTTTTAAATTTAGCCCCAAATTTAGTTTAAACATTGATACTACATGTACTTACATCAGGAAGACTTTCACATGCATGATTTGGGGTGAAGTATAAGCATCGTGTCTTCACTACTAACTTTGCACTTTAAATTGACTTTGTGTATTTATTTATTTATGAATTCAAAATAATTTCATTTAACTGTTTGCAAACTGGTTTGTAATTGATTTCCAATTATAAGGATATTTCTCTCAATTGAGATTACAAAATGTGTAACAGGTCCATAGAGACAGACTGCTTTTCCTGTTCAATTAAGGAAAGAAAACTTTTTAAAAAAATTGATAGAAAACGAAAATAGAGATTAGAGCCAAGGAGAATAGACTCAGAATTGAGTTAATGCTTTGGTAAATCAGCCATCTTGTTTTGCCATGCATGGATACTTAAAATAGTGTACATCTGGCATTTATTAGCAAAACCCAAATCAAGCAATAATTTGAGTCTTACAGCTTTGTGCGTAGCGTTAAGCATATATTGGGCTATTCCATTTAAAATTCACATTTGAAACCCATACTCCCTCTGTATTATGGCTTTACATATACCTTCTACAACTGGAGTGAGTATTTCAAATAGAAGTTACCCAACTGTCTATTCTATTTGAAACTCATAGGCTACCCTATCTGTGGAAGACTTTAGCTAAATCTTCCACAGGTGTAGTGTGGATTTTAAATGGAATAGCTCAATATGTGTACAACACATTGGATACAGAATGCAAACAAGCACATACTTGAATCAAAGTTTGTCAAGCGCATGGCAAAATAATCTGGAGGCACACTATTTTGCCATCCATGAGCGACACACAACATGGTGGAGTCCATTCTCTTTGGGTTTAATCTCTTTGGCTACTCTACAAACAAGAGCTTGTTTTTTACTCTGACATTTTCCAGATATTCTGCCTTTGATTTTCCCTGCTACATTTCCCATCTCTAATCTATACAGGAAAATTGGTTTTAAACTTTTGATTTCTACATTGATAAAAAGGGAGGAGGGACTGTTAAATTGAACTTTCAATAGATGGTGATAAAAATGTTAGATTAAATGATACTGGCCATCTTTATCAAGTGTATAAAGTAGGATGATCACTTTCTCTACACGGAATATATGTAAAATCTAACCCTATTTGTAACAACGTAAGAGATTGTTATTCCAAAGTCTTGACGAAATGATCCTGAGATTATTGCCAGTAGTTTCATCCCAAGAAAATGCAAAGAAATGCAACTTTATGGGTTTGAATCATGCTGTAAACTCTGTCAAGAAATCGTGTGGATTTCAGTAACGAAATAGCATGCCATACATAGCTGCATACCAACACTTTGTGTATTGGGTTACTCTTGATGGAGCCAGGAAAAGATCAGATTTCATGTCATAAAATGACACTCAATAATTACACTGGATTGAAAGTGACATGTTAGGGAAATTTAAGAAGGTCTTGACATGTTGGCTTTGAAGCTTGTAGACATCAGAATTGGACTTCATGGGGTCGTTGATTGTGTCTGCTGTGCAGTGTTTCACTTTGTACTATAGGTTTTGGTGAGATGGTTTATGTCATCTAGGGACTTCACATCAATTACTGAACCAGGGTTTACTTAAGGTTTCTTTAGGTAGGGGAGTGAAGACATTGAAAAGATTCAGATCTGATATGTGAGTTTTATGGTTTATGTTACTTGCATATAACTGTGTAAAGACCTTAAGATCGGGAACAAAGCAACCAAGGATAAGGCAGAGAATGGTCCTCTAGAAAATGTTTAGATGAAGAATGTCATGGTAGACATGGTCCTTTTCCCTAAATGTTCTGCATGCAGGATAAATACTTCAAGTTCTGACCTTTACCCTTTAGACCGACTGGACTGATGATCATGATATCCCTGCTTAAGATCTACGCAAAGCAGACCATTGCTGTCTGTGTTTTAAAGCCTATCAAGACAATCAAGTGGTTGGCTTATGGTTAAGACCACACCCGCAGTTTGGCCCACTGTATGACCTTGGGTAATATTCAAGGGTCTTTTTCAACAAAGGAAGTTTAACTGACTGTATAAGTTTTATCTCATGCAACCCATAATTGGTCAATGTTTTACTCCTCCAGTGAACAAAAGCATAAGAGAGAGCAGATTTTCAGGATTTTTAAGCCATACCTTTCAGGGTTTTTGTCATTAATGCAATCACACCTCAAGAGCGAGATTCTGTATAACAATTAACTGAGTAGCAAATCTATAATTTCTATAAAATCTATAATTACACAATGTCAAATCTATCTGTTGTTTAGGTCTTAATCACCGTGAGGTTGATATTTCACAGGCAGACCTCAGATTTAAGTATAGTGTAGTACAATACATAACTGTCTTTGTTGTGATACACTTTTCTATAAATATATCTTTCCTAAATATTAGCATTATATTGCACTTCATATTTGGCCTAACATTGCACCCAATCTTCAATTGAGCAGAGAGCAAGGTTGTAACACAAATTAGTGAACTTTTTTTTCAGATTTGTCCCCAGGGTATCTATCAGGGATAATATAAGGGAAAGAAAGCCTAAATAGGTTCCTCTTTGCACATGCATGCTACCCAATGTATTTCTTGATAGGGTTGTGATTCCCAAGAGTTTGTAGGCCTTATGAAAGATAATTGGGATAATTTATATGAGTTTTATATAAAGGAAAGGGGGTCTAAGCTAATAGATCCATGTTACCCATTTGTAAGCATAGCATATGAAGTTTAACCAATACATTGAGATTAGTTTGAGTTAGGACTGTCTGGTATTTTAGGGTTAGTGTCAGTATTGGGGTGATGATTAAGGTTTGGTATAGGGCAAGGGGTAAATATAGTACATTAGGATTAGGGTTCTGAATAAGACTCAATATGTATTAGTTAAAGCTGAATGCTACATCATAAGTATGCATATTTTATTTTATAAAATTAGAACTAAAATTTGATATAAACTTCTAATTCATTGACCCATGTTTAATAGGTGCTGCTAGGCTTCTGCTATTGCAAAGTATCATGATTTGCTTTGTGTGCCTTGTGGATAAAAGAGAGCATGACAGACAGAGGACAGCAGGACTGTCCTTTTGATCTAAGAAAGTATTATACTTTCGATGCACCTATTATGAACAGCTTGTTATATACTGTGCAATAGGTTTCCAAAACACAAAGACATTGGTTTTATTTACATTTGTTACCAGGCCAATGTATTGAGATAAAATTCTCTGGGCAGTTATTTGATTGAATGTGACTTGTACAATAATAGCCCCCTGATATCGTAAGGCCTGGAGCAAGTCTACATAGGATTTGAATAGATGAGTAATAAGCTAGATTTAGCCAAGTCTCTTGTCAAGATTGACAGATTACAAATGTCATCAGAGAGAATGATAAGGCAGATCTGTAATGTTAACCATTGCTGTCCAGTTGTCTGAAATGGGCTATTCCAGTTGAAATCCATGCCCCCCTGGAAGACATGACATTAATCTTCTACAGAGGGAGTGTGAATTTCAAGTGAGGTTACCTGAATTAGTGACTCCTTTTGAAATCTACACCCCCTATGTGGGAGATTAAGGTCATGTCTTCCATCGAGGGGATGAATAGTCCAGTGTTCTCTTGCCTGAATTTTGTTGACAGCAAAGAAAAAGATTCATGGTTAGAACTTTGGTGTGAATTTGTGAATCAATTCTAGTAGAGATTGCCATGAAAAGATATGTTGCAGCAAAATTGATTCTTGTTAATTTTCAACAGTAGATAGTTAAACTGTTCAAAATTCCTTTGCAAGAACCTACTTTTTGACATCTTAAAACAAAGTTGTTACAAATATGTATCAATTACACAGATTTCACACGCCATCTGTAATTGATAAGGATCTAAACGTTTAATGACACTTGCGTGCTTCACCCAAACTAGCTGTTGTAGATGGCAGATGATAACATGTGAAGAGGATACCCTATATCAATGCAAACTTTATAAGTTGCAGCAAAATAATTAGGAAAGGAAACATCATATCAGTTCACTTCCTTTGCATGTGTTAGGTATGAAATAGAAATGTTTGAAGCAACATGATAAGTTGTGAATCAGGTGATGAATTGTGGAATGTGGGTGAGGTGTGTTGTGGCGTGAAAACATTGAATTCATCTCCCGGAGGAGGCACTCACATGTAAATGTGGTATGGGTATGTGCGGCTGTCAAGGGTCCCTTTTCAGGCTCTCCAGCAGTTCCTTAAGACCCACATTTGGATCATGCTCCAGTTCTTTGAGCCTCAAACTCTGACAATCCCCCCGGATTAATCTTCCTGTCATCTGCTGTTGAAATATATTTCAGTTTGTACTAGCATATTACTAATACTAGTACTAGGTTTAGTTTTAGGGTTATTTGTAGGAATTTGAACATTATAATTTGAGACTCAAGTGGTTATTTTATGGAATGTTACGGAGGTGTGTTGAAGAAGTTTATTTATTTATTATTAATGTTTTACTTATACAGAGTAGTCTCATCAGCACACATGTGCTGCTGTTCCTGAGGGCCATATTGTTCACAATGAACTGATTAATAGGCTTATATTATACATGGTTACTTATTAATTACAGATTACATTAAACAACAAATATTATTTTTTATAAATATTCATTGACACAGAAGAATTTAACCTCACATCAGCTGGTAGGTTATTTTATAACTTTACAGCGCGATAATGAAATGTGCGTAAACCAGAAGATCTATTATACTTAGGTATAACTAAAGGGACCAGGAATCTGCAGTCAGGACAAGTAATGGAGATACTGAATGGTTCAAGATTGGAAGAGGGCTGAGACAGGGCTGCATATTGTCACCAAACCTGTTTAACATTTATTCAGAGGACATCATGAGAGAAGCTTTGGACGGGTTTACTGGTGGAGTCAAATTTGGCGGTAGGAGTATCACAAATCTACGCTATGCTGATGATACCACCCTAATATGCAGCAGTAGAGAGGAACTGCTGGCCCTTTTGAAATGTATCAAGGAAGCCAGTGAGGAGAAATGCCTTCTGCTAAATGTCAAGAAGACTAAAGTAATGGTTATTGATAGAAATGGAACTGGAGAGGACTTTGTGATAGATGGTCAAAAGATCGAGGAGGTTAAACAATTTGAATACCTGGGTTCAATGATAGACAACAAAGGTGATAGCACATCTGAGATCAAAAGAAGATTAGCTATGGCAAGGACAACAACTCAGAGTATGTCAAAGATCTGGAAGAGTCGTGGTTTATCAATGAACCTCAAGGTACGATTACTCCGTGCAACAGTCTTCTCAATTGCTACATACGGGTGCGAAGAATGACAGGAAGAAGATAGATGCATTTGAGATGTGGTGCTATAGGAGGCTGTTGGGAGTATCTTGGAAAGACAAGAAGACAAATATCTGGGTCCTGAATAAGATTGGCACAGACTTAAACATCAGAAAGTCCATCATTGAGAGGAAATTGCGCTACTTTGGCCACATTGTAAGAAAGGATGGTGGAGTTGAGAAGCAGATTCTTCAGGGAGCTGTGGAAGGCCATCGTGGAAGGGGATCTCCATCAACCTCTTGGACAAATGATGTGAAGAACGTTTCATCACACGGAATGTATGGTGCAACACGTTTGGCTTTTGATAGAAGTAGATGGCGTACTCTTGTGAAGACCACAGCAGCACAATCCTGCGCCATCTGACCCAGAGAGAGAGAGAGATAACTAAAGGTGAATTATATTGATGTCTTGTTAGATATGAGTAATTGGAAGATTTGATGAAAGATTACTAGATGCAAGATTATTGAGACATTTGAAAATCAAACAGTACATAGCAATATGCCATCTTTTGTCAAGTCTAGACCAACAAAGTTGATTAAACATGTCATCAATTGGATTCATCTTCCTGTTATCTGCTGTTGAAATATATTTCAATTTGCAATCACATTTAGTTTTAGGGTTATTTGTAGGAAATTGTGATTAATTTGATATGGTCAACCAGAAAAGTCACTTTTGGTTAGATGGAATCGGTGACGTTGTGACCAAAACCTTTCTTCAGCTAGATGGATGACCTAGGGTCGTCTGAGGTCAAACATGGTTGGGATCGGGTCATCAAGCAACTTCCTTGCCATTTGACCTTGGACCATCCCAGGTCATGTGTCCATGTGTGACAATTCAACATAACAGATTTACCATTGCAAATGGGGCTATAAAGGGAGGCTATAAAGAGGTCTTCATGAAACTAATTTTAGTCCTTAATTATGCCATTAAAGATGCAACATAATGCTAGAGGTCACTATTTTGGTCTCCATGTGTGATAATTCAACATAACAGATTTACCATTGCAAATGGGGCTATAAAGGGAGGCTATAGAGAGTTCTTCATGAAACTAACTTTAGTCCATAATTATATATGCTATTAAGGATGCGACATAATTTCGCTATAAACGCATGTTGGAGATAGAGATACAGCATTGAGATACATCACATGTATTTGATTTCCTTGGAACAAACACTAAACAGTCTTTTCTGGTGAGGTTTAATTATGCAATTAAGGATGCGATATAATTTTTCCTATCAATGTAAGAGATAGATATTGTACAAAACCTGTTATATACATCATCATCACCTGTATCTAATTCCAGTTTAATTATGTTTGGTTAATTAATATCCAGACATTAATTAAGTCATGATTACTCAATAATCAATTACTTATTTATTTTGTTACTTACATCAGGAAGTTGTATCTGTCAGTGAAGTTATTAATTCAAACGTAAGGAGTGAATATAGGAAAACTCTAAGAAGGCAAAAGAAAAGAGGCTGTACATGTATCACTATGATAATTATGCCTCCTTATGCCTCCACCGGAGGTATTATGTTTCCTGGTTGTCCGTCCGTCCGTCCATCCGTCCATCCATCCATCCATCCATCCGTCCCTCTGTCCGTCCGTCCGTCCGAGCTTGCGGGTGCAATATCTCGGAACTGATAAGATGTACAGTGATGCAATTTGGTGGAGGGATGGTCATTAACGATCTTCAAATTCCAGTAGGTTTGGTTAGTGGGTCAAGGTCACCCAAGGTCATCTAGGGGTCATCTGAGGTCAAATTAGCAAAAAACATCGTATGGGCATGAACCTTGGTGGGTACTGTAAACATTTGGAACCAAATTTTTTTAGGGTCATTTTGGGGTCATCCAGGGGTCATCTGAGGTCAAATAACTTAAAACTGTCGTATGGGCATGAACCTTGGTGGGTACTCTAAACATTTAGAACCAAATTTTTTTAGGGTCATTTTGGGTCATCCGGGGTCACCCAGGGGTCATCTGAGGTCAAATAACTTAAAACTGTCGTATGGGCATGAAACTGGGTGGATACAGTCAACATTTAGAGTCAAATTTTTGGACGGTCATTTTGGGGTCATCCGGGGTCATCTGAGGTCAAATAACTTAAAACTGTTGTATGGGCATGAAACTTGGTGGGTACAGTCAACATATAAAGTTAAATTTTTTGGAAGGTCATTTTTGGTCTTACATTCCACTCGGATAGTATCAAAATACTTCCTTGCTTCTGGTAGTGAAATTGCACCAGTTAAAATGATACGCGTCAAGGTGGAGGCATTGCGGCCGACGCTTTGCGTCGAAAACCGCGCAAGTCGAGAACCGCTCTAGTTTTTACTGATTTAAGATTTTATACTTCTGGTCAACCAGAAAATTCACTTTTTGGTAAGATGGAATGAAAGTTACCTTGTGTGGTTTAAGGTTTTAACTTTAAAAGGTAAAATTTCCCCAAAATGTATTTTTATTATCAGTTTGCAGGATACATCTCTGCTGGGATAACAAGCTGTGGCATAAGAGTGGAGTGGGGATTGGCCTACTTTTTGCAGGATTAGGGAACTCTCTCATTCCACCAGTCCCCCATAGATCAAACCCTGTATTAATACACATTCATACACTCTAAGATAGTGATAACCAATCAGAGCAAACATTAGAAAAATTCAAGTCATGCATTGATTGTGTATAATGCACGGGCACACACGTCACATACTACATGTGGTGCTTTTGGATGCCTAAATTTTACTTGCGGGTTGATGCATTTATATTTTATATTTATATTTTCCAACATTTGTAATGACAGGTTTGTTATAAAAATAGTAAAAATCATGGAATTTTTTTTCTTGTGTATGAAATAGGTTTATAAATGCGTATCACTTGTTGCTTGAGAAATTGTACAAAATAATGCACTTGTACTGAGATGTTGATGCATCTAATGCACTTTAGTGTCTATAAGTGTCCTATCAACTCATAAACATTTAACTTAGAATGAAAACTATTATAAATGTTTGTAGATCAAGATCTTGTACTAATTTGCATTGTATGACTTGATTGCATTGTGAGATGATTCTTAAGATTATCAGTCCCAGAACAACGCCAAATATGGATTAAAAGACCTTTGACCTTGGATGTACAACAGCATGTTATGATCTAATGGGAAACTGTGCACATCAACAAACACCATTTCTATCAAAAAAGGCAACACCGATATAATTTGAAACCACATAAATTACTAGAGTTGGTTCTTCTCTTGGATTTGGACCAAGCTTTAGAATATCGACTGTTGCGTTTGAAATAAAACAAACCAGAAATTTATCACCCATTGTAAAAGATATGGCACATGTACCGAATACATGTACATACATTGGCTGACCTTGTGGATTTCCTGGCCCAGCCATGCTAACCACATAAGGAGATTATACGATTAACCTAGTGCAGCTATTGTCATAGCAGGGTATTATTATGTAATACTCCTGATCCATATTTGGCATTCTCTTGGACTGATTATACTAAACATAAAATCATTTTGAATTTCAGGTAGTTATCATAACGTCACATATATCCATTCAAAGTTATATTATGTCTGAAGAAAAAGACGTCTCACCCTTCCCAGAATCCTTTGCAACATGATGCATAGCCTCATTGCATCAAATGACACTCCTGTAACTTTGTACAGGTTCCCTTTGTTTTCATATTGAGAATAGACCGGCTAAACACGGGTTGATAGTCAAGAAATAAACATATTTTGTGAGATATGGATGTGCTCTGTTCATTGAGGTAGATTTCGTCACTATCAACCCATGTTGCACAAGATAGCCAATCAGTACAGGAAATTGAAATGGAAGAAATGCATTATGGGAAGCATAAGATATGTTCTCTGACCCTGTGGGTTTGGCAACACCTCAGCCTGATAACTTCAATCCATGTATAAATTTGTTGTAACATAACATGAAAAGCAATTAATTATCACTGTTTTTTCTTTCAGTTGAGACAATAATGAAAAGAGTGTTTAAGAACAAGAAGAACAAGAAACATTCACCACAGATAACAGAAGAAGACGGTGCAGTACACGGTAAAGATGACAAACAAGAATAATTCTTTAAAAAAAGAACTTAAAGAACATTCAGTAAATTCCAGCCACATTTACTACATCATCACAATCACCACAAAATCGTTGAATGCATGTTTAACATTTTCATCAGAGTAAAACAGCAATAATTATCTTATATTCAGACATGGTCATCATTAGGCCTAGTCCCTTATAATTAATATTTCATTTGAATGAACACAACTACTCACAGCTTTACGCGATCCAATCGCAATAGAAATGCGATCACATTTCAAAATACAATTCTAACCTATCACAAGTAAGTTGGTTTTCTTCCACATTATGCACATGCAGGCGTTCATCACATAATGTACGCTGACAATCATCATCACAACCCCCCCTTGATGTTTTTTTTTCTGCACCCTCATTTTCATGGATGTTCTAGTTCATATCAAAAGAATTCTTGTCAAATATATTCATGTACCTAATATGACATCCATTTACTGTTTTTTTTCTTTGCAAAAATGTTATTTTTATATTTAGTAAATTATTAAATTCTATGTCTTTCATTGTAATATTTTCATGTAACCTTGGGTGCCATCAGCCACACGCTCAGCGTTCTTGATGGCATCCACATCTCATATAATTTATAATGTATTTGATTATCTGTATTTAATAATAATTTGTATATATGTGAGAAGAAACCAAATAAACTTGAATTGAATTGAATTGAATTGGTAGATGTGTTTATTCAAATAAAATATTTACTATATAAGTTGACAAACTATATGACTTCAATGAATAACTTATGTTGTTTCTGGCGAGATATCACAGTACAAGTTTCAAATAAGAATATATTGATATTAATCCGCTATGTTATAAGGCCCGCCAATTACAAATGAACAAACTTTAGCATGTTTAGTCTTCATCTCATCATTATTATATCATGACAGGTTATGCCAATGTGTTGGGTGCCTTCTACGGTGAACCAAAATGGCAGAAGAAATGGATCGTAATCAAGAACCATCAATTTTCATGTCACAAGAGTAAATCCGATGACTACGAGTTTGCGTTTAGTCTCAAGGATGTGGAGCTTGGAGCACCAGAACAAAAGATTGTCAAGAAGGGCAGAGAGGGCGCTCTCAAATTCTCAAAGGATAATGAGACATTAATATATCTTGAGGTTCGTATTTTGAGATTTTACAGCGAGCAAAATGTGGAGGGAATAATGCAATAAGGTCATATCTGCAACAGGGGCATAGTCAGCTTTTTTGGTCAGGGGGGCAAAATAAAATTTCGGGGGCACAGACAAAAAAAATTGCAGTTGCATCATACATACATAGAGACGATGGGGGACGATGTACTTTTAGATGCACTTGGTATTTTACACTATTTTCGCGCCCATTATCAGGATGGAAAGGGCTTTATCTTTACAATGTGCATACGTATCGCGCAAAAAATGGTATTTTGGCCCTTGATCAGGCTTAATTTTGGTAGAAAAAGGGCTCCTTGCCTCTTTTCTTTTCATTTTATGTCAGGGGGGCACTCTGCCCCCCACCCTATCCTGACTAGATGCCCTTGGGTCACAGGTTCAAATCCTGGTCAAGGATTTAAAAAACATTCCTATTATTTGAGACAAAGAATAAATTAGAAATTGGGATCATGGAGAAAAGTGATTTATTAACTTTTCCAAAGTAAAGTTTCTAACAAGCTTGTCAACTCTTGCAATTCTTGCAGGCATTAAATCCTCTGGATGTCGGTAAGATTATGAAGCAGGCCCTCAACGCCATGATGGTGAGCAGTGCGGCTACTAAGGGTAATCTTGTTCGGAGAGAAACAACGGTAGAGAAAATTACTAAATTTTATGAGGCTCTTGAACAAGGAGTTACTGAACAGGTAAGCGTGATGACCGGTGGATGGATACAGCCAATTTTCATTTTTTTGTTTTTGTAGAAAGTTTTATTAATTTCTATTGTTAAATTTGTATGTTATTTGATTTTGTTTTGGCATTTTATTTCATTGTTGATTTTAAATGTTGTTAAACGGAAACATTTTGATATCATTTTTGTTTAGTTTGATGTTTAGTGTAGTTTTAGTTGAATTATCCAAGATTTAGTTTTTGTAAAAATGTTGTTTAAATGTTTGATGATTTAAAGTATGTGTCAAATTTATGTCAGTGTTTGTAAATTTCATTTTAGAATTTTAGTTTATTTGAACAATTTCAAATGTGTCATTTTTTATTTGTTTTTTGTTTGATCAAATTGTTTTATTGTAGAGCATTTGTATTAGTTCAGTTCATTTTGGAACTGAACTGAACCGCACTAGTGTACTTTGCATGAACTAACCTGAAAACATTTTCTTCCATGGCTGACTCTCAGCCTGGAGAGGATCAAGCTCTCTACATCAACACTCAAATTGGCGGATCCAGAACCACCGCGACCCTATCAACTCCAGACAGCGATGCATCCACTCCAGGGGTCCAAGATGGTCGTCTTTATGTGAACACCCAAATCGGTGGTGCTTCTACCGGCAGAAACCTTAGCGTGAGTGCATGATTTAGGCTCTGTTTGTTAGATTTTGCTTGTTTTTTAACCACCAGCTTTATATCTACCATATCCTTAACTATATATTCTATTTGCTTACATATCTTATTGCAGTTTTAGGTCTTTTTGAGACTTTTTGCACTTTATTAAACTTTGCACCACAACATAAATTTTCTCCACCTTAACATAAATTGGGCTATTCCAGTTGAAATCCATACACCCTCTATGGAAGACATGACCTTAATCTTCCACACAGGGAGTGTGAATTTCAAATGGGGTAACCTGAATGGGGCCTCCATTTGAAATCTGCCCCCCTGTGTAAACGATTACGGCCATGTCTTCCACTGCACAGAGGGTGTGTGGATTTGGAATAGTCCAATGACAGTTATTGATTTAAGAGTTAGCTATTTGTGTTAAAATGTAATAATTCCAAATTTGTAAAATGAAGTAAAGTTTCTTTACAGATTATTAAAACAAAAATGTATGCTTTCTACATAACTGTAGACTATGAATGTTTGTTAGTGTGTAACTAATATTTGATATTATTACATATTATTCATATGGAATGCCATCATTTTCATGTAGATAAGGTCATCAAATCTCTCCAATTGCATGATATGATATGAACATGCTAATCATTGACTCAAATGTGCTATGTGATAAACCAGATAATATACTTTGTAACTTAACCCAGGTTACAGTGAAGTTTGTAACTTAACCCAGGTTACAGTGTAGTTTGTAACTTAACCCAGGTTACAATGTAACTTAACCCAGGTTACAAGGTTACTAATATCATTGTATGGTATATTCCTGTACAAAAAATCATATTGAGAATGTTCAACTATTGTGTATATTGTTGTAATTAATATGTTGTATGTGTACACTAAACTTAGTTAAAAAGTTAGTGATTAACAGACAAAACTGGTTCAATTGCTAGGCACCGGTGTTACCTTCAAAATCAAATGACGCGGAAGATGATGACATTTATGAGGACACTGATAATGTTGTTGAATCTCCACCGAACAAAGAATCAAAGTCAAAGTCCCTTCCATGGGGAAAGAAGAAAGTGAGTTGAAACATCAATTACTGATGGAAAAAAAAACCAATATGCCTCTTCATCGAAAATTCCCAAATTTATCAAATTAATCGAAAATTTTAAAAACAAAATAGGATGCTTTCTACATCTACATAACTACTATGTTATGAGTTATAATAGTTGCACTAATATTTGAGTCTGAAGTCAGTCATATTCAATTCCCAGTTTCTTATTGGATTGTAGCAAGCATTTGCAAAGCTACATTTTGCAGAAAACCCCATTGAAATCGGACAACCAGTTCAAAAGATATCAGCAGTTAAAGAGATTCCAAAACAATAGGAAACAAAATTAAATATTTCCTTTGCTCCTTAAAATCAATATTGCCGACTTCCGACTGATTTTGCTTGATCGTATCACATATATAGGACAGTGTTTAAACCATTACACACTGCCAAAATGTTCACTTATGTGAGCTTTTGTATAATGTATACTAAACCTAGTTAAGAAGTTAGTGATTAATAGACTAATCTGGTTTAATTGCTAGGAGCCGCCATTGCCAACAAAATCAAATGATGCGAAAAATGATGAGCTTTACCTTGATATATATGATGACGCTGATAACGTTGTTGAATCTCCGCCAAAACAAGAGTCAAAGACAATGTCCCTGCCATGGGGAAAAAAGAAAGTGAGTTGTGAGACATCAGTATGTAATAAAAAAATATGCCTCTTCATGTTAAAATGCAACAAATTTGTTTGAATGTTTTTGCCTCAATTAGCTCCTGTCAAATTCAGAGATAACCTTGTGACTGATTAATTTGATAACCAGGCAGGTTTTGTTCACCACAGAAGAACTTCTCTGACAGGGCTTCTTAATTCAAATTTGGTATGTGATAAGCTGAACATACTAGTTACAGGGTTATTATTATCACTGTATGATATATATATTGTACAAAAAGTCATATTGAGAATACGGTAACCAGGTTTAAGTATTGTATATATTGTTAAAAAAAATATGTTAAACCTAGTTAAGAGGTTGAAGATTAACATTCAAAACTGGTTCAATTGCTAGGCATCTCCGTTACCAACAAAAACAAATGATGCAGAAGATGATGACATTTATGATGATACTGATAATGTTTCTGAACCTCCACCAAAAAAGGACAAAAGGTCATCATCCCTGCCATGGGGAAAAAAGAAAGTGAGTTGTGAGACATCAATTACTGATGGAAAAAAATACTACATGTTATTTCAAATTTTGACTATGAAAAGACTAAGTTCCCAAATTTGTACAATGAAATAATATTTCTCTATCATTGAAACAAAAATTATGCTTTCTATACAGTGGCGTAACTACCGGGGGGCAGAGGGGGGCAACGTGCCCCGGGCGCCACTCTGCGATTCTGCGCCCCTACAAGCGATGAAAGTCAAAATTTTCGTGCGCTTCACGCCGCATTTCAGCACAAAATCAATTGAAAGAACATTTTAAGACCGATATTCACCTTCTGGTACCAAAAATTAAGTAGTGGTAGGCCTTATTTGTCCAAAATTTTGCGAGCTCCGCGCGCAATTGTTTCAAGAATTGGGATGGGGGCGGGTCTAAAATATTCTCGGGGTGGGGGGTAGGGCGCCAATTTGGTTTCTTGCCCCGGGCGCTACCAACCCTAGTTACGCCACTGTTTCTATATCTAGGTTGTAAATAATTATAATTTAACAAATATTTGATATTAATTTGAAGTTCTGCCATTTTCATGCTGATCCATTCAGATATGTAGCTGCTTTAATACATCTTTGACTCAAATTTGCTATGCGATAAACCAAAAGGTGTAGATGACCTGGTTACAAGGTTACTATTATCATTGTATGATATATTACTGTACAAAAATCAGGTTTAAGCATTGTGTATATTGCTGTAATGTATGTTAAACCTAGTTAAGAAGTTAGTAATTAACAGATTAAACTGGTTCAATTGCTAGGAATCGCCGTTACCAACAAAATCAAATGATGCGGAAGCAGAAGAAATTTACGACGACACCGATAACGTTGTTGAATCTCCACCAACAAAAGAATCAAAGTCAATGTCCCTGCCATGGGGAAAAAAGAAAGTGAGTTGTGAGACATCAATTACTGATGAAATAATAGGCCTCTTCTTGTTAAATGTGAAAAAATGTTGATGAAAAGTTCCTAAATTTGTTAAATGAAATAAAATTTTGAAACAGACAATTTTGCTTTCTCCATCTACATAACTGAATGCTATGAGTAATTATAGTTTTTAACTTATATTTGATATAATTACATAATATTCATTTGATATGCTGCTATTTCCATGCAGATGAATTTACCAAATCTCTCTTATAATATTTATGATATGTATCTTCTTCAATAAATACATCTAACTCAAATTGGCTATATGATAAACTGAACATATTTTACATACTTTAGCCATTGTAGATTTGAAACTTAAACCTAGTTACAAGCTTACTAATATCATTGTAATATATATTTCTGTACAAAAAATCAGCTTGAGGATGTGGAAACCAGGTTAAAGCATTGTATGTTGTTATAAACCAAGTTAAGAGGTTAGTGATTAACAGACTAACCTAATTCAATTGCTAGGCAACACCGTTACCAACAAAATCAATTGAGACAGAAGCAGACAACATTTATGACGACACCGATAACGTTGTTGAATCTCCGCCACCAAAACAAGAATCAAAGTCGAAGGGCAAGGGAAAAAAGAATGTGAGTTTTGAGACATCAGTCTTTAAAAAAAAGAACGCTTGGGAAACGTACTGTGAAAATTATTGCTTTTATGCTAGCAAATAAATCAATAAATAAATGATTATAGCAAAATAAAAATGCTAACTAATTTGTTGGAAACACAGATTGCTGTAGTGTTGCAAAGAATCACTGCTTGGAAGCTATACTTGCAAATAAATTACTTTAAAAAAATAGTAACTGCATAGTTGTGTCATGCGCAGGTAAATGTGAGCATTATTTTGATATGGTTCATTTTATTCAATGTTAAGCTATTGCTGGGATGTTTACCTAATTGCTAAAATAGATCATAACGCTGTGTCTTCGTCAGCAACATTGCATAAAACATAAGTAAAAACATCAGTTTTATTATATCTTTTTTGCAATGTTGTGCTTTTTATGCTTCAGGTTAAAGACAAATATGACCAAACATTCAAGGTAACAGGGATAACATCGTGTGATTAATAATTGCTACTAACCCTAATCAAAATCTATCTTTAAATTCCTCTCTGTTTTTATGATAAACCAACCAAAATTGAATCAATTGTAATCAATTGTACACCAATGTAAATGTATAATATATCCTAGCGTCTAAGCTACCTTTCTGAAGAATGGGTTATTCCAGTTGAAATCCACACTACCCCTGTGGAAGATTCTGGAAATATCTTTCGCAGAGGGATCAGTTTTTCAAATGTAATTGGTCAGAGTTAATCATTTTGAAATACACTCTGACTATACTATGGCTTTACCTATATCTTCCACATATAGAGTGAGTATTTCAAATGGAAGTTACCCAATTGTCTATTCTATTCTAAACTTATACTCCCTCTGTAAAAGAATTAAGCTAAATCTTCCACAGGGGTAGTGTGGGTTTTAAATGGAATAGTCCAATTCAATCAATTGTACACCAATGTAAAAGTTTAATATATCCTAGCTTTTAAGCTACCTTTCTAAAATTAGTGCTACATTTCAATCAACTTCTATTAATCCCATGAGAACTACCTGCCGATTGGCCGAAATGAATATTGTGCCCAATTTTGAACCAATCAAGGAACATATTAATAATATCATTTGATGCAAGTTTGACCATAAATAGTTTAAAGCCTAGTCATAATTGGCATGAGCATTTTAAGTTATCAACCAATCAGAAACACTGTTAGATGACCAGTTGTGTTCAGGGGGGTTCAAATAGCACTGTTTTAATGTCCCTTTTCAGCAAATGGTTTTGTTTTCGGATTTATTACACTAGGGGGAGTGGAAGTTTTGACCAAAAAATCAACAACAAATTTCATGTCCCCCCTTTGTCAGCTCAAAATTTCAACCAGAATAGCCCAAATTGAAGTTGTGGAAATAGTAAGTTTATTTAGAATGGTAGTGTGTTTTAATGACATCATCATTAAATTTTTGTGTAGTTCTTTTCTTACTTAACACTGCTAGATGCTATTGTATTTCTTAATGGAATATATTTTACAGGGTGTTAGAATTAGCTATTTATTTATTCTCTAGGTATAACGACATGATTGCAGTGATCTTCAAACTGAACTTCTTTGCCTGTTTCTTATCTTTCCTTTTCTTTCCCTTCATGCTCATTATTGTTTGCTGTACTAAGAATACAACTATATTGATTTGATAATTTGTAACATTTAGCGTGTTTCTATTGAGTCCCCTGCATTTTACTGGTAAAACTGTTCGCCATCAAATAGCGGTGAAAGGCGGATAACGGTCAGTTTCCATTGCACGTTGTTTACCGGTAAACACTCGATGAACAGCGTCAATTGACACACCTTTAAAGTTTGCCGGCGAAAGGTCGTGCACTGGGGTCAATCCCCGGGTCAATCGCAAAGCATTGTGGATTTTAATATTGTAGTAGGCCCTATTTTCTTAATTGTTTGGCTAAAAATGAGGTAGCAAACATCATGAACATGAGAAAAGAAGACTGAAGAATAGTGTTTTTTATTTGCGTTTTCATTCGTTCTCGTAAATCAAATTACGCCATTGGGAAATCCCTCAGTGATATCGACGTGAGTACTCAGTATTGATGAAAAAAAAAAAAATAGGTCTTGGAATTTCATCTTTCACAGTTTAATTTCAGTTAATTCTTTTTAGCGAATAGTAATTTAACATCGACAACATAATATTAAATTCATGAAATCTTTCTAATTTTCTGAAGCACACACCGCCGCGGCTCCGAGTTGATTTCTATTTTTTTCGCATGCACAGCTGGATTCATCCGCTGATGTTGTTGTTGTTGTTGTTGTTTTATTTCATGGCTTTTACTAGGGTCATAAATCATAACTCATGTTAAATATTTAGCATAATATGTATAATGCAGGGATAATGCATTATGAATATTTCTTCCATTTACTTTATTTATAGCAAGTGAGTCAAATATTTGTATGTGATTAGGCCTAAGAATTTTTAAGAACGGAATGGTATAAGCTAGCTCATGATGCAGAGGTCAATTTCGACTCAACTTCCGTTTTCTTCCCTGTATGCGCATTCAATCGGAACGGAGTGAGTTTCTATTGACGTTTACGGTAAGCGTCCCGCTATTTTCCTTCCTCAAGAAGGAAAACGTTACCCGGTAAAAACTCGCCCCTGTTTACCGGTAAATAGCGGGAAGGTCAGTTTCTATTGAGCAGAAATAATCCCTTTACCGTCTTTTTACCGGTAAACGGTCCCAATAGAAACACGCCTATTGTGTGAGATTAGAGCAAGAAGGCCTATCTGCAATAGCTGCCCTATAGACATTTGATAATTTCTGCATTCTATATTGTACACATCTCAAAATGTGCCACATGGTAGCTATTGCAGAAATGGCCTTCTTGGACTAATCCCTCTGTTTGTACTTGATATAATTATATTATACATATCATAGAATTTCTTACCATATTTTTCATAATATGTCAAAGTGCCTTCGTTCTACCAAAAGACGACAAGAAGACTTCTAATCTTTGAGTTATTATTTTGTATTTTAATATTTAATCATTCTGCAAATATGTATATCAAAATACCACAACAGAAATATGAAGGAGAACTGTTGAGCCATTAGGAAGCTCAGAAAGCAGAAAAGAGCACTGTCACCAAAAAGTGCAGATCTCCCAGCTACTATAGTCCATTTTGCTTTCTCAAAAGAGGGATGTCAGTACTTTGTACAAGTTACTTTACATGTGTACAGATGTACCTCCATTGATCGTATATTTAAACATGCTAGTTCTGTTAGTCAACTCGCAGGATTTAATACCAATGGGTGCTAGAGCGCACACTGGTTTTACTATCTCTCTCTCTCAAGGAAGCAAAATGAACTATAGGTGGAATTTTCTTTAATATCAGGTTATAAAGTTATTATAACTATCATGCATTAAACTGGTTTAAACATTTTACATCAGTCTGATGAAGAAGATGAGATGTACCTAGAAGTATACGGTAACCAAGCGCCCTCTACACCAACCACACCAACCACAAATGATTTATTGAAGAAGGCTTCGGCCTTGTTCAGTGCCTCGGCCAACTATGTCAAGTCGGATCAGATCCAAAAAGCGTTTAAGGCTTCAGGACTAGTGAGTTAACGGCTACGAGTAGACAACATACTAGAGCATTCCAACTGAAGATGTAACAAATAACATCAGTATTCATATGATAATCATATTTATTCATAATTTCATATTAATTGAAATACCTATAAAGTAACTTTGAATATATATCAAAGAAACCATTAACATAGATGTTGTGTATTACACTAGGCACATTGTACATATCCACAAATTGAATTAACACCTGACTCAATGTAGGATTTTGCATAAAGATGTATTGTCATTTCATCCATTTACAAAATCAGTTGTTTTTCATTAAATTAGAGAGCATAGTTTATGTGTAGAAAAACACACCATTTCAACTAAAGACGTTACATAATATAGACATGTAACAAGGACATCAAATTTTCAGTATTCACATATCCATTTTATTCATGATTTATGTAAATTTAAGAAAGTGACTTTATACATGTAGTAAACTAGCCATGCATTAAAGTATATGATATATATTATGTAATATGCATTATACACTATCCATAAATTATACACTATCCATAAATTGACCTTTTCGGTAAATCCCATAAGCCTTTGCGAGTACCCCTGAGATGTTGTCATTTGACGTCACGCTGACTTGCAATGTGCAGTAATGATGTTCGCTAAATGATGTGCGCATTGGTGTGACGCATATTGACATCAAATGACGACATCTCAGGTGTACTCACAAAGGCTTATGGATTTACCGAGAAGGTCAATTACAGGATTGCCAGTGGGCGAAATGAACTCATCCATTTAACATCCTATTTTGGTTGCATATGAAAGTTTGTATAAAGTAATTTTAATGTTATTACAATGCTACCGCAACATTGCTGATGTCAGCAATGTTATGGTAATGTTAGTATAATATTGTTGGTTATTGATGTCACTATAATGATTTACAAATTTTCATATAGAATCATCAGACAACCAAAATACAACCAAAGACCTTGTTGTTTGATGTTAATACAACCAAATTGTAGCCAATTTTGCACACTGGAAATTTTCTGCTTTCTCTATAATACTTATTCATATATAGCAACAAGTCACTCTATACTTTGTGTCACCTCAAGTTTAGTTGTTGGTGTTGATTTTGCTGATCACAGTATAAAATCATGTATGCTAAGGTCATCATACATGCACGTATAGGTGGTTTGTCAGCATGCTTGCTGGGCAACTGCATAATAAAATTCACTCCCAAACTTGAGGCAAAACAAAGTATATAGTCCGTCAACTCAGAAGTACAAAGTAAATAGACCTCGGAAACTGGAGGTATGAGAATAATTATTTCAGTGCAATGTGTGTGTTAATGCTTCTTTGGCGCGCCAACTGCTGTGCGATTTGTACTTGCCGAGCGCACCATGCTCTTTATGCCTCTCATTTTAACACGCAGTGCTTGTGATGAAGCATCGATCCTGATGCCACAGATTTGGTTTGTACTTTTAGGTTGAAGCAGTATAGGTGAATAGTTTTCTTTAAAATTCCTGATAAGGTATCAGAGTAAGTTCATTGACTGGCAATTTTCTCAATTAGATTGATTCAGATGACGATGATGAAATGTATCTTGAAGTGGTAGGAGAAAAGCCGTCTGATGCTGGAGTACCATCTGTAGATGAAAATGACAATAAAAAAGATGAGAATAAGTCTTCAACATTGCTTCGATCTGGTGTCAGAAAAATTGAACAGTTGAAAAAAGTTTCAGGATTGCGGATTTCTGCTGTGAGTTGTAATGTGAACCACAGAGGTCATCATATTTAGGGTCAGCATAATGTCAAGGGTCACCATATAGTGTCAACATTGGATCAAAGTCACTTCCATGACACTGGCACTTAGATTTCGTCAAAAATATTTGTGTTGTGACTTGAAACACAAAGGTCATCATATTCAATATCACAGGTCGACATAAATGTCAAGGGTCATCATATCCATGAAACCAGCACTTAGATTTCTTCAATTATATTCGTATTGTGACTTAAACCACAACGGTCATCATATTCAGTGTCAAGGGTCAACATGTCAAGGGTCATCATATAGTATGAAGTCACTTTCATGAAACTTGCACTTTGATTTCTTCAAATATCAGTATTATGACATTAAAAAACACAGGTTTACATAAAACACAGAGGTCAAGGTCATCATTATTATAGCGGTATTGGGATTTCTTCAAAATATCCAGTCAATATTTCAGTTTGTAAAATCAAAACATCTTGTGGTCATGAGTCTCCCACTTATTGTTGAATATTTGTCTTAGTTGGTGATGAGGAACATTGTAGTTTGTAATTTTTTCAGTGGATTTATAATTTACATTTTGAAGCCAAAGCACAATCAAGAAATAGAATTGTTGAAATTTATTTTAGTTTTAGCAACAAAGCCTTTTCACAATGTCAGCCATGCATGCTCAGAATGTCGACATATGGAACATTATTGACGAGCAATACGGGATTCAATATCCACTGTCATGGAAGCACATAAGTTCCATTTTTATCTTTCGTTGATGCACCGGATGTTGACATTCTGAGCATGCGCGGCTGAAATTGCGAAAGGACTTATTATTTTAAGCAACATAAAAACATATCTTTGGAACTGTAACTCTAATGGGCTAATACACCCCTTCTGGAAGACATGACCATAATCTTCCATACAGGGAGTGTGAATTTCAAATGGGGTTACCTGAATGGTTGACTCCATTTGATATCTACACCTGCTGTGTGGGAGGTTAAGGTCATGCCTTCCATAAGGGGTGTAATGATTTCAACTGGATTAGTCTGATTTTGAGGATGTTTGGGCACATTTTTGGTAAATATGCCTATGCAAAGATACAAAGTTAAGAAAAAATTAATAACTGATTTTAAATATATTTTGTGGTTTATTTTCCTTGATTACGTCACATCTTGATAGCAGTCATCAGTATTACATCCTGCCAATATGGTCTGCATTCTATCACACTCTGTTGACTCTGTTAATCATGGTATTTGAATTCTGTGTATTGCTTATGCTGACAGATTATATTTCTTATATGACACACTTTAAGGGGGTACTACACCCCTTCACAATTTTGTGCCTATTTTTGCATTTTTCTCAAAAATTATAGCGCATTGGTGACAAGTAAGATATGTATATTATAGGGGCAAGGACTACAACTACTGCACTGGAAATTTTATTTCGGCACAGACAACAGTTGTGGAGTTACAGTAAAAAATGAGGGAAAACCAATATTTGATCAATAAATCAATAACTACTTGCCTTGAGTTGATGAATTTTCAGTGCAGTAGTTGTAGTCTTTGCCCCTATAATATACGTATCTTACCTGCAACCAATGAGCTATAATTTTTGAGAAAAATGTAAAAATAGGCACAAAATTGGCCAGGGGTGTAGTACCCCTTAAGATAACTGTGAGTAACACATTGATGGCACATATGATGCATGATCATGTCCACCAAAAAGCATGGTCAAATCTGTCTTGCTAAATCAGGAACGTTCATTGATTTTGAATTTTCTGTTACTGGTGTGTCCATTCGTTGTTCAACAAAGTGGAAACTCTCGTATTATGTCAAACTTATATAATACTTATTCAGTGATAAAACTGTTCCATTGTCGAGATAAATTTGGAAAATGTCAACTAAGCCAGTTTTTGATTGTTTCTTAAATTGTAATAATCCAAAAGAAGAAGTATGTTTGCATTGTTGTGTAAATTGGTTAATTTGTTAAAACTAAAGCTTATCATTATAATAATACAAAAATAGGATATAAACTAACAAAATGTATTCAAAATGATACTTACTTTGTTCTCTTCTTTGTAGTTTTCTCTCCTTGCATGTAGCTATAAACATTAATAGATTACATCAATTATTGGTTATCCATTTTAAGTTAACTAGATAGCAATGCTAACTTGTTGTGTACTAATATAACTATCTAACAATAACAGTATCCAACCTAACTACAGTACTAACAATAACACATCTAACCACTAACAATTATTTGTTGCTGGTATTTGTCTTTCAGTTGCACATTAATGTTATGTTCACCATCAGCGGAGTGTTACTCATCATTTGTATGTGATCTATTGTTTATTGTATCAATATAATGACTTAATTGTGTTAAATATGGATGTTCTGTTTTATGTCAGTAATGTTTTATGATCATACTTCTCTGTTGGGACACCTTATGCAATTTGTCCAGTTGAAGGGTTGAAGTTAGGTGCTTATTATGCATTGTATGCACATATAGTAGGAGTTGATCCCTTTGGAGCCAAGAAACAAAATATATTTCAGAACTTGTATGCATATTTGCCGTAGAAGTGATGTAATAAGAGGATTTTTTCAATGGTACTAATCATACAGGTGCAAGTGATCAGTATGATATGAATATTCTGTAGAAATACAATCCAGGTGTTTATCCCTGTTCTTTGACATAATATGGTTCAATGCGTACCATGAGTGAACATCGTAGTGCAGGGTGATATATTAAAAAATTGTATTTATCTATTGCTATGGTTGGTAATCCTCTTATTGTCATCACTTCTATGCTGAATAGCCAAGCTGTTAGAAAAATGGGGAACTATTTTAGCCTACAGCTTCCGGCCAAATTTGACAGACTTTTTTAAAATGAATTATTTGACTTTAAGCCCAGCAAATCATCATGCCCATTAGTGTATACTACATCTGCAATAAATACTCCATCCTCATTTAGTATTGAGAGCATATCATGCTAGCAATCATAGCGTATCACTAGTGATCAAACGATGGTAGCATGTCCACAATGGCTAGCAGTGTCCAATCACTGCAAGCATCAGAGTGTCAACGTTGCCTTGAAGTCAACTGGCTTGTGACTTGACGCTTCAGGCATGCTAGGGACTTCTCAATTAGATATCGTCAGTCACTCTGCCGATCAGCGACGGAAGTGACATCACTACACTCCGAGTGATTGCTTAGTGTGATATGCCATTTAGCTTTAATCACATGAGCTGCCATAGCTGCCATACAACATCCAGCCTAGTTTAGTTGTCATGGATTGGTCATCAATTGATGCAGATACCAGTAGAATGATGCACATAATGGTGTGATGCAAATCAAAATGAACCAGTTGTCTGGCTTTTAAGAAATTGCAAGAGTCAAAATGTTGTGGACAAATTAAATTTGAAATAATTTCACAAACCTCTGCATTGTATAATCACTGTACTATTTATTATTAAGTACAAAAAAGTAGAGCAAATTAACATTAAAAAGGTTTTTGACCAGCAATTTGTTCATTTTGGTCAATCACATCATGTTGCATCATAGTCTCATGTAGTTTGCCAATTACACTACTAACTATTACCATATAGCATTTTTTACACCATACAGGATTTGCATTGCAATTTTGCCATATTGGTGACTGGTTTATTAAATGTTTAGATCATATATATATATTTTTAGAGATAATACATTAAAGAATGCCTGTTAGGTTTGTATGTGATTGGTATCACCATAATGGTTTCAGTGACTTTGCCTTGTTTTCTTACCCAAGACAAAAGTTTATGTGCATTTTAAATTTTCAACCCAGATGTTCTGTGTTATTTTACATTCTCTTTGGAATAAAAAAATTGCATTCAACTATTCATTAATGTAGTTGTTTGATCAGCAATGCTAAAGTAGTATAGCTTCACACTGTTGTTACTTGAAACATGGATGCTTACTTTGAAACATGTTGCTTTCATGCCTTAATTGAAAAAAGTTTATTAATGCATTTTCACTTAGAAACCAAATAATTGTGCAAGTTTTTGAAACAATCTTATCTTGTTTGATAATGGAAGCATTTTGCTTGAGTTAATTATATATTCTGAATTGATGAACCTCTTGCAGTTATCAGCTATAATTATTACATCCGAATAGATAGACCATTTAACATGTTCCCATCATGCATTTCTCAAGAGAGCTTATTTTTACCATTATAAAGTATGGCTTAGGTTTGTTACATTCACTTAATTTTATTTTGGATAAATTGCATGATGGGAAGATGTACAAATAGTATCACATATTTCATATAATAATTAGAATTGACCTTACGGTAAATCTCATAAGCCTATGCGAGTACACCTGTGAACTTGTCATTTGACTTCACGCAGACTTGCAATGCGCAGACGATGTCCAATAAACGATGTGCTCATCAGCACATATCGGTGTGACGTCAAATGACGAGTTCTCAGGTGTACTCGCAAAGGCTTATGGGATTTACCAAAAAGGTTAATTGCATTTGATTCAGCAAATGGGTTCAACAGTTTTAAAGTGAAAAATAGTATTACATTATCTAATGAAATCATTGTTTGCTCTCTGTACAGCCTTTTGCTAGAAGGAAGAAAGATTCGACAGACGATAAGAAAGAACTTGATGAGGAACCAGAAGAGGAACCACCTAAGAAAGGAGACAAGAAGAAGAAAGACAAAAAGGACAAGAAAAAGAAGAAGAAATTGAGGAAAGATGAGATTGAGCATCCCGATGAACCTCCACCGGATCCACCTGTAGATGTGCCTCCTGCTAAACAACCATTAACTAGACAATTAAGTAAGTCTAATCATGATAAACAACCATTAACTATAGTCTATATATCTACCTCGAGTCACCGGCACTAGCTCTGAAGTTCAGCATGTGCTGCATTGGCTTAGCATTGTTTCTTGCATGTACATATGCGCCACTTTGATCGTGCAAGTAAACGTATGTACACGCACCAAGTAACGCTAAGCTAACGCAGAACATGCTGAACTTCAAAGCTTGTGCCAGTGACTCGAGGTAGCCTATAGACAATTGAGGAAGTCTTAGGCAATCATTTGTGTTATTACTAGTCATAATGTATAATGATGACAACGGTGAGGATAATGATGACATAGATGGTGGTGATGATGACGATGACGACGATAATGCTGGCAGTAATAGTGATGATGATGATGGCAATGATGGTGAATATGTTGGTAGTAATGATGATGATGATAATGATGACTGTGATGATGGAGACAACAACAGTGATTGTTGGTTGTGATAGGGATGATAATGATAGTATAGTAATGATAATAAGTGAGATGAAATGAGAGTAACAATGATGATGATGGTGACAATGTTGATATAGTCAATACGATGACAATAAAATCATGATGATGACAATGAATATAATGATGATGATAATTAAGAAGAGAAAACCTATTTGTAAAAAAACTACTTAATATGAAACATGTAGGTGACCCTCCACATGATGAATCTAAAAGTGAACCTATAATCCAAGAGGAGCCTGAGCCTGAGCCTCCTAAACGGCCACTAACTAGGCAATTAAGTAAGTCCTGGTAACAACATTTACTTGTTCATAGAAGCGATATTTTAATATAATAATGGTGATGGTATTGATGGTGGTGACGGCATTATAACAATGAAATACTGCTACTAATAAAACTACTAATGGAAATAACAATAAGAAGAATCGGCATTGGGGGAAAATGTATTGTTCAAATATGCTAATTAATTTATGCAAAGTTGATCATATTTATGCAACATTTGGATGACAATGCTGTCTCTAATTTACAAAAAATTTAAATGATAAAATTATATTACCTGTGCGCATACATGCTTACATGTGGAAATCAAAGGCCTTTATGCAACCTTTACACATACATGAACATTGTGAACAGGCAACTTTTAACACCTAAATTGCAATATAAGCATATGAAAGAAATTTGTGGCATGATCAAGGGAATGAGTCGCATGTTTAGTTGGCAATTTTCAATTAAAAGTTTTTTGCATTATTTTCTGGACATTAGGTTACCAAGTTATCAGCACTTTATCAAAGGCTGAAACAATATAAAACAAAAGAACCTGAACACTGTTTTGCCAATATCTCAAAAACAACATTAGTGACATCTGACTCATTCCACTTGATCATGTCACATATTATGTTAGGGTAAAAAGCTGCTTTCCGCCTAACAATAAAAATCATTTGAAAAACAAATTTTGCTCTAACAAACATTGTAATAATTAGAATAAAGCAAGTTAATCAATGGCAGATCTTTGTTAACAATAATGCCAACATTTCTGGCATTCAGCAGGTGTGAAAGAAGAGCCATGTGTGGTAGCGGAGGAAATTGAAGACAATATTCAGGAGCAAGATGACAGTCAGAAGCAAGATGTTAAATGTAAAAACTTCAGTTTTGTCAACATGTAGTGTCAGATCATGTATTGACAACAAGTACATAATGTCTTGGACATCTAGCTGAAGATTACATGGAGTAGAAATTACATTTTTATGCCACCGCGAGGCATACTGTTTTTGCAATGTCCGTCCATCCGTCCTTCCGTCCGGATGCGATATCTCGGGCATGGATGGGCGGATTGACTTCAGATTTTCAGGATAGGTGGGTCATGGTCAAAAACTCTGGCTACTTTTTTTGGGTGAGGTTCAAGGTCATGCAGGGGTCATCTGAGGTCAAATTAGCAAAAATAGTCATATGGCCATGAAACTTGGTAGGTACAGTCAAGATTTAGAGCCAAATTTTTGGAAGGTCATTTTGGGGTCATCTGGGGTCACCCAGGGTCATCTGAGGTCAAATTAGTAAAAACTGTCGTATGGGCATGAAACTTAGAGGGTACAGTCAATATTCAGAGCCAAATTTTTGGAAGGTCATTTCAGGGTCATCTGAGGTCATCCAGGGGTCATCTGAGGTCAAATTAGTAAAACTGTCGTATGGGCATGAAACTTGGTGGGTACAGTCAACATTTAGAACCAATTTTTGGAAGGTCATTTTGGGGTCACCAGGGGTCATCTGAGGTCAAATTAGTAAACACTATCGTATGGGCATGAAACTTGGTGGGGACAGTTAACATTTATAGCCAAATTTTTGGAGCGTCATTTTGGGCTCACCAGGGTCATCTGAGGTCAAATTAGTATAAACTACTATATGGGCATGAAACTTGGTGGGTACAGTCAACATTTAGAGCCAAATTTTGGGGGGTCATTTTGGGGTCATCAGGGGTCACCCAGGAGTCATTGAAAGGTTGTTTTGGGGTCATCCAGGTGTCATCTAAGGTCAAATTCAGTCTCCTCTTTTAGGCTTGAAGCTTTGTATCAACTTGTGAATTCCACATCACTCCCTTTAGTGGAGGCATCACGGTCGACGCTGTGCGTCGAAAACCGCGACATCCGAGAATCGCGGTCCATCTAGTTTCATTTAACAAATTATTATTTACATGAATCTGAATGTCATCTGCATTATTCATTTTGCTAAACAAAGCAAATCAGCATTATTTAGTATTGGAAAGGATACTTATTTTCAGTTTGAGTTTGGTAGTGAATTTAGTGCTTTTACAGGGTTGTGCCACAAGCATGCCAATACACTGCCCTTGTATGTGTGTGTATATGCTCTGTGGGATTAAGTTATATGTGCGCTTTTGGTACTGTGACCAGCAAAATACACATCTACTTCAATACCAAACTTGAGCTGAAACACAGTGTAGTGTTAAGTAAAAGGGATTTGGGAGTGGGCCAATCACTGTTTCCTTGTGGAACTCCATCAGTAGTATGTACATATATATTAATTACTAACTCATTAAGAACAATACATAATGTATAATGTTATTGTCAATCCAAAACAGTAGAATAACTAGTAAAATGAAACATTGTATCTGTGGTGTTTTGGCTTCCTGGCAACAGAGTGTATCCAATGGTGCATCATTAAATTGTCCATTTGGCTTTTTCAAGGCAGTCAGTGTATGCTTCATTGGGCACAATATTAAATTGCGTATGATGACTCAAAGAACTGGTACGTTTACATGCGCAATCAAAACCAGTGCATCTTTATACACATGAAGTGACTGCAACAAACTCCTGACATCACTGTATGGTAGAAGCCAAATGGACTATTTTGCACGGTCATAACAAGGTTCTACCTGCAAAGTGTGTGTTGCGTGTGCATACGCCTGTCAAACATGTACAAACTGTACGCTTTGCAAAAGCATTCTAGCTCGTTGCTAGAAAAGCGCGAGAAACAAAAATGCACTTTTTGTGCATGCGTTTGCTGGGAGAACCTTGTTTTGGTAGCAAGACAGCAGGATCCGGCCCATGCAAAGGGTGAATAGCAAGTCTGAACACCACCATGTTTATGTGTAGCTCATGGAGAGCAAATTAGTATACATGCTGTCTGTAGGAGCCAAAAACACTATACAGGGCATCTCTGAAAGAACTGTACCATCAGAAACTAATTGATATTTGAATCCATAGGACAGATTACAAATAAGGTATTTTCGTAAAATTCTGTATATGAAAGCCGTTTTACTGTGCCATTGCATAAATTATTTGACTTGATTATTAAAGTACCCGAAAAAAATTAACAAGCAAAGTTTCTGACGGTACAGTTCTTTCAGAGATACCTGACCTGTATTTGATTGTGCTAACTGTGTCATGCATTACAATCATCTGTAATACTTCAAATCAAATCAAATCACATAACCAAAAATCATCTTGACAAAACCAATATGTGATGTGATCAAGCAAAATCAGTCGGAACTCTGAAATATTGATTTTGAGATATAGCTAAACAAAGGAATTATTTCCTTTTGTTTTCTGTTGTTTTGGAAACTCTTTAATTACTCTTTGGAACTTGTTGTTCAATTTAAATAGGGTTTTCTGCAAAATGCAGCTTTGTAAATATTTCTACTCTCATATAAGAAACTGAAAGTTTATCATTTCTGAGGTCCGACTGATTTTGCTTGATCGCATCACATATGTCTTTACTGACCTGACAGTTTCATCCATCTTGGATGGTACCATCATTAGAGTGATGTTGTAGGATAATCACTCTGATCATGGTCACTGTTCAAGGTGACCGAAACTGTCAGGTCAGTAATAGCAAATTGGTTTTGTCAAGATGAACCTCATGTTAAAGGTGGGTGGTCCTTTTTTGTTCATATGGTGTTTTCTACTTGACATGGTGATCTATAAATTATGGAAACAGTCTGCAACTATATATTGAATTAAATTGCTCCGGCAGTTTAGATGTTAGGATCAAAAACATTATTCAAAATTTCCAGCAAAAGGAAACACATCTATTTAAGGCCTAAAAGTTTTTGGGGTTATTATGAGCTTTTTTAAGATGCCAACATCTATATTTTGATGGAGTCAATCGCGGGATGAGACTGTAATTCTTCTCATTAAGTCATTGGGTATTCCAGTTGAAATCCATACACCTTATGTGGAAGACATGACCTTGATATTCCACACAGGGATTGTGAATTGCAAATGGGGGTTACCTGAATGGGGGACTCCATTTGAAATCTACCCCTCCTGTGGTGGGAGATTAAGGTCATGTCTTCCATAAAAGGCATATAGATTTCAACTAGAATAACCCAAATAAAAGGATAAAGCAATTTTTACAACTTTTCAGCTACAGTATTTTCTTTACTAATCTATTTTTTTTTCCTCTCTCTTAAATTTGAACCCATCTAGCTGAAAACAAATTCAAAGATTCCGACAAGAAACATCTACTTGATGCAGACAGACTACAGGTGGAGAAGAAGGAGGTAGAAGCAAAGAAAAAGGAGTTATCGGATAGGAAGAAAGAAATACAGTAAGTCACAAGAGAAGAATGTCAAGAAATGCCTATAATAACAGGTGCATTTTATAAAACTGTATGTTATTCCTGTCTTACATCCGTTCTTGTGAGAACAATGCATCCTCCATGCACAGAATAAAGCATAGCTCATTGGTGGTGTACCTGATTATAAAACCTAGCCCATTCTACAGAACTGTTTGAGTTGTGTTATCGCTAATGGGTTTAAGCAGGGTGCTCCGGGGGCACAAGCCCCATGTAAATCCTGGAAAAAAGGTAAGATTAGCATTGTTGGGATACAAACTGGGGGGGGGGATAAGAATCTAGTTGGCAATTTCCTTGTAGTTTGCTGTATTCACCAGAAACTTTGAAAAGCATTGAGTATATATGTGATACTAATAGCTCGGCAACAGAAAGGCATACTTCCATTAGCTGGTATAGGTATAATCACTTGTGAGATGTAGGCGTTCACTTGTATGATACTTGTTCTGTAGAAGCACATAAGTGCATACACCATGCATGAAAGAAATCATGCTGGCCACAGGTAATCATACACACAGCAGCTATTGGAATTCCATCTTTGTGCCGCTGAGCCATTGATATGTGACAGTAGGAGTGTGATACTTTCTTGAGCTGATGATTGATGATAACAACTTCAATTCCTTCTGACATTTCAGATAAGGCAAAATTACTTTTATTTTATAGGTCCCCATAGCAAATTTGACATCTGTTGTTTAAACCCACCAACCACCTTCTTTTGAGTTTTCCTAAACTTGCCCAAAAAAGCAGGTATTGACAAAACTGAACTGTTATCATTTCTTTTCTAGAAACAAGAAGAAAACAATAGATGACCCAACAGAGAGGCAAAACCTTGATTTACAATTCAAGAATGTCCAATCAGAATGGAGTCAATGCAGTAAAAGACTAGCTGTTATAGAAGATGAGATAGAAAAAGCCACTAAGGCAGCTGTACCTCAGGTAAGATTTACACCTAGAAAGACTAAAATATAGTGATGCAAGATGATTAATACCAGCATGATATGAGACCGGGGATATTTTTATGCCTACATACTGAAATCAAAGGTCATTTCAGGTTACATTTGTTTGTTACTACTCGAACAGTTGGACATTAGCTGTTATATAAGCTTTCCAAATTTAAATTGCTCCATGGTGGAGGCATCCCAATTGACGCCTTACGGCAAAAACTGTGACGTTTCTAGTTTCTTACCACCTTGTATTTGATGCAATCCGCATACTCAAAACACTTCCAGGCATTTTATCAAAAGCAGGCACAATCAAATAAAATGAGGCATTTGTCAGTCAAATTCAAGAAGAATATTATAAATTGTGTTATATTTTATTGTTTCAGCAACAGAAAATAATAATATATCAAAATCCCTGTGTATAATTCTGATAAGATGTTCAGTACATGCTAGCTTTTTAAATATGCAAAAGTATTTGACTTAAAAATAATCAAGAACTTGCTCAAGAACTTGCTCATTTAGCTTGAATATGTCAAAAGATTAACTGTGCAAAATGGCCACACCCATGTAAGGGAATACTTTAATGTTGACAATTGTATCCAAGAATCATTCAGTTAATCATGATGCACATCATTACAAAGCAGGTGGGTTAAGTTTGTCATTTTCACTCACTGTTGGTGTCTAAAGACAACACAATCATCTGTGTCAACTTCACAATCATCCAATTGCAACTAACTGATCACCTTCAAATATTGACTGGCTAGGCTATCGACTATCACAACATTTTGTCCCAACATAAATGACCAAGCACCTTCATTCAAAGAATATGTATACTTTAATGTGCCATATTTATATCAACTGATGATAAATTATATCATATTGCAATTCATATAATTCATTCATAGAGCTTATAGGGCAAGGTGCATACTGGACTACTGACAAACACAAGCAAAATGCTACTGCTAGAATAAGTTGAGAGAATTTGATATGTCAGTCACTATTTCATGTTCACACATGGTTAAATTCTCCTTACTTTTAGATATCATTGCAAGACACATGAGTCATCGCTCATTTTGAATAATTCAAATGGTAGTTCTTTACAGTAATAATCTATGCTACAAGCTTCTAACAACAAGCTACAAAGCTCATCTTTAGAAAATCAGATATAGTATAAATGTAATGCTGCATCATGTACTTCATAGTACAATAGGATTAGTAAAACCTTAGATATGCTCATTAAAAGTCCGTCCATTGCCTTTCATTCTGAAGTATTACGTTATATATGGAAGGCCTACATCGTACTATGACACTGTAAGTTACCACCGTTATACATCTTCACCAGCCTCATCTATATATATATACATATATAAAAGCACCAGCCTATTTTATGTTGACAATATATTTATCTCTACACGGTTATGTAGATTTCTAGTTAGGTGCTAGTACTGCCTTCTTTTCCTTCTATATGCTTGTAGCTTTTAGATTAACAGCAGATTATTAGGGACGGCTTCAAAACCCATCCCAGATTGACCATCAGCACCCTGGCAGAACCAGCGGTTTAACCATGTTCTATTGTTCCTTCTATTGTTTGGAATAATAGAATATAGGACAGAATACTGGTTGTGCCAGGGTGGCAGCTGATAATCAAAAGATTGATTCTGAAGCTATCCCTTAGTACATTTTATGTAGGTAGACCATGACGATTAAAAACCTGCAATTACAAGCATGTTTTGTACTTTGAGGCTGCCTGGAGCAACTTTATTATCACTGCTGTCACCCCAATCCTAATCCTTTAATCCTAACCCAACACTAACATGTATCTTAAACCCTAGCCCTAACCCAAAACCCTAATCCTAGTCCAAATTTCTTGGGGCAGCAGCAGTGATAATAATTAACTTTGACTCTGAAGCTGTACAACACAGTCAAAAATGTACAAAAAAAATGCAGAGTTGTTTGAAAATGTTTTTTTTTACTGAATATGTTTCTTGGATAATAGTTACTAAAATCTACAAGCTCTCCTGCTATTTCTTCACTATCTTTTCTGCTTCTTATATCTTCATCTTGAGATGCAGTTCAAAGGTCATAAGGTATCAGAGTAATTTGAATTTACATTGATTTATTCAAGGGATTGGTGATATCCTCACAAATTTAAGAAAGAAAAAAGTACTCCCCAGTGTTTTCTTTGTTCAATCACAAGCCATACCGTTTTTTACAGCAAATGATACTTTTCAACTGTAAATTATAGCTTCAGCTTAAATCCCAGATTTTATAACGATGAAAGGTACATATTACATACAAGAAGGTGATTAAAATGTTTGCTAAGTCTGAATAGAGAGGACAGTAGAGCTGATCAGGACCCCTGAAGCAGGACTCACAGATTATAGAGATACAGAATTTCAAGTTTGCTTTAACAAGGTCAATGAAAAGAAAATTGCAGTGGCATCAAACATTTTACCACATGTAGGTATCTTTGAACTGCCATCTCAATGATTAAAGAAAGGAATAGGATATTTGTGTGTAAGACCTGGTGCAGGGATCCGTTCCACACTTATCCTTACAGAAAATATGTTACCATACACAAGCCCCATATAAAAAAACAACCCTCCATATTACTAATTTACATTATTTGTAGGTTTATATTCTTAGTAATGAATGTGTTGTGACATACTAACAGCTTTTCAACTCATTCCACAGAATTTAGAAGTGTCTGGTTGTTGTTTCCCATTACTCAGCCCTCCCTGAAACAGCCAACCCTATGGCCTATACTAATATATGGCCCGACTTGGCCATTTATGGTGCTATTGTGTGGGCCCTGACTGAGCTATACTATGACACCAGTCATGGCAGTCAACCCCAGCAGTAAATCCCAGGACCCTGGATTACTCCAGGCAAACCAACATGTAAATAGTAATTAATGAGGTTCAAATTGAAACATGTTTGCAGGTATTTATTATGTGACATTTGATGCAATTTTACATGTGAAAATTATCATATATTACCTAAATTTGGCAAAAAGGGACAATTGTTTTTGTTTGTTTTAATTGCTACCAAGCAGCTTGTGTCCAAAAGCTTCCAAAATTCCACCCTTACCACATCCTTTCCTTCTTTTCTTCCATTCCTTCCATTTTCTCTATGCTACACTTTCTGCATTTATTTGTTGCCATGTTATGTTAGAAATTGTCATGAATTTTGTTGCGTCTAAACCATACCATACCATACATTTTATATTTAGTAAATAAATTATTCTCTTAACACATAGACTAGAGTATGTGATGACACTGTAGTATTGTATGGTTTTATGTGCCTTCATTTGTTAATCACATGAAGGATTATGTTACGTTATGTTCCCATTTTGTGCTTTTTTATGTGTGCATTTTTACTTACACTGTAAAAATGTTGTTTAAAAGTTTTTAACAACACTGTTTAACGGGTGAATTGAAAAGCATTAGTCTAAAAGTATTTAAACAAGTTGTTTGAGATTCTTATCTGTTTATATGTTTTAGCAAATGTTGTTCCCTTTGCCCATTAAACATTGTTGTTTAAAATTTTGAACAATTTTTAACAGTGTAGCAATGCTTGTGTAAAAGTTTTGTTTTAGTGTTGCTTCAGCTTAAGTTTTATCATGCTATTATTTTTAGGATTTGATAATTACCTTGATTTTAGACCAGATATCATTTTTTGCTTGCAAAATTTGCATACTAATAATAGATTATCAAAGTTCCATTTTGTCTCACAATTTTATCTTTGCCTGTTTTTAGTATTTCACAGGTTGTTTAGAATATTAGATATTTCATGTCAAAGCATCATGGTTTCTTTACTTTATGTATCTCCATTCAATCATTTTATATGTTACAACTTACTATTGTCATGATATCTTCATATTTTCACATGAAATCATGTTTACTAATTTCTACATTTCTCCTCAAATTAGCACGTAGTCATTTTAAAAGATCACATTGATTCATTTTACCTTGTTTGTGTTTTGATAAATCTCTAAAATGTAGAGTGTTAAAAATTCAATGTAAGGCCATCTTAATTTAATAGTTAGTCTTAAAGATCATCAAAGTTTGTAAACCTAATGTGGAATTGCAGTTTTATAGGTTTTTTTTTTTACTTCAATTTTTTTTATCTGTGGGGCAAGCTTTTTTTTTATAAGAATAGACCAGATTTTCATCTGTCAAGGAGGTTTCACTATAGCCAAGATGAGGAATTTTATTGAGATTTACGATTTAGGCTATTTTGACATCTGACGATGTCAGACGTGGTATTTTTGTGTGGTGGATTTAGAAGAAAAAATAAAACAGCAGGAAAAAACTGAAATTTACTCAATCCAGCGGGAATAACACGCAAAAGGGGGCAATTTTACTAATGTGCTGAGGAGCTTTAATCTAACTATTTATTAAGGTGACCTAACTGGCAGGTATCATTGAGGAGACAGCCTTCCCCTGTCCATCAACTACTAGTTACACCCCATAGACTAAGCTCTTCAGATTGTAACATTATTATTACTGTGGATCAAATATTTTGGTTTAATAAAAAGTTATATACAATGTAACACTCATACTAATCTGTGCTGTTTTTTACAACATGCAAAATCAGAGCTCTAACTGCAAAGTAGATCGCTCACTCTGCTAATGTTATATGTAGTTTAATGCTTTGCAAACTCTCACTCTCACTTGAGATAAAGCATTAACCCTTTAGATGCTTAATTAGCTAGAACATTAACCCTTTAGATGCTGACCTAACCTGCATGTTGCTTATGCTTTATATGTTTTTGTGTTTACAATTCACAGTTGCCGCTGTTGAAATCGGTATCCCCCACTGAGGTACACAATTATGATTATTCATTTCATAAAATCAAAATTACTATAAACTTGCAATATTAATAACATAAACTTTAATTTATAGTAAAAGTCACGAGTTAGAGAAACATAGTTTGAGTCTGAGGATCAACTCCCCGCAGCCTGTGATTGGTTAGTAGCACATAAAGGAAGGTTGATTCATGTGGTGCCTTCATTGGAAAAAAGGAATCGCAGCAAATGGCGAACAATGCCAGTACTTTTACAAAGCCAAAGGCAACTTTTCTAGGCATTATTGACATCAAGAAAAAAAATTCATAATACTGAGACCTAACTTTTGAGACAGTTTATATTTTTGAATGTTTAACCATAGGACAGGTTTTTGATTGGCTACATTCAGAAATATCAATCATTGACAAATCATTAAACCATTTCTGAGTTTGATTAACTGTTGACATCAGACACAAACTAGTTTCTTTATTTCGGACAGACTCCTATTATAATCAAAGTACAATTTTATAGAATCATTGAACAACTCTCTGAACATATATTCAAATATGACATCCTATGTCTTATTTATTTTACCTCTTATAGACCCAACTCATGAAGAACTCACCGGCATCCTTGAGGAGAGGTGCTGGAGACAGTTCTGATAGCAGGAGAAGTTCAGGGAGCTCATCACGGGGTGAAGGAAGCATAGGCATGACATTGGCTAGTATGACATCACCGGAGAGGGAATGTGCAACAAGCGACATGTCACTACAGGAAAAAATCAAGGTAGTAATATTCACTGATATAGTGACAAAGGCTATAAGGGAGCAGTCATTATTTACACCAGGGGGGAATGGAGGATTTGAGGGGGAATGTGACATTTTTTGGTGAGCAAGAGGGGGAATGCGAAATTTTTTTGCCAGGAAAGAGGAGGACTGTTAAGTTTTAAATGGAGAAATTTCATAAAATAAGGGGGGAATGCAGAATTTTTGAACGGAAGCAAAGGGGAAACACAACATTTTTCATCAAAAAATTGAAATCCTCCATTCCCCTTGGCGTAAATAATGACAGGTCCATAAGATTGGGATGCTTAAGAAATTCCTACTAAAGGGGAGCAAATCATTTGAAACAAACAGATTTACAGTAATAATAGGCTATCATTTTCATTAGAAATCCATACAGTGCCTATGGAAGAGTGTATATCGCAAATGGCATCACCCATTCAAGTAACCCCATTTGAATTTGCACTCCCTCGGTGGGAAGTTACGGTCATGTCTTTTGTAGGGGTGTATAGATTTCAAGTGGAATAGCCCAGTGCATATTTATATGTTGGTTGAAGCTGTAGGAATTCTGCTAATGAATAGAACCCACTTTGGGAATTGTGTTCCAAATTTGGGAAATCTTTTTCTTTAGAAGTGTCACCGATATAGTTTCTGGAATAGCCAAAATGTAGACAAGAATGTGCAGTGCCGCTGACAAGGGGGTTAAGGGGGTGTGTTACCCCCGGGGTCCTAGGGGCCCATAAAAATACCTGAAAGGGTCCATAAAAGCAAAGAAATAGACCTCAGGGGGCCCGTAAAAAAGGGCCCATGCGATCATTTTACCCCGGGCCCATAATGGCTCTCGGCGGCACTGGGCTGTGACATAATCATACTTACAGCTTGCAATATTACAAGTTTGTGAAATCAACCTCCCAGGACAAGTTGCAATATTGCCAGTTGTGCGTAGGATGATGGTGACCACCCTGGATATGCAGGTAATTAAAAGAAAACACACCACAATTACTTCATAAATATTTCAAATAATTATTCCTCATTATAAACAGTTACAAAGTTATAAAATTCCTCATCAAAACTTATATTGCGAATAATTTAATGCCATTTTCATGCCATCAAGGCATCTTGGATTTGCAGGGAATAGAAATCCCCAGATATGGGCTGTATATGTATGCCCCATATCATGCTATGGAACACTTAGTTCCAGCATTGTAAAGTTTGTTCTGCTTATAATTGGCAGTCGCTTTTTATTACTGCATACGTCAATAAAGTCCCAACTTATGCTCACATAAATTCACATAAGCTCACACCAGTTATGCAACTAGCATAAGTGCTACACCCAACTGCAGGCACACCATTCTATATCAATGCACAATGTTATGAGTCTCATTTTTTTGTCATTTATAAGCTGTACAAACTTTATCGCAATGACCATAAATCCCAATTGAGCCATTTTTGTAACATATTTATTCAATGCTTTTGTTTGTTTTTAATTGCACTAATCAACTTGTTCTGTTTCCATTCTTTTAATATTACAGAGATTCCAAAAGAAATGATAGAGCTCTCTTCTACTGCCTACTTGTATTTATAAGAAGAAATTCAGTTTCTAATCAAAATACAACTCATCTTGAAGCCAGCCAATCAAGTTTCTCCTTGTTTAACAAGCCAGTTGAAGCCAGCCAATCAAGCTTCTCCTTATTTAACAAGCCATTTGAAGCCAGCCAATCAAGCTTCTCCTTGCTTAACAAGCCATTTGAAGCCAGCCAATCAAGCTTCTACTTGCTTAACAAGCCATTTGAAGCCAGCCAATCAAGCTTCTCCTTGTAAACCAGTCAGTTGCTGAACTTGTCCAGCCTGTTGTATAAGGATGAAACAAACACAAATTTGCTGATTGTGATACGCAAAAAAGCTATGAAGATGAAATGTTTGCCAAATTGAAGAAAGAAGATGATTGAACATGACTTATGTTGAATGAACTAATCATGCTGCAGATGAACTGTATTATTTGCCTTTCACTAAGAACTTGCCATTTTTATTGGGTAGCCATTGTGCACCTTTCTGACCTATGACCTGGGTCAAAGTTGAAGTGTGGTGTATGAAGAAAGTAGTACTGTTTTTTAATCATTAAAAATAACTAAATATGACGCTTCAAATCAGATCCTGCATGGGACTGCATCGGGAAGAACTTCTTTGAACCTCATGCTATCTTTGGATAGAAATGGCTTGAAATTTGTTCCCATATGAGTAGAGTGTGTTCTGTTTGTGCAATGTTAGCTTAAGGGCTGGGGTATGAGCGTTTGGACAGTATTTATTTTGGGACATTAGAGCACATCAGACATATCGAATTGCATTCTGAATACGAAGAATGTCATTCTGATATCAAATAATTTTGATTTTTGAAATTAAGCAATTTAATACAAATTTTATGGCAAATCATTAAAATTGATATTTTTGATATTTAACAGTACTTGAAGTAAACTTTATAAATCTGATGATTTATACTTAAAGTGTATGTAGGTGGGATGAAAAGCCGACGATCAATTGAAAATTTTCACCTTTCATTATTGAAGATATGGATTTTTTCCCAAAACACCAAAAAAATTAGGTCTTTTGGGAAAAAATCCATATCTTCAATATGAAAGGTCAAAATTTTCAATTGACCGTCGAACTTTTTCCTCCTACATACACTTTAAGAATATATCATTAGATTTATATAATTTACTTCGAGGACTGTTATATATCAAAATTTGAAAAATATCAAATTTTTATAATTTGTCATAAAATTTGTATTATATTGTGATTTAAAAAATTATTTGATATCAGAAAGACATGCTTCAGATTCAGAATGCAATTCGATAGGTCTGAGGTGCTCTCATGTCCCACAAAAATACTGTCGAAACGCATAATAAACGCTCATTTTGGATCCCTTAATCATGACCAATAATTAAAACTTTCGGTATGATCCCTTCTGATGATCAATGTATGAGTGACAAAATAGTGTATTCTATTCCCAAAATCATGATTTTAGTTGATGAGAGTAAAATTGAAGGTTATAGTGAAAGGAGAGTTCAACAGTCCATGTAATAATGCTGTTGTGTATGCTTCTGGATCATGCATCTTGTTTTCACAAATTTAAATATAAGTTAGATCAAAATTTTGATAACATTTCTTCCAGAATGTCAGCTATTATACTATATTATTCCCAAATAATTATTTGTATGCTGTGAATTCTCACATATTCATGAGAGCTGACCGGTCAATTGTTCGTGTCTAACAATCAGGCCAGCATTGCATGCCTTCACGTATAGGCCTACATGATAGAGCGTTGCATGTCTTTGCGTTTTATAAAAATACCCAGTATGTGCAAAGCAATTTCTTCTGTCGCACTTTTTGAAATGATCAGCCCTCATTATCGGGTGATGCTGAGACTTTGACTGTTTTTGGTTAGTCTGCAGTAGTCAATGATCAGGGACAAGTGATTTGCGCAGAACCTTTTTTCCGCGCAATTGGCCTTTTTTTAACTATGGGCAGAGATACATGATTTGCACTGAAAAAAAGTTCTGCGCAATCTCCGCGCAATTAGCTATTTAAATCACTTGTCCCTGTCAATGATCACTCAAGTCATTAAAAATCAAAGTTCACAATTTTATGCCAACTAGCATGAAGAGCAAAACTAATGCAAGTGTACAAAACCCATGTAATGTAAATTAAACCTGAAACTGATAAATGCATCAAAGCAATTGTATTCAATCAATACACTGATGGACCACACTTTGAAAGGTAGATGTAGTCAGATAGTTAAGCATTCACTTTCTCTGTACTTGAGAGAAACAGCATTCCTTTACCAGAGTAACAGGACAAAATTCTTGTTTCAAATATCTCCATAAGATGCACATATTCCATCCTGAAAAGTATTTTTTAAATTCTATCACTAACTTCAATGCAAATCATTCTGTAATGTAAGTTTGATGGTTTAATTTGAAATGTATACCAAAATTGTATATGTAATTCCATTTGATTATAAGCAACTCACAACCTGTAGGGTCCATATTATCTCATTATGATTATCATGAGAATTTCCTGTACCATATTCATATTAACCAGGAACATTTTCCAGACTTTAAGAAGTGTCGGAATTAAAGGCGCTATCAGTGGTCCTTGTGGAACTATAAATCATTGTTTTGGAAGAAATTCTTGCAAGGTTTTTTTTTCATATGAAAAATTGACAGTAAGAAAATAGCAGTGCTGATATAATGGGCAATTCCATTCGAAATCCATACACCCCGTATGCAGATATGACTTTTATCTTCCACACAGGGAGTGTGAATTTCAAGTGGGGTTACCCGAATGGGTGACTCCATTTGAAATCTATACAACCTGTGTGGAATATTAAGGTCATATCTTCCATAGGGGGTGTATGGATTTCAGCTGGAATAGCCCAGTGGGAAACTGCATTCAATTGTGTGTTGATGCAAGTGTCCATATGGGCAGAATCTAAAAATACCTAATTGTATCCATATTTGGCCACAGTCAGACTTATTACTTGCAGAGTATACTTTTTTACAGTATCAAAAAACAAAATCTGATTTTTATGATTTTTATCAATTTTAGTGATTTTGCAAGTCACTGATAGTGCCTTTAATGTTTTAATTTGAATATGAGGTCACAAAGGATTATTATGATAATTTTGATTTAATTAAAGTAATTAAGTTGATTAATGTTTAATTTAAGATGGGTGCTTGAATGCATAGTCTATATTTTTGCTGGTTTCTTGTCATTTTGACTTGGAGACAAAAAAATGTGGGAAAATATACTTACAGTTATGAATTATGATCCCCAGTATTTTGTTTCCAATGCTTGTTTCAATAATAATTCAGATTTACAAGAAGCCAGCTAGAGTTTGCTCAGATTTAGGTAGTCTGCAATGGACCAAGTTTAAAAACTTAATTTTGTGCAAATTATCCTTATTTTTGTACCTGATATTGATTTCCATTTGTGAAAGTCTTTCATGTACAGAAGTCATATGAAAAACTTTAAGGGAAAAGTTAAACATTTTCATCCCAAAGTTTTCCTGCGCTTCTTTGCAATATTGATTGATAACATTTTTCTGTTGTTGAAAACTGAGACGAAAATACCTGAAGGGATTTTCATCTCAAGTTGAAAAGATATCTTTTTGAGGTACTTTATTATGTTTTATTTCTGATGTGGAGGATTGAGGCATGGATATTACTCAGCACTTACGATGTTGCTTAACACAATAAAAGCTAGAACCAGAAGTAATTCTAGTTAGAATTACACCTATTACCGTTTGTGACCTAATAAACACCTGGGGCACTTAAGATAATAATGGTAATGGGTGGTTATTACGACACTCATTTTTTTAAGATCATTGATGTCAAAATTAGCACTGTTCTGCCTTTATAAGTGTTTTTTACTCCCTGACAATCTTACATTAAACAGACTATTAGGTGGATCCTCTTGTGCATAATTTATCCTCATTTTAGCTCATATTTCAGGCTAAAGGTTTGTTGCGAATGAGGGCGCATATTAGAGACCGTCTTTTCCAAGTCTGATTATTATGGTGGTGCCGCTTATAAGGTCAAATACGGTATTGCAATATAGGAAGCGAACTTATAAAGCCAACTGTTTATTCATTCTTGCCCTTTTGTTAACCACAATCAACTTATTTTGATAAAACAAAATGGCATGCTTATCTCACACCATCAACAGTTTCAAGGGCCATTCCATTATAAAATGTACACTACCCCTGTGGAAGATTTAGCTTAAGTCTTGCACAGAGGAGTATAAGTTTTTAATAAAATGTACGATTGTGTAACTTCCATTTGAAATACTCACTTCAGTTGTGCATGATATAGGTAAAGCCATAATACAGGGGGACTATGGGTTTTAAAATGATTAACTCTAACCAATTACATTTGAAAAACATACTCCCCCTGTGGAAGATATTTCCAAAATCATCCACAAGGGAAGTGTGGATTTCAGCTGGAATAAGCGCAAGAGCGTAATTTGTGAAATATCTAGATACAAACCCAATGAAAATTTCAGTACAATATTTAGCATAAAGAATGTTATTTGCCATCGGGGTTGAGGCTAACAACCCACAGCAAAATGAGGTCTATAAGTAAAAATGAGAAAAATAAAAAAAACTTTTGTAATTACAAATTTTGTTCAAGTGCTGTAAAGTTTTGTATATAATTTTGAAGCTTGTTTTATTATTGTTATAACTATTATTATTATCATTGATAAAAACAGTTTTTAATTAAGATTTTATGATTGTTACCTGTGTCAAAATAGCAATGTATATTTGTATAAAAAAATGATGAAAAAACTTGATGATTTATTTGAAGTATGGTAACAAGATATGCTTGTGATTGTTTGTTCTTTCTTCATTTACATAAAAGGTTAAAGGTCATACTTGTGTGATGTAAATGTGATATTCCAAAGAAAGTGCTATAGCAGTGGTGTTTCTTGTAAATGTTATTTAAGTATGGAAAGGTGTTTTTTCTTTTTAAATTTTGAAATGATGGTGCATATATTTATGCAATGGTGTGTGCTGTAAGATTTTATAAAAGATAGAAATGTTGAATAGAAAAGTAGCTGAGGATGGAACAGATTAAACAAAAGTAAAATATTTGAGTTGTGGTATTGTTGTGGTATGTTCAGGCTCAGAATAATGACTGGAATATCACATCAATGCATTTCAGAGACTGTAAAAGTGGACATTTTTGTGCTGCGTTTATTTGTGCGCTTCTCGTGTTCTAAGCAGCAACTGCAAATATAACATATGAATGAATTCCTTTTGTGCATATAAGTCAACGTAAAAAAGCTTTTTAAAAAACAAGTGAAACCATTCCAAATAAGCAAAGCACAACAAAATTAATAGCACAGCAAAACTCTCCACTTTATCAGTAGCTGTCAAATATTGTTCTTGTCTTAGCAAGACTCTTTTACAGTCTTAACAATATTAAGAAGTACTTCACTACAGGACTGTAAAAGAGACTACATGTATCAATATTTACAGCATGAAATAAGCTTACATTACTAAATAGTTACACAGTTTTTGTTACTCAGTTCTCTATCTTACCAAAATGGCTATAAAATGATAAAAATGTCTTTAAACAAATTTGAACCATGTTACACAGAAATTGGACTTTTATTTTCAGTATAATACAAACTATTATGAAAATAAGACCAGGTCAAATAAAGTTTCTCATTTCCACACCTTCCTTTTTACGACCACCTCCTTTTTGGATATAGTGAAGGAAGAGACTTTTTATACACTGTTTTCATACTATTAACTATGTTGTTAAGAGCAACTTTAACAACTGGTAGCACCATGTTAATTGAATTATGTGGCGACCTATTATTAGCTGCGACCTCAGGTGGGGAACATAGTTGTTGGTTATCAGAGATGTTGAAAATAAGTATCTGATAGCTTAAAAAGTTGAGAAGAGAAACCTATTATTGTTGACCTGGCCGATTATACGTTCCAGCTACGGTGACACCTTGTGACGTCACACAGTACAAATTCCATCACAGGAAGTTTGTGTGTGTGAATGCAATGGAGCAAATAAATCTGTAATCAATACAACCTTGATTTTCTAAGATTTGAACAGGGCACCTGTCTCATCAAACCACTCTAACACCGCTTTGAAATTGACAGATGTCATCACCGCTGGAGCAGATAATAATGATTTGTGAATGCAAGCAATTTGATGCATATTCATGTGTTGTGATGTCATTGTGATGCATATTCATGTGTTGTGATGTCATTTTGATGATCTGTAATTATAATCATGCAATAAAATGTTCAAATAACACAAAGCAGATGTAATCAATTTGTTGTTGTATGAGTCCTAATTAAAGGTGGTGCTCTTCATGTTAAAAAATGAATTTATTCAATGTATTTAGTGAGATGTATATTATGAAATGATGCCAAAATTATTGTTACTAAAATGCAATTTTGTATCAGAATTCTGGGGAGGGGGCAAATCTTAGAAATCAGAAGCAGAAGCCTATTTCCAAATGTGTAGAGTACTTTTTTGATTTGATATTCAAATTTAGATCCCTTTTTTGCCATATTTTTGAAATCCTGTTGTTAATATCAAATGTCTGTGGCATCAAATTAAATATATGGGACATAAATATTGAATCACATTTACAACAATATATGGTAGAATTGGGAATTCAGCTTTGGACCAATTCTTTAATGGTGAAAAAAAATAAAGAGTTACCAAATGTTCTGGATATTATTATCATCATAATAATATTAGTCAGTGGGTGATTTTGTTGTCAGCAAAAACAGCCTATTGGGCTATTTCATTTAAAATCCACACTACCCCTGTGGAAGATTTTGGAAATATCTTCCACAGGGGGAGTATGAATTTCAAATGGAATAAACACATTAAGCAGCTCCATTTTAAACTCATCCGACCTCTATGGAAGATTCATGTTGAATCTCTCATGTTGTATGAAATTCAAATGGAGCTGCCTAATGTGCTAATTCTATTTGAAATTCATACTCCCCCTGTGGAAGATATTTCCAAAAATTTTCCACACGGGTAGTGTGGATTTTAAATGGAATACCCCAATTTTGGGCACATTTCAGAAACCGAGCCCCTGAGATTGCATCTCTGGGCAGTGCTTGAAATAAGATGGGGGCCCTCAGACAAAAAGCCTGTGAAAATCACTGAGCCCACAGGGGCCTGTGAAATTTTGTCATCAAAATCCAGCATAATTCCATGACAATACCTGCTGTTAATTTGCAAGTCTGAAGTTAACCCCATGAGAACTACCTGCCGATTGGCCAAAAAGAAATTTTCATTATCAATTGGCCCAATCAGCAACATTGTTAGAATAATTTCATCATGCAAAAAAATTGGGGTGAATTATTCGCAAAGCTACATTCTGATTGGTGATTAAAGTGAAAATATCATGTAATTGACCAATCAGAGGCAATGTTAGATCAGTAGGTAGTGCTCAGAGGGTTAAGTATCATAATGTAGATCAGTGTAACATTCAAATTTTACAGTGTGAGTTTTGGATCATGACACTTGAAAAGGACCTGTATGACCCTTGACTATTATGGCTTATTTCAAGCACTGTCTCTGAGCATATAGTATTTATGCAAATCCTGCATTGGATTACATGCTTTCCCGTATTTATGTTCACAGTTATATATTATCAATTATTCTTTTGCTTAAATGTTTGATTTCCAAAATAGTTACTTTATTTTGATGAAATTCAAGTAATTGTTATGACAATAATTATAGTTTTGCTTAGCAAAATATGCATAAAACTTTATGCAAAGTTATTATTCACAGAATAATTATTTATTGGACAGAGTTTAAACCTTCAAAATAATTGTTATTTTAATTTTTGTATCCTTATGTTAATTGTGTATATTGTTTCAATGTTTTCAATCATGAAACTTGAGGAATTGCCAATGAGTTTAGTGACACTGAAATTTAGTTAATATTGTCTGCTTGTTTGAAATCAGTTGCCATCTCTCATGTCAGAGTAAACATACATTAGGATCCACTACATGCTCATCTATCAGGGGCACAGTTCTTTAACCCCAATGCATTTGTACATTCATTGAATGACCTTTGAAAACGTGGGTACTAAAACTCATACTCTGCAAATTTTGCACTATGCTTGTTTAATTTAGGTTATTGAACTATGCCATTGGGATGAGGCCATTGTGGTCCATAGTGATATCATTGTGATTTTTGAGGAATGCCAAATAACAGTTCCTATAAACCATTCCTATATAACATGTGAACTGCCTTTATATGTAATTCGCCAAGCGTGAGTACTAGAAATGACCTAGACTGCTGCCCTCATTCGTCCACCTTCTGGATTGACGACTGAGAAAACTATGTGGAAAAAAAGTGACGTATTTTGCAACAGGATTCCTGTGGCATAGAGCATGCGCAGTTGTGTCCAAATTGATCTTTTGACCAAGTTTGTTGTTTTTAGAACTTCAGAGCGCAATCTTGTCACAACGGCACGGTAGAGTGAGTGAGGTGGTACACAGGCGCCGTTAGTCAGTCGCTCTATGGCGCACAACCAAAGTCACATTGAATATTTTTCAGATGTCTGTCACGATATGGACTGTAAGGTAATCAGTTGTCGCTACGAAGCATAACACAGTACATGCGCAGTGTAGACGGCTGAGGAAATTAGTCTAGTAGTGACCAAGATCAAAAACTATTTTCACTCTTAAAAAATGAGTAACATCACCCTCTGTTGATGGAATAATACAACACATATGGTTTATAGTTAGATACTGTTTGGCAACTTACTGTGATCACAGCAATACCGTTATAATTATTTTAAATTAGATTAAATGCCTCTAAATTTGCCAGCTAAACTGACAACTGGTATGTTTCATTTTCACTTTTTAGCATTACAATAACAGCTATATATTAGGAGAAGCAAATATAAGAAATTGTTTCTGTAGGAATTGGGAAATAAAATGTAAAATTTCATTGGATAGGAAAAAATGTTTCCCACAAATGACTGAAAATTGAAAGTAATGCTAAAATTTCCCCAGAAAAAAAATTAAGACTTAAATATATAGTTAGGGTAAAAGCTAGATATATATGCTATAGAACAGTCCAAATACCATCTCATTAAATGCTTAGGCCTTTAATGTGAACTTTTCTAGAAAGAAAAATAGATTTTGATCATTTAACTGAAGTACCAACTAGAGTAATTAATATATTGTTAATTACATAATTGTAATGAAGGTAAATTTAGCATAGTAGTAGATGCACAAAGACTGTAGGTATCATATACCATTGTGCTTTATATTTTTTAAAATATTTCTACCCAGAAATTGTTTGATTTATGGGATAAAAATATACTTTTCATTATCATGTACTACCAACTATAGAATCTCCAGAGAATCAGTTCAGTAATCTGTATACACTTGTGAACTAAGGATTTTACTATGCCGTTATAACTCATTCTGTGAACATGGTGTTATTTTTAGGTCACAATGTAATGGATACAAATGACTAAACTGAGCCTCTTGGATATGAGCTACTGTGGGGCTTGTGATGATAATACCGTGACTCTTTCAATACTGTGTAATGTTTGAATATTAAACTTTGTACTGATGACGTATTGAAGGAAATGCTGTCATATTGTATTATGTAATCATATCATTGTAAATTGCAACATTACTCTGATCTTCCAGAGGGAAAATTCTAATGTGTTTAAAGATATGTTGAAAGATTTAACCAATTATGTTTTGGAACTGAAGTTTTTGATTATTATAATTGGTAAGGATTTCTTCCTCGAGAGTTATCAAAAGAAATGTGTTTTTTATTCATTGTAAATGCACATCAGTTATGAATTGTGTTGAATGTATTCAGTGGGTTCAGATAAAGGCATGTATGGTGCATGCAAGCTACATTTGGGCGGTTACATTTGAAATTCACACAACCCTGTGTAAGAAGACACTACTACGAGTATTGCAATTCCAGTTAATCTAAAGTCTGCACAAAAAGTAACTCAGCTGTTATAAATACGTCAATAGATTCAGAACTAATAATTGTTTTCACAATATTTCAACATAAAAAGAAGGATGATTTATTTACGCGCATTTTGATACCCCATTTGTCCAATTTTGTTTAATATTGACAATACAGCAGTGATTTGAAAGAAAAATACCCCAATTTAAAAGTTGCAGTTATTTGTATTGATTTGAAGTAAGGGCGAAGATAATGGCGGGCTTTACGTGTTTACAGTGCTGGCATTATAACCATTGATCGCTGTAAACTGCAACTTTTAAATTCGGGTATTTTTCTGTAAAAGCACTACTGTGTTGTTAATATTGAACGACATTTGACGAATGGGGTATCAAAATGCGTGTACATAAATCATCCTTCTCTATGTTAAAATATTGTGAAAACAATTATTAGTTCTGAATCTATAGGCATATTTATAACAGCTGAGTTACTTTTTGTGCAGACTTTATATGGTTAATCCAGTTGGACATTGACAGCATATTATGTTGAAATCAAGCAAAACTTGTTTTCAAAATTTTGAAAATACTTGAAATTTAGTTGGATTTTACACAATTTTCGCCAAAATTTGAGAAATGTTTTTCAGAATTCCAAAAATCTTCCACTCCTATTCCACTGTTTTTGCTTGCAAATGGTTGCATCTGGAATGGCTCAAGCTGCTGAATATGGTTGAAATTCCAAAATTTTCCACAGGGTGTGTGGTTTTCAAATTGAATAGCCCGGTCTCAGTCAAATTAGTTTTATATGTGGAACATAAATTGAAGAAAGGATAGCCAAATATCCGTGAACATAACTGTATATCTGCATATAGTCATGTAAGATACTGGTACATGTGTGTTTGTCTCTGTTTGTGTACAAAGCAACCATGAATTATTGTAGCAAAGAATACATTAAATTAATCGTGAAAGGTACTAAAAGTGCAAAATATTTATCAGATATTTTCATTTGTTTTCAAGATTTTCAAAATCTTGATGCATGTTGATAGAAATATTGCTATGAAATTATGACAATACATTGTGATTGAAAATAAGAAACATTTGTTGCTTTCTCATGAGTTCAAAATATATAGCTGAGCACAAATCATCGCTTTTTCATTTTTAATATGCAAATATATATGAATCTAGTAATTTATTTAGTATCTTTATTAATAAGGGCTCAAAAACTGCCGGTAATGTTTATACATTTATACTGCAATGCCTTCACTACTAAGTTACATCTAGAATTCAGCTTTTTTATTTAAAAAACAAATTTGCATTAAAAATTCATCATCTGATGAGTGATTTGAGAATTTCATTCAAAGTTTTTATATCACTAAATTCAAAATCCTGCTCTAATTTTGATAATGCATCCATTTTGTATGATTGCATATAGTAACACAGAAAATCCTTTGCTTATAGATATTGCTACTACTCAACACTAGACTTTTGTGTACATTATTTTGCTTCTCTGTGTGTGTAAGTGAATGTACAATCATGACCACTTTGATTTGCTACAATGTGTGGCAACAGTGGGAATTTATGTATATCATAACGGATGCTATAATTGGTGGCAGTGGTGGGATCTTATGTGTATCCAGACTACAGTTTGTCATCTTCAATAAAGTTGTATCCAATGTTACACCTCATCAGATTTAGAAAAAAATTGCCATGAATTGTAAGTGTCAAACGTCTTTGCCTTTCATACAGTCAAAATGGTGCCAAGAAAATCTGTCATTGTTTTATAATATTCCAAGTAGTATTGTGAAAGTAACAATCTATTGAAGAGCTTCTAAGGAATTACAATTCACATCAATTCAATTGGTCACTTGGTTCATGGAACACCGTAAAATCTCGTCTACAAGCATATAGTGTGATTTTGATGAAGGCTATATTAAAACGAAGCAGCCATAAATATCCCAATGCAATAGATTAGTCTTACAATAATAATTTATTTGCGAAAACTCCATAATGTTCTAATTTTGTTGATGGATGGCACCGGGATTAATTTAGCTTTCATCAAAAGCACTCTATATGCTTGTAGACCAGGTTTTACGGTAATGTATTATATAAAATTACATTATGGCACCTATTTGTTTTAAATTCAAGAAGAACCAGGCTTACATTTCAATATTGAACTGAACTAAGGATTTACTATAGATTAATATAAATGGGCTGTTGCAAATGATATCCTTACACCCCTGTAGAAGACATGATGTTAATATCTCACAACAGGTCAAGGTGTAGATTTCAAATGGGGTTACCTGCATGGGTGACAGCATTTTAAATTCACACTCCCTGTGTGGGAGATTAAGGTATTATATTCCATAGGGGTATATAGATATCAACTGGAATAGTCTGATGTTCCTTTGGATTTGTACCATACAGTTAGGGATGCTTACAGTATATTGCAAGTCTTTGTAACCTCAACCAGCTTTTCACAGTGCTGGCAAGTTGCAGTTATGTGGAAAAAAGTCACTTGGACAAAAATTGTATTAAGTCAGAAATTGACAGTTGCATAATGTATTTTGTCACAGTAGATGTAATAATTTTTGAATAAACTATGACTTTACTACTGTCTTGCAATTTCTCTAGATCAATATTTTTCTATGAAAGGTGTAATTTGACAGTGATGCCCAAAACACATGACAGTTGAATTAGAAAAGAAGTATATTGACAATTTTAGAGATTGTCATCAAATTTGCTTGAATGTAAGAGGGTTGCAAGTGCTGTGTTATCACAACGCACTTACTGTCATTTTGCATGAAATTGACGAAATGGCCTTTTAAACTGAGATGGTTAGTATACATGAACAAAGACCAGTCTCAGACTAAATGAAAACTCTATACTCTGTTGCTATCCCTGCTAATTGGTGTCAGTGATGGGATTTCACGTAGCAATCTGTCAAGCATCCCAACTGGTTTCCGTGGTGGGATATTCACTGTGATGCTTATAAGTAGGCAAAGTTGTGTTTTTTATTGTGATCAAACCATACAATAACTGGCGCTTTAAATAAAGAGACACTCGGATTCTAGCACCATGCTGGTTTTGTTTTCATGTATGCTATTATAAAGATGACAGAAAATTTTTTTTTTTTGTAATATGGGAAGTGATTATTATTATTAAAATATTAAAATGTACCTATAAATTGTTGTAGCTGTGATTTGTTTTTAGTGATAGTGATTCTTCTAGTGTTAGCATTATTAGTAGTACCGTAATATCAGGGTCAGATAGCCATTTTACCATAAAAAACTTGATAGTTAGCATATGTGCTTACTATCGGGCACTTTTGAAACATGCAAACATGAAGTGCCCATCCACAAAAGTGTAAAGGCTTTTGAGCAAATCATCGATACACATAGTTATATATGAACAAGTAAAATCTGCAAATGTGTGTCTCAACCCCTTTAGCTCAGTAGGGAAGTGCGGACTTTGGTACAATTTTATGTTTTCAAAAGCGCTCGATAGTAAGCACATATGCTAATTATCAAATTTTATTAAAATACCAATATCAGCAGTAGATACAGCTACTTCATTGATATCAGCAGTACCTATTTTTATTAATACTGATATCAGCTGTAGGAAGCTGCTTCATCATTATCATCAGGGATAGATGACCAATTCACCATCAATATCAGGAGTATATAATCATACTGCGCACATATCTGTACACTTACAAAAGCAATATCTTAAAGACACTAAACATAAAGTACAAATGTAGTAATCAGTAGATGGATAATTGGAATCATAAACTAATCAACTCAAGATGCTATGGTATTGCACCATATGGCAGTTTTAAAAGCGAATGCAGAATAAGTGTTTTTTTTATTTTGGTTTTTTTAAAGATGTTTTAAACTAAATTTTAAATTAAGATGTCAATTTCGTGTGCTCAAAAGTACACAGCATAAAATTGTGGTGGATTTGCACAATTGACGTACAAATATCAATGTTTTATAACTAAACAATGCGAGTATTGAATCAAGTAACTTTTCTTCCAAATTTGTCACAGAATTTCATGATTTTACAATAAAAAACAAAAAATGAACGTGCACATGGGCTTTGAGACATTTTTTTAGCCTAAGGTGCGGTACTGTAACCTCTCAAGAAAATGTGAGTCCAGTTGATTGGTTTAAGGGATCTGGAATGAGCGCTTTGAGCGTTTCGACAGTATTTTTGTGGGACATGAGAGCACATCAGACATATCGAATTGCATTCTGTATACTGAAGAATGTCTTTCTGATATCAAATAATTTTCATTTTTGAAATTCACGATATAATACAAATTTTATGACAAATTATTAAAATATGATATTTTTCACATTTTTGATATATAACAGTCCTCGAAGTAAATTTTATAAATCGAATGATATATTCTTAAAGTGTATGTAGCTGGGAGGAAAAGCCGACGATCAATTGAAAATTTTGACCTTTCACATTGAAGATATGGATTTTTTTCCCAAAAAGACCTAATTTTATTGGTGTTGTGGGAAAAAAATTCATATCTTCAATACGAAAGGTCAAAAATTTCAATAGATCGTCGGCTTTTCATCCCACCTACATAACCTTTAAGTATAAATCATCAGATTTATACTTAAGGTACTTTTAAATATCAAAAAAGAGTACTTTTAAATATCAAAAATATCAATTTTTAATCATTTGCCATAAAATGTGTATTACATTTCGAATTTCAAAAAATCTAAAATTATTTGATATCAGAAGGCCATTCTTCGGATTCAGAATGCAATTCGATAGGTGTGATGTGCTCTAATGTCCCACAATAAATACTGTCCAAACGTTCATACCCCAGCCCTTAAATGATTCCAATTTAATACTTATTATACCTGGATGAATGACAACCTTCACAAACATAATCAATAGATGGGGTCTGCCTATTTTGACACATCATTTGGCACATTTGAAATGAAAAAACGAGTATTTGAAAAGCGACACATTTGGGATATTTCTTCCTTTGAGTGATTCCCACTGGCTTTTGTAATTGAATCATTACAGTATGACAGATCAACACTCACAGTGCTCATGGTTAGCGTGTTTGGAGAGAAAAGTTTATGTAAACCTTTGTTAGGTTTGAAATACTCTCTTTTTTCATTGCTCTCTTTTTTCATTCAAATTGTTTTAAATTGGGACAATAAAGTCACTACTTGCAAAGGGTGGTGTGAAAATACACAGAGCAAAATTTTCAATATAGTGACTACTGTATAGGTTTAGTGCTTTCCAGTTACTGCTTTTGTTTGAAGTGTACAGATACCTTTTGTGCACAGTATAATCAAAAACCAATACCACAGTAGATAGCTACTTCATCAATACCAATATCAGCAGTAGATAGCTAGCTACTTCATCAATACCAATATCAGCAGTAGATAGCTACTTCATCAATATCAGCAGTAGATAGCTAGCTACTTCATCAATATCAGTATCAGCAGTAGATAGCTACTTCATCAATACCAATATCAGCAGTAGATAGCTAGCTACTTCATCAATATCAGCAGTAGATAGCTACTTCATCAATACCAATATCAGCAGTAGATAGCTAGCTCCTTCATCAATATCAATATCAGCAGTAAATAGCTACTTCATCAATACCAATATCAGCAGTAGATAGCTAGCTACTTCATCAATATCAATATCAGCAGTAGATAGCTACTTCGTCAATACCAATATCAGCAGTAGATAGCTACTTCATCAATACCAATATCACAGTAGGTAGCTACTTCATCAATACCTATATCACAGTAGATAGCTACTTCATCAATACCAATATGAGCAGTAGATAGCTACTTCATCACTGCCAATATCACAGTAGATAGCTACTTCATCAATATCTATACCACAGTAGATAGCTATGATATCAGCAGAGTAGATAGCTACTTCATCAATACCAATATCAGCAGTAGATAGCTACTTCACCAATACCAATATCAGCAGTAGATACTACATGGTAACTTTACCATACCAAAGTCAGGAGTAGATAGCTACTTCATCAATACCAATATCAGCAGTAGATAGCTACTTCATCAATACCAATATCATGACACCTTCTTATATCAGTGAACTTATCAATTTATATATTCCATCACATAACCTTAGATCATCGGATAAGCATCTTCTTTCAGTTCCACGGACTTCTTCATCATTTGGCGACCGGGCCTTCTATGCTTGTGCACCTGCACTTTGGAACTTGCTTCCTTTAAATCTGCGTATTTGTTTAGGATTGCTTATGACAATTGACTTCTATATGTGACTGTTTTTATAATTGTGTGTTAATTTTTAATTGTTCAATGTTTGCGCCTCGGAATAGGTTGTCTAGATAGATGGTGCATTATAAATGCATTATTATTATTATTATTATTATTTATTATTAAGTAGATAGCTACTTCAATACTGTGGTATAGATATTGATGAAGTAGCTATCTACTGTGATATTGGCAGTGATATTGGTATTAAGTAGCTATCTATTGCTGATATTGGTATTGATGAAGTAGCTATACCACAATCAATACCAATATCAGCAGTAGATAGCTACTTCATCAATACCAATATCAGCAGTAGATGGCTACCGGTACTTCATCAATACCAATATCAGCAGTAGATAGCTACTTCATCAATACCAATACCAGCAGTAGATAGCTACTTCATCAATACCAATATCAGCAGTAGATAGCTACTTCATCAATGCCAATATCAGCAGTAGATATCTACTTCATCAATACCAATCTCAGCAGTAGATAGCTACTTCATCAATACCAATATCACAGTAGATAGCTACTTTAACAATACCAATATCAGCAGTAGATAGCTAGCTACTTCATCAATATCAATATCAGCAGCAGAATGCTACTTCATCAATACCAATATCAGCAGTAGATAAATACTTCATCAATACCAGTATTAGCAGTAGATAAATACTTCATCAATACCAATATCAACAGTAGATACTACATAGTAACTTTACCAATACCAAAGTCAGGAGTAGATAACTGCTACAACTCCTTACACATGTAATTCATGTAGAACTCCTATGGTTAAAAGAACATAACTATGAGTCGATTTTAAATTAATTTTGTGGAACGATAAGTATTTTCATCCTAATATAATAAATACCCTGAGTCAATGCATTAAAGCCATAATCTACGATCTTATAATATAAAATTGGTTAATATTTTTCAAAGCTGTTTTTTGTTTGCATATTTGTAATGTTTACAGTAGTAGATAGCTACTTCATCAATACCAATATCAGCAGTAGATAGCTAGCTACTTCATCAATATCAATATCAGCAGCAGAATGCTACTTCATCAATACCAATATCAGCAGTAGATAGCTACTTCATCAATACCAATATCAGCAATAGATAGCTACTTAATACCAATATCACTGCCAATATCACAGTAGATAGCTACTTCATCAATATCTATACCACAGTAGATAGCTATGATATCAGCAGAGTAGATAGCTACTTCATCAATACCAATATCAACAGTAGATACCAATACCAATATCAGCAGTAGATACTACATGGTAACTTTACCATACCAAAGTCAGGAGTAGATAGCTACTTCATCAATACCAATATCAGGAGTAGATAGCTACTTCATCGATACCAATATCAGCAGTAGATAGCTACTTCATCAATACCAATGCCAGCAGTAGACAGCTACTTCATCAATACCAATATCAGCAGTAGATAGCTACTTCATCAATGCCAATATCAGCAGTAGATAGCTACTTCGTCAATACCAATATCAGCAGTAGATAGCTACTTTAACAATACCAATATCAGCAGTAGATAGCTACTTCATCAATACCAATATCAGCAGTAGATAGCTACTTCATCAATACCAATATCAGCAGTAGATAGCTAGCTACTTCATCAATATCAATATCAGCAGCAGAATGCTACTGCATCAATACCAATATCAGCAGTAGATAGCTACTTCATCAATACCAGTATCAGCAGTAGATAGCTACTTCATCAATATCAATATCAGCAGTAGATAGCTACTTCATCAATACCAATATCAGCAGTAGATAGCTAGCTACTTCATCAATATCAGCAGTAGATAGCTACTTCATCAATACCAATATCAGCAGTAGATAGCTACTTCACCAATACCAATATCAGCAGTAGATACTACATGGTAACTTTACCATACCAAAGTCAGGAGTAGATAGCTACTTCATCAATACCAATATCAGGAGTAGATAGCTACTTCATCAATACCAATATCAGCAGTAGATAGCTACTTCATCAATACCAATGCCAGCAGTAGATAGCTACTTCATCAATACCAATATCAGCAGTAGATAGCTAGCTACTTCATCAATATCAATATCAGCAGCAGAATGCTACTTCATCAATACCAATATCAGCAGAGTAGATAGCTACTTCATCAATACCAATATCAACAGTAGATAGCTACTTCACCAATACCAATATCAGCAGTAGATACTACATGGTAACTTTACCATACCAAAGTCAGGAGTAGATAGCTACTTCATCAATACCAATATCAGGAGTAGATAGCTACTTCATCAATACCAATATCAGCAGTAGATAGCTACTTCATCAATACCAATGCCAGCAGTAGACAGCTACTTCATCAATACCAATATCAGCAGTAGATAGCTACTTCATCAATGCCAATATCAGCAGTAGATAGCTACTTCGTCAATACCAATATCAGCAGTAGATAGCTACTTTAACAATACCAATATCAGCAGTAGATAGCTACTTCATCAATACCAATATCAGCAGTAGATAGCTAGCTACTTCATCAATATCAATATCAGCAGCAGAATGCTACTTCATCAATACCAATATCAGCAGTAGATAAATACTTCATCAATACCAATATCAACAGTAGATACTACATAGTAACTTTACCAATACCAAAGTCAGGAGTAGATAACTGCTACAACTCCTTACACATGTAATTCATGTAGAACTCCTATGGTTAAAAGAACATAACTATGAGTCGATTTTAAATTAATTTTGTGGAACGATAAGTATTTTCATCCTAATATAATAAATACCCTGAGTCAATGCATTAAAGCCATAATCTACGATCTTATAATATAAAATTGGTTAATATTTTTCAAAGCTATTTTTTGTTGTTGCATATTTGTAATGTTTACACACGTCCCAACTCGAATTGCATTCTGAATACGAAGAATGTCCTTCTGACCAGACTCCACAAATGGGCAATAAGAACAATTTCTAACAGTCATTATATATAGAAGTCATATTTGCCAAATACAACATTTTAAATATAGAAGATATGTATTGACAGTATTCTCTTGAACTCGGTGTATTTATTTACAAGAATTCCATACATGAGCTACCTAAATCATTTAATGAGTATTTTACAAAACGTTCTAATGAGTCCATGACTACCAAACAAGACCAAATAATGATCTCCAGTTAACAAAAAATAAAAGAGTTTTTTTCGACCATTCCATTCGAACGAGCGGGCCCATGCTTTGGAACTCTCTAGATAAAAAAATAAAAAACTCAAAGTCGATAAAACATTTCCGCAAACAGCTTAAACAAAATCTTATCTCTAAGTACAATTAGACCATTCTCGAGCACTGCAATTTGTCATGTCTGTTAGTCATTTTTATTTATATTTGTTGATTTCATATTAAATCTTTGTTTTGTTTTTTTCGTCAGGGAAAGGCAATTCTCAGACCTTCCTGCCTTTTCCGCCATATTGTGTTTCTTTTGTACTTTATTGTAATTGATATATTTTTGATGTGTTGTATATTTTTATATATGGAAATAAACGTATGAATGAATGAAAGAATGATATCAAATAATTTTGATTTTTTTTCCAAATTCGTGATATAATACACATTTTATAGAAAATGATTAAAAATTTATATTTTTGATATTTAACAGTCCTCGAAGTAAACTTTCTAAATCTAATGATATGTACTTAAAGTGTATGTAGCTGGAATGACAAGGCGACGATGAATTGAAAATTGTGACCTTTCGTATTGAAGATATGGATTTTTTTTTTTTAACACCAAAAAAATAGGTCTTTTGGGGAACAAATGTAAATTTTCAATATGAAAGGTCAACATTTTCAATTGATCGTCGGCTTTTCATCCCAGCTACATACACTTTATGTACATATCATTACATTTAGAAAGTTTACTTCGAGGACTGTTAAATATCAACAATTTAAAAAATATCAAATTAATAATTTGTCATAAAATAATTCGATATGTCTGATGTGCTCTAATGTCCCACAAAAAATACTGTCAAAACGTTCGTACCAGAGCCCTTAACAAAAAATATAAGAATTAAAGATTCTACCACGGTTCATACACACACTCAAGTTTCATCTATCCTTTCATAAGGGACTGTGCAATGAGCCCTCGGGGAGGGTCAAATTGGGGGAGGGAAGATTTTTTGGCCAGCCAAAAGTGGAGAAGTGGAGGGGGGGGGGGGCAATTTTGGCAAGCCGAGAGGAGAAGCAAACGATTTTTGGCATACATTCATGGTGTGCCTTTTAGATAAAACGCTCTAAGAAAACAGTAAAGGGCCTATAAGCAAGTTTTCCCGTTCGCTATGCTCGCAATATCCCAACAATCTGGCATGTGCAAAAGGGGTGGGAGAAATGTTTTTTGTTTGTTTGTTTGTTTTTTGCAGGGCGTCGGGGGAGAGGGTAAGCAATTAGTGACAGACCGAGGGGGGGAAGCATTTTTGGCATGTCGTTTCCCCTATTCCAAAGGCTTTTCTTTCAGCTTAGCCAGCTTTCTTGGTATTTGTGAGGGGGGCAAAATAGAAAGTACGGGGCAAAGACGAACAAAATTTCCTGGTTGTATCATTGGACCCGATTATACCAGTGAGATATCGCTTTTTTCCCCTTTTTTTTACTTTGCACTTTGCCTTCCCGATTTTCTTTTTGAATTTTGTATATCAGAGGAGTAAGGCTATTTTTCTTATTTTTTGTTAGGCCCTGCCCCCGCTGGCTACGCTCTGCTGGATACCACTAACAGGTTTATCACACTTACGCCTCACCGTGCTTTCGCTCCTTTATTTTACGATTTCATCACATGACTGATATTTTATTCATTTTTCGCGGGCGTTGACATTTGCTTTCAGTCGTTCGCCATGTTATCACATAGAACCACAGACAGTCACAGATGGATAATGGAATGACGATGATTTATCTCGTTGGAACTAAGCCTGGAGGCTGGAAGCCAGAAATCTAAGACGTAAATATGACGTACGTTTTAATATTATTTAATATTGTTGTATGCCCTATGATACAGTGTGGTCTTTGTACAAATCCTTGGGGGGGGGGTCCAAGTATTCACGTTCAAAGACATATATGGTGTGTTTTCTAAAGGGCCAGAGACAAAACACCGGTGGGCATCATTTTGGTAATTGCGAACAAAATTTAAATTTAAATTGTACACTATTTAAGCCCAAAATTAACATAGGCTTAGGAACCGGTGGGTCCCAGCCCTTCAATAATTTTGGTGCGCGGGCTGGAATACCTTTTAGCCCCCCCCCTCAATAATCCTAGGTGAAGTAAAAAATTATGATAAAATAGAGGAAAATGGGTGTTTGTGACCTATATTTTGCACAATTTTCTGACTCCGAGGGGATACCTCCCTCGGCCACGAAACCCCCTCAGCCACCCCAGGGTAGCCCATCAAAATGTTCACGTTTCAGCCCCCCCCATGTTGAAAATCTTCCTAAGCCAATGATGGAATTTCGTGTTTACAAGGCTAATTTTACACTATTTTGGCCCAAAATAAAGGCGAAATTGTTAATTGCGTTTAACAAAGTATTTACCAGTATTGGGCAAAGTATTGGGCAAATATTTTTGTTACCAATTATTGTTCAAAATTTGATCAAACTGTTGGGCCTTTTTACACAGCACTGGTTCATATGTTGGTTTATTTTGTGCTATTAAGCAAAATATTTGCCCAACATAGCTGGGTACATTTTTTTTCACTAATTGCTGGGCAACGCAACTCAAGAACCACAGGACCTACAAAAGTATATCTGTGATATTTGAATTCTTCTACACGCTCGTTATATGAAATGATCACTGCAATTTTTGCCAAAACGGACTACCATTCGCAAGATGTTGTGAACTACCAAATCGCAACAGTTTAAAATAGTTACTAACCTTAAGGGCACTTCATCAATATACCAAAATCACTAAAAAGGTATCCCCAAAACTGTGGCTCATCCCTTGTGAGTATATGGGGGGGGGGGCCGCACGGCATAAGAAGAAGGGCGGCAAAAAAGGTTGTCTTTTGTATTGGGGTCAACCTTTTTGTGCTGTTAAGAATTATAAGGGGGCGGCAAAACTTTTCTCCAGCACCCTGGTTTGATAACTTAGTACTTTAATATATTTAGGTGCTGTTCAGTAAGTCATACCATAGCTGATACCAAACTTTTATTTCATTTTACAGTTTGTACAGTTTCTGACAAATTCGCGCATCGGACCCGGGATCGGAACGCGGATGTCGTAACGCCTGGATGTATGCAGTTGCAGAAAAAAGAAGCAGAATTATAGGTAGGCTATACATTTATCTTCATCATTACCATCGTGATCAATTTAATCAAGACATGGTCATTGTCACTGTCATCGTCATTCAAATGACTGATCGTAAAATTTAAAGCAAAATCAAAGCTACCAGAAAAAAAAGACAATTTCAGTATAATAATTCTCTTTGGAATGGGTTTAGATTGCGTTTTAGCTATACCTTTTACAGATTCGATCGATGTTGTATTTTACAATCCACGTTAAAATTGTATACTGTTGTATTTCAAATGATTGAAACATGTCAAGTTTAGTTTATTCTTTCTTTATTGAGGGTAACAACTTCAGTGACCAGCACTGCTTTCCAAGCAGGCCCTCAGTCAATACAAAACATAATATAATATAAAGTATAATAGTACACAAAAGTGATACAATATAAGATATACAAAAATGCAATCACAATTAGGAATTCATATAGCCTATACATTTTAACATGAAATGAGAACATTTGTTTTGAATTGTCTCAAAGACATATTTTCCATATCAGTTCGAATCATTGGTGATAAACTGTTCCAAATATGAGCAGCTCTGACGTGAAATGTATACGTAATCCAGAATTAGTGTTGTATTTTGGAACAATCAATGTATTAGATGAATGATTTCTGGTTACATGAGAATGAGTATTATGAAGGACTAAGATTTCTTAAACATTTAAATGTAAGAATAAGCATATGATTTTTCCATCTGTCACTTAGTTTGATCCACCCTAGTGAGTTCAACATGTCTATTACTGGCGTCCTAATATCAGCACATAGAATCGTTCTAGCTAAACTATTTTGTAAAACCTGAAGCCTTCTTTGATATTCAAGAGAAAAATTACACCACACTGAACTAGCATAATCAAAGTTAGGGGTTACAAGAGCATTTGATAACATAACAAGAGTGTGATGTGGAAGAAAATGTCTACAACGCCTAATAATACCAATTCTTTTTGAAACATTTTTAGATAAATAATCAATGTGAGAGGACCATGACATATTATAATCAAACTTAACACCTAGATATTTGAAATCATCAACCTTTTCAATAATAGAATTGTTGTATATAAGAGTTACATTACTAAATTTATCTATGATATGATTGTTACCAAGGATCATTAATTTAGTTTTATCTACATTTAAAATAAGTTTGTTAGCTGTTAACCACCTTGCTACGTTACACATGTTTGAGTGCAAATGTGCTTGAAGATCTACTTCATTCTTGGCTCTACAAATCAAGGTTGTGTCATCAGCATACATGACTATTTTGCAATCCACAGTGGATGGTAAACAATTTACAAATATTATAAAGAGCAATGGCCCTAAAATTGATCCCTGCGGAATATCTATATTGATATCTTCAAATTTTGAAAGAGTAGAATTTACATTAACAGCCTGAGATCTGTTGTTTAAGTAAGATTTAAACCAAAATAGTTCATTACCATTTATGCCATATCTGCTCAGTTTATCAATAATTATATCATGGTTTACCACATCAAACGCCTTTTTTTTTTTTAAATCAGTTAGTTGTCATTAAATCACTAAAGAATAGAAAAGAACAATTATTATTTCAGAAAAATGATTAACCAGTGCTTGTCTTTTGATTTTTTAATTCACAGCTTCATAAATGTAATTTCACGAATCCATTATATTACAGGGTTAATTTGTTATGTTATCTTAATGAAGGACATTATTTTTTCTGGGAGTTCTTTTGCCAAAGTTCCGGGTTAGTAGCACTTTGAAGGCCTCCAGTCAGTTTATCTATTGGCCGTTTACCCAGGACAGAAAAGATACTTTCTTACATTTGCTCTGCATAGTGTTAAGAAATAAACAAAATATGACCATCACTGATTTGAAAACTGATTGTCAAAGCATACTTGGTCAAAGGTAATACATAAAACTACCAATTTGTTAGCTTCCGCTCCACGATTTTTTAATCTAGGTTAGATGGGTAGGCCTATACGTTGACTGGACAGTCATTGGCTTTAGTAGCTTCGTAAATCCCATTTTGATAGGCGGATGGCCTATACAACCATCCCCCCAATGTTGACGCCTGTTATGACGAAATTCACCTCGCATACTGCAGTTCATTTTCATATATATAATACACATTACTCTCACCATTGACGCGTGACCTCTACAAACAGTGTATGTTATAGGTATATGGGCATTGCCTAGTTAACGTCACTGTGTGAAAAATAACCGGCCAATATTTAAAGTACTCTCTGAAATTCTAGAAAATATAGTTTTGTAACATGTCCTAAATTTTTAGCTAATTTAGGTGTTTGGAAATATTCGCACTTTGGTGTTTTAGTGTATGTTATAGGTATAGGGCATCAATTGCCTAGTTAACGTCACTGTGTGAAAAATAACCGGCCAATATAGTACTCTCTGGAATTCTAGAAAATATAGTTTTGCAACATGTCCTACATTTTTAGCTAATTTAGGTGTTTGGAAATATTCGCACTTTGGTGTTTTAGGAAGGATATGTAAACGACAGATAACACCAAAAAAAACACGAAGAAATTATTTCCAAACCGTGTTAAGTCTACAACCATTATGTTTCTCATTTTCAAGAATGCTGGTTACGGAAACAAAGGCCCACACAGCATTGCTACCTTGTTTTATAACTGAAACAATAATACCAGCTCATCGCAATATCGCACAGGTAAAACAGAAACATGTGTAGTGTGGATTTAACCAGAGAAGATCTGATTTAACATAGTTGAGCTGTTTTCAATGAGTGTTATCTTGGTTTAATAGCTATTAATGGGGTTTAAGTCATGCAAAGGTCGTGGTGAATTCTACTGTAGACAAAACTGCATCATGATAAGCTCTCATATTTGGCCATTTTAGCCTATAAAGTGCAAATTTTCGTGAGCTTCGCGCGCATGTATTCTACTTTTACACCATATTTCACCAGTTTAGCTTCAATATGGCAAACTTTTTCTCGCGCATTTGAAGGTACACCGAGCGGAAAGAGTGGAAAAAAGAGTGAAAGAGTTAAATGGAGGACAACCCCTTTTTGAGTAGAAAAATTTCACTCTAAAAGGATTGCAAAAAGTAGGCCTTGTTTTGGGTTACTCCTTTATGTAATTATACACGAAATTAGGGTTAGGGTTAGGGTTGGTTTAGGGTTAGGATTAGGGTTAGGATTAGGGTTAGGATTAGGGTTAGGGTTAGGATTAGGGTTAGGGTTAGGATTAGGGTTAGGATTAGGGTTAGCTTACACGAAATAATTACATGAAGGATCGTCATGTTTTGGCTCGCATGATGAAGCGCGCGAAAAATGTAAATTTCAGACTATTTTAAAATGAAGGTGTGTTTTGCAATTTGATGGGCCAGTGGCGCAAAGCGCGCAATATTGATTTATCCCTGTCAAATGCAGATAAACACTCTCTAAATGTAAAAGAGTGAAAATTTCACTCCCAAAAAGAGTGATTCACTTATAAAACCACTCAAAAATGAGTGAAATGTGTTTTTTACTTTAAAACCACTCAAAAAAGAGTGAAAACCACTCTAAAAGAGTGAATTTCAACTCACTCGTCCAAGGAGTTAAATGAAGAACAACACGTTTTTAGAGTTGTCCTTCATTTAACTCCTTGAAAGACTTAAAATTCACTCTTAAAGAGTGGTTTTCACTCTTTTATGAGTGGTTTTAAAGTTAAAGTTAAGAAACACATTTCACTCCTTGAGTGGTCTTATAAAGTGAATCACTCTTTTCGGGAGTGAGTTTTTCACTCTTTTACATTTAGAGAGCACATTGATTCGGAAAAAATCTAAATTTAGTAGGTCCGTCTGTTCCGATGATACAAATTTCCATGCCCATTCGTGATTTACTCATCCGGATGATCGTAAAAATCATCAAAATTCAGATTTTGGTACCTCATTGTCATAGATGTGCTAACATAGCCTGCGAGTGGTTCAGCCGAAAGTCGCGTATTTAAGACAAAATAAGATTTCAGACAAAATAAGATATTTTACACGAATCTGTAATTTAGATACTGACAGTATCTAAATTAGCTGCATGTATTGGGGCTTCAACCTGATTCGTCTCAGGCTTCAACTTCGTCAGTAGGCCTACTGCTGCTGCTTTCTGTCATTTCAAAATACCAAATGACAAATTGAATGACTTATCCTTCACTTTTAAGCAATTTATAAACAATTGCGCTGGGATTGAATGGGTCTTTAATTGTCCCACCGGGAATGTTTGAAACATTTTCCTCCCTCAGTGACATGTGACCCAGATATCGCACCAATGTAAACAACACCAATAGGCCTATTTTTGTATGATAATGGGCCGGGATAGGCCTAATGGGTCAAAAGCCCATGGGACAGCAGATAGGCCGCCCACTCTAATTATAAAAGCCCAGGGGGTCAAAAAAGCTCGGTCAAAAAAGTTTAGTGGTTCATTGAGGGCGGTGACAAAAAGTTTGACGAAAACTACCCCCAACAAAATTATTAATGATCAATCCCCTAGTCCGAGGTTGCTCAGACTGATATTCTCCACTTTCAGTGAAGGCTTTTTAAATAGTGGAACTCCCGGGGTGAAACTCAAATTTAGCTAGTGGTGGGCGCCCATAAAGCACACGGACTGTCTTTACCAATAAATTTTCTTTTGCGCATGCCCACTTTGGTGATGGAAAACAAAATTTGCGAAGGAGGTACATTATGAAGTTCAGGATTCCCATTTTTGAATTTGTTGTGCCGGCCTGTACTGCATGCATGTTGGTTGGGTAAGACGTATATTTGTAAAATGATGCCACACTGATACATGTTAGACTGTTATAGTAATCCATCATCCATAAACTTGATGACGCGTATCATTAATTCATTCTTTTTCTGACCGTCAACGTCAATGTGTTGAATGAAAAGACTTGGGCATGAATGGCAAAGCCGCACTGCCAACAAGTACATCACTACATGGCCACGGCTGCGCTGCCGAGTGTAAGGTGAATTCTGAACCATAAATTGCGTTTCTGAACATCATTAATATTTTTTGCCAAATCATTTTTTACAAATTAAGCATACTATTATTAAACCGTCCACGTCCATCATGATTCATGACGCGCTTGACAATAGGTAGGCTAGGTGAATTCAAATTTGCCATCAAACTGCATCATTTTATATATCAAATATTAAAGCCCTTGAGTAAACAAAGCCAACACTGAAAACCTTTTTTTCATAGCACTTTCCGCAGCAAAGTTACATCTTGTCAAAGATTGACTTTCATCAAAAAGATTCAGCTGGCAAAATTCCCCAAAACGGCATTTCGGGGGTGTTTCTAGATCTTAGTCTCATGGCGATAGCAGCTTTTTTTAATGGAACTGCTATCAAAATCCTCTAAAATTCCATGTGTGACTTGATTATCACCATAAATAATCATATATTTGGGTCAAGTGAAGTATAGAAAACATATTTATGTAGGTTTCCTTCACCGACCTATTCTTGAAAAAAATTCAAATTTCTATGCATGTATGTAAATATGCATTGTGTTTGGGCCCCGGTCTCGGCGAATTTCGCTGACTAGCAAATGTGTTAACTAAGGTTTGCCTGGGATACCTACAATATACTAGTGCAGGCAGGCCTACCACGCAAGGTCCTGAACTAGGTCTACTATCATGGCATGCTAACATGAAAGAGTACAGTAGTCTAGAGTCTTAGAAGTGTAGTTTGAATTTGCTCACTAATAGCTTAATTCATATTGGCAATGATTGGAGGCTAGAGGCCTTTTTCTATCAAAATCTAGAGATGTGAAGGGCAAGATGGTCGAGTGGTTAAGGCATTGCGCTGTCGGCCGAGGAGATACGATCGACGAGGGTTCGAGCCTTGGGCTTGCCTTAGGTGAAAATTCACTTCCCTCCCAAAAAGTTTTTATATGGTGGGAATCCTTCAATTGAGTCCAGTTTCATCACAGAATTGATTTAATTGTAGAATTTCTTCTCGCCCCCATACACTGCTTAGCACGTGCAGATATAGGTAGTGTATGTTAGTGGCGTAACTACAGTGGGGGGCAGAGGGGGGCAACGTGGCGCCAAGTTGACCAATTCAGCATTGATTCTGCGCCCCCCAAACGATGATAGTCAAAATTTTTGCACGCATTTCAGCACAAAATCAATTAAATTAATTTTATATTCAACTTCTAACCAAACTTAGTGATATGCCTTATTTGTCCGCCAATTTTGTTTCTTGCCCCGGGCGCTACCAACCTAGTTACACCACTGGTGTATGTGCAATGTCCGCGATTTGGAAGTCAAGTAAAGCCGTTGGTCCCGTGTTCAGGAGGATTCATCCCTGTGCACGTTAAAGTGTCAGAGCTATTCAAAAAAAGAAGGGGAACCATGCCCGGTTCTGATATCTGCACTCAACCCTCTAGGTTCAAGAGTACAAGATGGGCATGATACAACGTAAGTTGTCTACCCATAAATCCAGTAGAACTAGAACTAGAACTTTTGAATGCCCGGGGCAAAATCCCACCATTCCATCCCATGGAATGTTGTGAGCCATATATTAGGTATAAAAGGTAAATTCAAATTTGCCATCAACCACATCATTTTATATATCAAATTAAAGCCCTTGAGTAAAGAAAGCCAAAACTGAAAATCATTTGTCATGTAGCACTTTCCGCAGCAAAGTTACATCTGGTTAAAGAGTGACTTTCATCAAAAACAACAAAAATTTTACAAAACAGCATAGTCTCGAGATAGAGCAGCTTTTCCTATGTGGAACTGCTATCAAAATCCCTATATAATTCTATATGTGCGATTATTGTACATCACAAAAATAAATCATATATTTGGGTCAAGTGAAGCATAGAGTTAAAATATTTATGTAGGTTTTGATTGAAAATCTTTTCTTTTAATTTTCTATGTAAAATTTTTTGTGTGTTTGGGCCCCGGTTTACGCCAATTTGGCTGACTAGCAAATGTGTTAACTAAAGTTTGCCTTTCATACCTACAATGTACTAAATAAAAGGCCACTGAAATGACTGATGAATGGTTTAGCACAGTTGTAGTAACTACAAATTTCGAACGTTTGAGGAAGTGCCATAGGGTGTCTCAGTGTTAATTGTTTTCATGAATCAAATGTCGCAAAATATTAACCCTAAGGGCTTTTTAGCAAAGGGACGGGGAAAGAAGGAAGGAATTTTGAAAGAAAACAAAGAAAGTTTGCCAAAGTATGCCAACCACTGGGTCGGCGACACTTTGCCATGGGCGTTGGGCTACACTGGCCAGCGAAACCATGCCTATATATCACTTAGGGTTGTTGCATCATCACATTACGTGGGATGTGTGCACGAACAGCGCATATATCAAGTAGTATTTTGTAGGTATGAAAGGCAAACCTCATAGTTTAAACACATTTGCTAGTCAGCCAGCCAAATTGGCCTAAACCGGTACTGTTAGAGTTAAGGAAGCCTATATTGAGTGTCGATAGTGGTAACCTAACCTAACCTTTTTGGCGACGGGACGGGGAAAGAAGGAAGGAATTTTGAGAGAAAACAAAGAAAGATGTTGTTTGCTCTGGGTGGGATTTGAACCCGAGACCCCTCGCATGCCAACCACTGGGTCGGCGACACTTTGCCATGGGTGTTGGGCTTCGCTGGCCAGCGAAACCGTGTCTATATATCACTTAGGGCGATTGCATCATCACATTATGTGGGGTGCACGCATGAACAGCACATATATCAAGTAGTATTTTGTAGTACCCGGTACGGTTTAGGGTTGATATTGACAATAATTAACAACCTGTTTGACCTGGAGCAACACTTTTTTCACACAGACAGCTAAAATAAGTATGTATCTGAATGTAAATTTATTAAAAATGCATATACACATACACAGCACTTCTCTCACCAGCCATTGATGGAGCTCTGTCAGTGCAAAATCCCATCACGTACCATTTTATCCCATGGAATGTTGTTAGGAGTCATAAAAATTATAGTCATACATCAATCATTACTGCTGCTGTCTTGCACTCTTATAAAGAACGGAAGGCAGCAATAAGGCAAATCCTCAAATTTTTCTTCCCATATATATGGCGAACAAATACCAAGAAATGAACAATACTGTCCTTCACTGCTTGCATCTGCTTGAAGAGCATGCTTAAGGTGGTACTACACCCCTTGATACATTTGTAACTATTTTTGCATTTTCTCAAAAAATAATAAAACACTGGTAACGAAAGTTAAGTATATTATAGGGGCAAGGAATCCAGTTACTGCACTGGAATTTCAGTGACTCAAGACAAGTAGTTATTGATTTATTGATCAAATATGGGTTTCCCTCATTTTGACTGTAACCCCACAACTGTTGTCTGTGCTGAAATAAAATTGTCAATGCAATAGTTGTAGTCATTGCCCCTATAATATGCATATCTTACTTGTCACCAATGCGCTATACTTTTTGAGAAAAATGCAAAAATAGGCACAAAATTGGCCAGGGGTGTAGTACCACCTTAAAAAAGTATTGCATTTAAGTGATGTACAAGGTTTCTTCTTGGTTTGCACTTATCGAATCAAATCCTCTATTTACTGTGTAATTTGACAGTGGTATGGATTTATTTTTGGCTTATTCTTCTCGTAGCATTATTTTTACCATGTCATTTATAGCTGGTAATACCAATGTTTCAGTAATGGAAAATTTCCCAACTTTTTTTCTGTGTTTTACCTCTAAATGCCTGCCACTGCATTTATGTGGATTCATGCTTTACGAGGATAACACTATGTTGCAGATAACACACTGGTTCTAATCTCAACATTACCCTCCCAACCATACATGTACGTAAAACTGGTGCTGATGAAAACTTTTTCATATTTGGCACCTTTTTTGGCTCTTTCTCGTTAAGCACTACTAGATTTCCACTTTCTATCTTCCATGACTTATTCTTGATGTCAGGATGAACCTGGGTGGCTTCATTTCATAAAACAATAATTGATTAGTATTTTGATTTTTTTTCATGGCAAGTAACCCCCAAAAGGGTCGTGAGTGACTCAGGGTTCACCGTGGAATTAGGTGTAAGTTGGGACATGTGTAAACATGACAAATATGCCAACAATTCAGGTTTGAAAAAAAATTGATCAAATTCATTTTTAAAAGATTGAACATTATAGCCTTAAATTGCAATTCAACTCCATTTAAGACTTCAAAATAGGCAGCCTTTGCTCTAAAGATACAGTTGACTCATTAAGATAACTATCATTCAAATTCAAACATCATTAGACTATTTAAAATGTGTTGCAAAAACTTACAACGCTGATCTACCAAAAAATGATTGCAAAGGACTCTTGCCTCGAATGTGTAACTAGTTCTCAAGTAATGTACAGTCTATGGCGATTCTTGGTAAACCAATGGTATCACGCCAAGTAGTTTAAACATCACATTCAGTTAACTTATACTTATAATCGTGTAATTTTTTGAAAATTTTGCAGATTTTAAATGTTGTTGGACCGATGTCATTCAGCTATTGGGAGCAGAAGTTGTTTGAACTGGAATGCTAGGCTGGGATTACTACCCAATGGGATCATTCATTCATAGGTAAGAGTTATTCTTAATAGTCAAAATGCATATAGGCCTGTTTGATAGGCTTCTTTGTAGCAATCTGAATTTCAAGGGAAACATTTCAGTTGGGTAAAAACATGAGGTTTGATTCAAGCATTTCTTTGTGCTCTCATGTAGAATTTCTATTTTACTATAATTTTGCAATGTTGCTGGAAGTTTTGATCAGCAGTATAGTCAGGAGTGGCATGCAGCCACACATAGAAATATGTTTGAAGTTGTAGTACAGCTGCTAAGCTCCCAGACTGGGAACCATTGTGCACTTCCTAATAGAAGCATGAGAGTTGCCATACATGAAGTACAAGATTTCAAGATATGGCGCCATTTTGATTTGACTCGTGGTCACAAAAGGTCATTCAGGGGAGTCATACCAAATTACTTGTTTGATCACAAGGATTAAAGCAGTGTATAGTTTGTGCTATTTACGACATATTATTATGGAGTTATTGTAAACTTTTTTACTTATGTCCATGTTGGCTTTCCTAAACACAAACTTTTAGACTAGGGTTTAATGATTTTATTTTCATAGGTGACTGCACCCCGGGGAGGGCACTCCCATTGACCAGCTATACGGGTATGTGCCGCGGCGATGACCCCCTTTTTCAGAGCCGCTAACTGCTCCTTAGACCCTCTGATTTCATTGATTGCCGCTCTTGAAGCCCCAAATTTTTTTTTTTTTTTTTTTTTTTTACTCTCAGATCATCAATCTCCGCTCTCATTGACATCCTGGTTGGCGTGTTTTCTGTCCTACTACTTCAAGCCCAACTGAGCTACTTTTGCGAGCCCAAAAGCTTCAAAGGGAATTTTTCATCGATTTCTTCCCCATTGAAACACATTGTAAAGGGATAAGGTGAATTTTGGACGGGATTTTGGGTTCCTTTTAGTAGTGGCAACATTGGTTGGCTGTTTATAAACAGTGGTTTGTGATTGTGAGTACCGAGTGCCGAGGCCTTCAGCTGATGAACATTTTGCTGGAAATAAATGATTTTGAGATCTCTTTTGGGAATAAAATTACCAAATATGAGGAAAAGTACCTCAAATAATTATGTACACGTCCTTGCAGCTGACCATAACAGGGAATTAAAAGGTAATTTACGATCTACTGGTTTGGCTGTCAAATTCCGCATACTTCACTCACTCGATCATTGACATGTATGCACGGCAATTCAATGTAGCCTAAATGTTTTTCGGCACTGAAAAAAATATTTTTATGGGTTTGTTTTTATGGTGGGCTTTTATGTAATGCTGCTGGCTGCTGTTATAATTATCAGTAGGCTATAGGTAGGTCTGCAGGATCTAGTAATTTTGATCCGAATGCTGTGTTGCTTTGCTGAGATTTCCATCGTATGCAACCCCAGACCAATTTTGCATGAATGGATTTCCTAATTTAATATTAAATTTAATGCACAATTCAAAGTGAAATCGATTCCGGCAAAAGCGCAACGAAACTGAGCCCTGGTTTGGCCTGCATGGTTTAGTTCCCGAGACCCCCCATTTTCAGATTTTGGCGGCTGATCAGTTCCCAAGACCCCCCCTTTTGGCAAGGTTAATTAGCTCCCAAGACCCCTTTTGACCGGCCGATCAGTTCCCTAGACCCCCCTTTTGGCCGGCCGATCAGTTCCTTAGACCTCGAGTTCGAAACTGGCGGTGGCACACCTACCAAAAAAAATTGAGTGCCCTCGGGGACTGCACACCCAGCACTCTTTGTGTACTTATCTCCTGCAATCCACTCATAAACTGTTGTCCATGGTCATTATCCACTTCAGATACTTGACTGAAGTACCAATTATAGCACTTACTTGTGTTGGAGTCACTCAACCGTGTCCCTCATTTGGAGACATTTGAGGGATTCTAGTCTAAAAGTTTGCGATGAGGAAAGCAACATGTCACTTTTTTGGCTCAACAGCTGTATCAACTTAATTGCTCCAATTTTGAGAAAACTAAGACGGTGGCAAATTGTTCATATATAGCTGACACAAATCGGGAGAATAATTGTTTTGCCTATGTACTGTGTTCTTCTACTGAGATAGAGGACAAACAAGGTCAAAGGTCATTGGGTGGCTGTATGCCACTGTTAATCCTTGATTTCCAATGCACATAACAGTTTAGAATGCAAGTTCTATATACCATTTCTTGATTCCTATGTCAAGATGAGGAATTTTACACCATTTGTGCTAAATTTGGAGTATATACCTCTGTACAACCAAAGACATCAAAATGATGTTTTTGTAGGATAATTCCTTAACAATAGGTTGTAGATAGCACAAACTATACATTTTTGTAATCCTTGCGATTAGACAAGTAATTTGGTATATCTGTCAGCAAGCTCGGAGCATTTTTATTACCCCTGTATGACCTTTTGCAACTTTTAGCTGTCACCAGGGGTCTAATCCAAAATGGCTACACATCTTAAAATCAACACAGGACATTGTACCACATGTTTGGAAATTCTCAATGCTTTGCTTAGCAGATGTACTATGTCAGTTCGTGGGCGCTCTTAATTCATGGACATCTCTGATATCAAATACTCTTGAAGTGTCATAACAGTATCATATTTCAGAGACATCTCATAATTAATCACATACTCCCTAGTTTCAAAACCCAGTCGCAAACAATATTAGTAATTTTGGTGAACGGGCCAGTGCAGTGGGAATAATTTTGTGAGTAGGCCTTATCAGGGTTGTAGCTAGGCCAAGTTGAGTGCCTGCTAATTTTACTATCCAATTTTATGAATTAGAGCGCAGGCTCAGGTATTTTTGGGATTTTTTAATTTCAAAACATTAGATTTTGGTCATTGCAATCTAAATGTGTTCTGGGACCATTTGTCAGAATTATACAGATAGTTATAATTTTTGCACAGGTAGATATTTGCTAAACATAGGAAATCTTATTCTAATACACTCAGCTTCATTCCGATGTGCTGCATCGAGTGCCCAGCTGTGAACAAAGCTCGACGTATGTGATATCACCGAATCCCCGTATGTGAAATCACTGACCCGTCTTTGAAATCAGAGACGTCTGTGAATTATGAGTGCCCGCGAACTGATGTAGCACATTGTGAATTTGTTGCAATATATTTATTATATTTTTGCTTGAGTGCTTCTAAGCTAAAATAAAGTTTGTTTGGCTTATAATATCTGAAAGAAGATTGTGTGTTGATATAGCATGTCATGTACACAGTACTTACGCAATTACACTAGTTGCGGGTCGCTTGTTTGCATTTACAACTAAGTTGGGACTTTATTGATGAGCAGTAACAAAAACCAAATTTGTGCCTATATTATAAGCCAAATAAACTTCAATGTGGTGTCTATTTTATTTCATGTTATTTGCTCAATGTGAATATGAAATACTGAAATATAACTATAAATTTGCAGCCGAAAAGTTTATCATGATGGCTAAAGGGTTTTGTTATCTCAGAGAATGAATGTAGAAGACTTTCATCCAAACTCTTGGTGTTCTCAGTCCTTACTTAGCATTTGGAGAACAACATGTAGTTTGTTTGTGTTTCTGATCCATTAACAACAGTCGGAGTCATTAAGTTGTGCACCACCTATAAGTAATAATACCCCCACTATCTCTTAGGGTGTTCCTGATGATTTTGATGTGATATTCATTATCTTCTCTCCTTTATATGGAAAGAAGCTGAAAGAAACACAAGAGTCTTTAACATCATCAGTGGAGACTTGGATTTTGAGGGCACTCTCTTTGATTTTTATGTAATATAAATTCATTATTTTCCATCCTTTCTTACAGAGATGTAAAGAAGGTGAAAGTCACACATTGAGTCCTTGAGAGGATCAGCAGAGACTTGGATAACTCTCGAACCAAACATGCACAAACAGTATGCACAAAGAGATTAGTATGCAAAGAATGGCACAATGTACTACCAGAAACAAGATCTGCTTTTGGACATACAGCATTAGACTGTGTCTTTCAAGTAAGTGGCCATATTACACAACATCTTCATGCTTTTGTCAAAATATACAAATCTTGTTGTAATATATTTACAGCTTGATGTAAAATGTCTTGTTTTGTCTTTAATACATAGCTTTGGGCTTAACTGCCAGCTGGGTATGTTAGCACGTGCTGTGCTACTAACAAAAGTGCAAAAAACCCGTTATGATTTTAACAGTTCTCTGAATGAGCAAATTGCTATATCGCCTTTAAAATTTTTCCAACGTGAACTTATTCAACGAATTCAGTGAATTAATTGATCCATCATCATCATGAATGACCTTCTCCAGAGTCTGACATCACGCCATTTATCATTTCATTTGTTATTAATGTCTTTTACCTTGATACGTTGTTCTAGTTTGTGAACCATGGGCTATTGCCTATATATTCTGTTGCCGGCCGGCACGGTGTAAACTGATTTGGTAGATTATGTGCATTTATTTACTTATTTATGTATGTTTATTTATTTATTTATGTTCGTTTGTTTGTTTATTTATGTTTTTGCTTATGTATTTATTTATTTTACTCTCTTTCACTAATTTGCTCACTTTATACTCACTAATGGACAAATATTTATACAGTACTCAATAATTTGAAGGATCAGACTTATTTCTTAACATTTTCAAAAAGAACATAAATCAGGAGATTCGCATTTCATTTATAAATGTAAAATGTTTAGGCAACAGAACACTGCACTACCAAGTACTGAAGCCCTCATTACCTTGGTCAGCACCATGAGAACATAACCGAAAGACTGTAAATCAGGATTGTCAGTTTCTGATCCTTTAGATATTTTAATTGAGTATTATTTATTTATATATTTTCCTCACTCTTTCACTTATTATTGCCGTACTAGTGCTATTTCACAAGTTGTTCACTTACTCACACTTTAAAAATATGTAAATAAATAAATAAATGCAATATAGAAATTAAAAACATGTAAATAAACTGTTTTTCGAGGAAATGAATACCTTACATGAAATGACGGATGGCGCTGTGTCAGACTGAGGAACAGTGTTTATGGTGATCATTTTGAATTGGAGACCTTTTTCGCCTTGGATAATTATAATTATTTTACATTGTGTCTTTATGCCAGTGGATGAGGCTGATGTCAGCAAATACAAATTTACTGTACGGCCAAAAATAGTCATAAGGTATTGAAAACTAAAATTTTTGCTCTTTTGAACCATATAATTTTTTCTTCACATGTTAAAAAGTGCTAATTTTCTTTTTTTTAAAGTTCCATAACCTTTGACCGATCATAATTTTGTAACGGTAAATCCCACATATGTTGAGATATCATTTTAATCCATGAAAATGCAAAAATTTCAATTAACAAAATGACATGTGCCTCATTTACTCACATTGGGTCACATTTATTTATCTGTGTGCCAAACATTATTTACTTACATGTTATACCAAACAATATTTACTTGCATGTTATTGGATGGGAGCAACCAGAAATCAAAGACAGGGAACAGAACAAAACAAAAAACTTATCAAAGAAGCCATCTGGATAAGAAAGAAGTGGGCACAGAGGCACATATATATATATGACCAAGTCCTAAATCAAACCATGCCATCAACGTCACCTCTGCCAGGAAGCCCATGTGCTAAGTGTTGGCACAAAACTCGCATGGATCGAGGTACGTAACTGACATCAAATATTGTTGTTCAGAAGAATTTTGAATTTATAGTAAATTGACAATCCTGATCAACTTATTAGCAGAAAATTTACTTATGTTGGACAAAATAATTATTCAAATTGGAGAAATTGGAGGTCATAGTACACCTTATGACTGGGACATTACGGAATGCAGTCAGAATCTATAACTTTGAGAAAAGTTCATATATACATGATTAAAATATCCTCGTAAATTTTATCATAAAAGTAATATTGTTATTTTTTCAATCAGAAACGCTTTTGTGGTGTATTTGTATTTGAAAGGTACAGAGGAATTTGTCATTTTCTTCTCATGATTTTAGTCAGGCCAGTTGGATAAACTGACTGCCATTGGTACTACCGGTATAATATTTCGCCGACCCAATGCTGTCTGCGGCGAGAAAATTGAGTGGGTGGGCCTTCAGCTTTGTCAATACTTGGGTTTTTTGGAGCAATTTATAAACAATTTTATTTTCTTACACTTGCGCTGGGATCACTGAATGGGTCTTAAATGAGGATGTGAAATTGTGTCAAACTAACCCTAAACAAGGATTTTACTTAAATAAAAACACCCTAAGCGAGGTCTTGGCTTATTCAAGGTGCTGTTGAAGTCGGCTCCAAATTTTTAAAAATTTGGTGTGTAAAATCGCTCGGAAACCACTCTTTTAAAAGTACTTCAATATCACTTTGTACATGTACACTAAGCCAAAAAAGAAACTTATAATTTTTCACAAGGTCATATCTTAAAATCCTCTCCATAAAAATGAACAAAAATTTCACACAGGATTGCTTCAATACTCTACTCTAAACACTGGTCAGTAACCAAACAGTTGACCAAATGACACAACAGCAAAATGCACTGACATGCAACACCTTCCTGGACCACATTCACAGCGCAACAGATTTCTTTGGCTGGGTTCCAATTATTCGCCTGTACATGAACAAAAATTACACACAGGATTACTTCAATATTCTACTCTAAACACATGTCATTAACCAAACAGTTGTCCAACTGACACAACAGTAAATGCACTGACACGGAACAGCTTCCGGGATCACATTCACAGGCGAATAATTGGAACCCAGCCAAAGAAATCTGTTGCGCTGTGAATGTGGTCCAGGAAGGTGTTGCATGTCAGTGCATTTTGCTGTTGTGTCAGTTGGACAACTGCATAGTTAGTGACAGGTGTTTAGAGTAGAGTATTGAGGCAATCCTGTGTGTAATTTTGATAGACAGGATTTTAAGATATGACCTTGTGAAAAATTATAAGTTTCTTTTTGGCTTAGTGTATATCAAATAAGCCAGGTCTAATACCCTGAAAAAACTGAGGCTTTAGGCGTTGTAGTTGTAGTTGTGACAAAATTGGAAATTTTGAATAAAAGGGCTTAAAGGAGTATTTTGTGATCCTAACGTCCTCTTTTTATGACATTTTTCAGTAGATATCCACCAAAAAAGCTTATTCCCAAAATTTCAGTTGATTCCGATTCAGTTGATTCTTATTTTGTCAACATTAAAAAAAATAAACATATTTTATGATTATGATTGTGAAATTTTTTTTAAAAATTTTTGCAGATTTTCAAATGTCGATGGACGGATGTCATTCAGCTATTGGGAGCAGAATAGACTGGAATACTAGGCTGGGATTACTTTCCAACAGGATCATTCATTCATTAGGTAAGAGGATATATTCTGTGTTTTGTAACAAGTGGAATTTAATTTCAAATGTCACAGGTGGGGGGGGGGAGTTAACTGAAGAAAAAAACAGTGGGTACTCAAGTTTGGTTGATTCAAGCATTTTGTTTTGTGCTCATGTAGAATTTCTTTTACTATTTGCAATGTTGCTGAAAATTTTGATCAGCGGTAGTCGCATGTAGCCACACATAGTTTGAAGTTGTAGTACAACTGCTAAACTCCTAAACTGGGAACCATTGTGCACTTCCTAGTAGAAGCATGAGTTTTCATACATGGAGTACAAGGTACAATGTTGATATTAAGATGTGGAGCCAACCTGTGGTGACACCTGAGGGCACAAAAGGCCATAGGGGTAAAAAGTTGAAAATGCTATGATCTTGTTGAAAGTAATACCAAATGACTTGTTTGATCACAAGGATTAAAACTGTCTTGCTTGTGCTATCTATGACATTGCTATGGAGAAAAAAACCCAGGGGGAGTCACTCCCATTGTGGCCTGTACACCATCCGCGATAATCAACTTTTGAAAAGCACCATAAACAAGGATTTAACCCTGGGCTAAAACGACACCCTAAACAGGGATTTCATTCCTAACATCAAATTTCAAACCCTAAATTTCATTTCCGCGTATTTAGAAATTGCAATTTTGCTACCCTTTTTTCCAATTTTTCATGTTTTTGACACCCTAAACGCGATCGCGTGTATCGTGCCTACCCACCTAAAAAATCGACCCTTTTACGCGTTTTCATTATCAATGGTGTACAGGCCACAATGGGAGTGACCCCCGGAAAAAAACATACAAAAACTTAATTCTTAGGTAAAATTTCACTTTTGGTTGTACATGGGTAAAAATTTCAACCTGCTCCAACCTTGGAAAAAAGTGGTGGCAAATTGTCCGTATAGCTGACACAAATCAGAAAAAATAATGTTTTGCCTTTTCAGTTCAGTTCAGTTCATGTTATGTACTGTGGTCATCTACTCTTGTCATCTACTGAGATGGAGGATAAACAAGGTCAAAGGTCATTGGGTAGCCATAGGCTACTGTTGATCCTTGATTTCCAATGCACATAACAAGTAAAGAGTTTAGAAGGCAAGTTCTATAACGTTTCTTGATTCTTATCAGGGCATAACATAGCTGGAATCGCATTGCATTTTGCTACAAAATGTAGCCAAATTGCTATGTAACTACAGAGAAGTATGCCATATTGCAATACATATTGCTATACAAAAGAAAACTTAGTTGCAATTTTGCTAGGAAAAATTTGGACACTAAATTATGCCCCGATTCTTATGTCAAGGTGAGAAATTTGTCACCATTTTTGCTAAAACTCAAATATAAGGTGAAATTTTTACTCCTGTGAACAACCAAAAGCATATTTTTACCTATAAATTATATTTTGTAGGATAATCAGTAGGTTGTAGATAGCACAAACTATTACATTTTTTATCCTTGTGATCAGACAAGTAATTTGGTATATCTGCCAGCAATGACCTCTTGTGACCTCTTGCGTTCACAAGGAGTGTAATCCAAAATGGTACGTTCCACATCTTAAAACCAACATTGGACCTTGTACTTCATTTGTGGAGTCATAAGTTTAGGTCCCTGTAAGTAATACCTCCCACTATCTCTGATGGTGTTCCCAGTGATTAATTAAATTGGGATATGACAGCTAGACAAATAATATGTAATAATGTAAGCAGTCATTACCCAGCCATCGCATATCCTGGAACACTACAGTGATTTCTACCAACTGTATAGTGGATCGAAGCCAATCAACAGCAAGAATCGCTGATAAAATCAAATTGGAAAAGTTATCACATATACCAATGAAATTTACTGTCAGGGGCTTGGTGTTCCTGTTGATTTTAATGTGATATTCATTATTTTCTGTCCTTTGTATGGAAAGGATGTGAAAAAAAATACAGTGAGTCTTTGACATCATCCGTGGAGACTTGGATGTTGAAGGCACTCTTTGATTTTGATGCAAAATAAATTCATTATTTTCTGTCCTTTGTTACAGAGATGTAAGAGAAGTTGAAAGAAACACAAAAAGTCTTTGAGAGGATCAGTGGATTTGGATAACTCTCCAACCCAAAATGCACAACCACAGAATGCGAATCACATAATGTAATAACAGCAACAAGGTTTGAGAAAATGCTAAGTGTTAGCATGAAACTGCCATGGATCGAGGTATGTATCAAATATTGGATTTGTTTGGAAGAATTTTGAACTTTATATTTTAATTTCAATCCTCATGAATTTATTTGCAGATAATTTACTTATGTTGGACAAAATAATTATTCAAATTGGATAAATCATTTGGTCATCTGCCAACGTGCAATGTTGGTATATACGATACTCATCCTTGTAAATGTAATATTGTTATTTTTTCAAGCAGATTGGTTGGATTCGATTTTTTGTGGTATCATCTACAGGATTGTAATTGAAAGGTACAGAGGAAGTCATAATCTTCTTATGGTTTTAGTCAGGCCAGTTGGATAAACTAGCTGCCATTGGTACCGGTATATTTCGCCAACCCAATGCTGTCTGTGGCGAGGAAATTTAGCGGGTGGGGTATGTGTTAGATTTGTTTACTTTACGCAATATACTGATTAATTTTGGAAGAAAAGGATAGTTAGATCAGGGAAGTAGTTAGACACATATTGTAACTGAACCTAATTGCTTTCAGCATGGATCCTAGTAACAAGTCAATATGATTGAAGATGACAGTTGTTGAAGGGAAAAATGATATATTGTTGTGCCTGTTCTTTATAGCCTTCCTTGTGTCACAACTTGTACATACTTAATTTGGTCAAGTTATTTCTTGGATTTTAGGGAGTGTTCACTGTTCAAATAGTGTATGCTCCAAGCCCTTCAGGCTGTCTTGCTCTGACAAGACAATGTATGTGCATTACTTTGGTGACCAGTTTTGTTCAACTGTGAAACGGTTAGCAAACAAGGTAACCCAGGACCCTGCAGGAGAAGACTGCAAAGCCAAAGCAAGAAGGGAAGACCTCTTTTAAGCCTTAGGCTTTGCTTTTTTGTTTCAGTGATGGTGGGTAAGTTCCAACTCCACCCTCTGCCAGTCCTTCTTCATCGCTTCACATCAACCTCGATGGCACATTCATCTTAACAGCTTGGAAAGAGCTTGTCCAATCGGACAATTCCATGGTGGTTGCATACTTAAACAAGCTTTGTGTTCCGATATCTCCTTGAGACCAGCGATGGCTGTGGTTTCTGAGTGAACGGGCAGACCTTCATTTTCAAGTGTCAGAAGCTTTCTATACCCTCTCCAAGTTTTAACTTGGGTAATTAAAGTAGTAATGACGTCCCTCAGACGCCAGAGGTTAGCTGTTAGCAAATATGCAGCTGGTCATATATCAAGGCTATTCATCCTATGTCCTTATGCGAGGTTTGCATTATGAACGCTGACCCTTAATAGCCCTATTTCTTATTACCCCAGGACCCCATTTTTATCCCCCTTGCTTTAGCCTGTCATGTCCTTATGAGGTTTGCATTATGCGCGGCCCTTAGTAGCCCTATTCCTTATCCACCCCAGGACCCCATTTTTATCCCCCTTGCTTTAGCCATGAACAGTGATCTTGCGATAGTGTATTCCTTCTGTATTTATGTGTAGGGTGCGTGTGTATGTATATGTGTGTGGGGGGTGTATGTGTATGTGTATGTTCCATGTTGTATGTTCCAAACCCCCCTATTTTTTTTGTCCGTCCATTCAAAGGGTCATTAGTCCAAAAAGGGTTAGTTAGGCCTAGGACTTGGGGCATTTTAGGTTAGGACATGGGATAAGGTTATGGTTAACATTAGAGTGTTAGGGTTAGGATTAGAGTTAGGTTTAGGGTTTAGAGAATTTTAGGTTAGGACTTGGGATATGGTTATGGTTAGCATTAGAGTGTTAGAGATAGGGTTAGGCTAGGGCCCGGGAGGCACTTACACATGGAAGACCAACAAAACAAGTAAAAAGGGGTAAAAAAGGGCAAGGGGAAAAAAGGGGCAGGGGCAAAAGGGGGCAAAAAGTGGCAAGGGAAAAAAAGGGGCAAGGGGAAAAAGGGGAAAAAGGGGCAAGGGGCAAACAAGTAAAAAGGGACAAAAAGGGGCAAAAGGGTCTAAACACATTGATTGTCAAGAAAACTATTCTGAAAATGAACAACTTGTTTAGGGTACCTTTTCAAATTTTTGGTAAATTACAAGTCCAAAAAGGGTATATTTTTTTCATTTTTACTGGCCAAATTAGGTCATTTGGTCACATTTGGTTACATTTGGTCACATTTGGTCACATTTGGTCACATGTGTACAATACTTAGCATTTTTGGACTAATGACCATATGGTATTGTGTCACAGTCTTGTGTCACAGACATGGGAAACTCGGAGGCTAACCTAAACTGCCTTTGCTGTGTAGGAGATTAGCATCAGTTGAAGTGAACTATATGTGAACTGAGTTGACACTAACCAGGATACTCTTGTGTTGATGGCTCGTGGCTCATGCTAATGTACTTGCAGTTCGTGTTGATGCGCTTTGCCTGCACTTTGCACTTGTGCCTTACAGACCATACCAAACTGAGCTTCTGTCAAAGACTGGGTAGGGATATGGTAGGGATACCTGATCCCTTGGGGCCACTCATGTATAAAAGTTGTAAGCATCTGCATGAATTGACTTTCAAAAATGATCCTAAGTGAGGATGTCGAAATCTTGTCAAACTAACCCTAAACATGGATTTTACTTAAATAAAAACAATCTAAGCAGGATAGTGGTTTGAAATTTCCCGTAAACAAGGAGATACTTAAAAACACCCTATTAGAGGAATTGACCCTTTTGCCCCTTTAACAAAGAGAGACATTGCGCATGTCGGTAGTGTCATTCAGTGATAATGATCAGTTATTGAAGACACTGTTGAAGTTGGCTCCAAATTTTTTTAAATGTGGTGTGTAAAATCGCTTGCAATAGGTTTTTTAGCATATCAATGTATATTTCTTATGTATTTTTTAATGGTTTTTCAATTATCCTATTTATGTATATATATATCTTTTATGTCTTTTACATCAGCATGTCTCTTAATATTATGGTTTTTATGGTTCGATTATATCTTTATGTCAATATATATATTCTTATGCAATTCTTATGAAGTTTCTAATGTTTTTTATCAATTATTCAATAATGTATATACATATCTTTTATGTCTTTTACGTCAACGTGTCTCTTAATCATGGTTTTATGGATAGATTTTATGGTTTTATGGATAGATTATATGTTTTATGGATAGATTATATGTTTATGTAAATATTGATTTTCTTTTAACATGTTTTATACGTTAAGCAGGGCCCTGCTGAAAATCGATTTTTATTGAGCAGGTTACCCTGTTGAAATATTGTGAAATAAATAAATACCGTAATAAATAAATACCCTATTAAGCGAGGATCATTCTTTAAAAAAACACCCCTTCTTTCAGTAAAATGAGTGTTTTGAGACCCTAATTGCGGATCCTTGTTTTGCTTTTCGAAACCACCCTAAATCCATGTTTTCTTTCACGCGGATGCTTACAAGTATAATTCTGAGTGGCCCCCGGGACCTGATCAGGATGCTGGAATCTAGTGGGTAATCCTACATTTACAGGGATGTTGCTGTCCAAATGGGTCAAATTTTTTCATAGACTTGCCAAGTAGAGTTTTATTACTGTTTAGTAAACATGAATGAAGTGATACAGTAGAGATATATCCCAGTGTAAATACCAGTTAACACCTATTTGGGCCGGGCTATTTGGGCAATTTATTAAACTAATTAGACTGATACAGGTTTTGGCTATAACCATTACAAAACAAAATCTGACCGACCGACCCTATCCCTTGGAGGGCATAGGAAAAACAAACAATTTTCTCGGCCTTTTAAAGGCCTAATATAATTTTGAAATTCAAATTGTTGTTCATAATTTAATAGAATTGGCCACAGTAATTCAGTAGTAAATAAAACTTTCTTGCCTTAACATGGTGATTGTTGATAAAAGGTTGTATTTGATAAATACAACTTTCTTGAATACAAAAATACAAATTTATCTGACCATGGGCAGCGCCATAACCAGACCACAGAGCAATGCTGAGTGAGAAACTTACTACACTACAGTATACACAAAAGAATTAAGACTATTTTAGAACAAAAATCATCAATAAAACTAGAAGTATCAAAAAGTGTGCCAACAGGTTTCATCTTTTGTAAAGATACAAAACAATAAAAAATTTGCAGAAACTCTTGTAGATACACAAACTGACATAAAATTTACAATTTAAAATAAATAACCTCAAAATGACCCCATAGGGGTTTACAGGGGGGAAATTAAGTAAAAGTACTTCAATATCACTTTGTACATGTGTATCTAATAATTCAGGTTCATACACTGAAAAAAATTGAGGCTTTAGGTGCTGTAGCTATTACAAAATTTGAGATTTTGAATAAAAGGAGTATCTTGTGATCCTAGCATCCTCTTTTTATGACATTTTTCAGTAGATATCCACGAAAAAAGCTTATTCCCAAAATTTAAGTTGATTCCGATTTTGCATTGGCAAGTTATGTATGATTATGTGTATTACACTGTTCCATAGACAATGTGTTAATTTCTTTCTTTCTGGTGTACCAGAACGTAATTCAAATTTCACAATATTTTTGCAAAACGAATTAATCTGTAAGAAATTTTTTGTACATAAACATAATGTAGCCAGAGGGGTTTGTTTTGAGAAAAATGAGGGGATGATGCTGTAGATCACGAAATGCACTTTTAATATGTTGTTTAATTATTACAATTGTATTACAATGTATGTCACAATATTTGAGAAAGTCACAAACTCATTAACATGACCCAACAAACTCACAATCGCCAGTATGACACGCATTAGTGCTAGTATTGCTAGTATTCATAACATTTTTTTAAACTTTTTCTGTTCGGGTCAAATTAAAGGGGACATCTGATAGTGAATACTAATACAAGAAAAATACAAATCTATTTTTATGGTAGTGTTTCATATGATCCCAAGATCGCAATTCAGTAGGTCTCGATAAAACAACAAAATATAGGGTTTCTATTATGATTATAGTTCCAATGAGTCAAATTGAACATGATAATACAATTGATTTTCTGATGTGGAAAAATATGGCCAAATCAGTAAGAAATTATGTAAGAAAAAAAATCATGTAACCAGGCCCGTAGCCAGCCCTCGGAGTTAGGGGGTTCGTTTTTGCATGTTTCTGTTAACTATTTATATTAATTGATGAGTAATGGCCGCGTAGCGGGCATCGCGCCGCGGAAACGCGACGCAGGGGGGTGTCTGAGGGGGGATGTGGCCCCCTCAGAAATGGGAGAATTTTGGAAAATGAAGTCCCAATTGAATGCATTTGGTGCACCATTTTTACATTGTTATCAATACATGGGTTCAATATACAGGGTGTCCCAGAATGATTTGTACCGTGTTTGCAAAAATAACTAAAAATAGAAGACGGGCAATGTATCTATTTTTGATACCAGCATTATAATGTTAGACATGTCTCCTACTTATTCTGTTAATTTCAGCACGCTACCTTTATTTGTTTTGGCGTGGCATGGAATAATGTAAAATCGATGAAAAACGACTCGCATACCTTTGAAAAATGGCACGATACGATTAAATGAATAACGTGGGATGTTTGGCACAGCATTTCAACGACAACTACTGTTGGGGTCACGCCTTAAAGCTTGCCGGACAGCTGCAATGTTCGCTCTAGCTCTTACAGTCTTACGAGCACCTGAAGCTTCACTCTGCCGATTCCTAACAGTTCCGTGCTCGTCAAACTTCTCTACGTTATACACTATCGTCTAATGAATCTTCTTTGCGTCTCAACATAGCTGCCGGTTTGCCAGTAAGTTTTTGAAAGAAATCCACGCTACTGTACAGTAAATTGAGGAGCCGTCTTTTCTGTACCACAACCAGTTCGATCTCTGCAAGCCTTTCAAATGACATGGACCTCACACCACATTAACTATATTTAAAACTACCGCCAAAGAGAGTATTGGATTAGGCCACACATTCTTAATTCCATATAATGATTGTTTCGTAACGTCATAAATAATAGATAGATATCGGCTATTTAGTGGAAATATGAACAGGGCACAACTAAAATACCTGCATAACTTTTTCCAAATAACTTTGTGCTGAACGGTTAGTAATGTTACAGATTTTCAAAATAGGTTGCGTTGTCAAAACTTAGAATTCACCATTTTTACGCAATCTTCTATAACTTCTACTAGAAACGTCCAATTTTTAAAATCTAAAAAATCCGAAAAAGCTAAATATATGTAGAACTAAAAATGGAAGACAATATGATCATTCAACATGCCCTTCATACCTTAAAAAATTCCATCTTTCCCGGTACAGATCATTCTGGGACACCCTGTATTACAGCAAAGACACAAATCAGCGCGGTTAAAACAAGAAAAGGTTGCAAATCATCAGGCGCAGGGGGTGTCTGAGGGGGATGTGCCCCCTCAGAATTCGAAGAATTTTGAAAAATGAAGTCCCAATTGAAGGCATTTGGTGCATCATTTTGACATTACTATCAGGAATATGTATATATTATACTATATATTATACTATAGCAAAGAGGGAAATTAGCGCGGTTAAAACAAGAAAAAGTTGCAAATCAGGTGCGTTACGTCATCACAAATAATATCAATTATTTTCTTATTTTCCTATGTTATACCACTCCCTTCATCTCTGAACTAAGCTTTCTCGGTTATCGTTTTTTTGCACACCAAATTATTTTTTTTTAAATCTTCAAACCTAGATGAGACAACGAGCCAAATAATTACTGTGCTGTATTTATAGCATTAAATTAAGTCATCATTTATATTTTCCACATAGGCCTACATAAACTGGGCGTCGGGGGGATTTTTCAAATCGTCCCGCTAATCTGATCCTAAAATTAATGGGGATAATTCGCGCGAAGGGCGAAAAAAATAACAATTTTTGTGCTAAAATGGCCATTTCAACCACATTTCCCATGTTCTCCTTTTTTGTGTCAAAATTTTAGGGGGTTCGATCGAACCCCTCGAACCCCCCCTGGCTACGGGCCTGTGTAACTATGTTTTTTTCCCATATATATGTATATGGATCTTTATTAATTAAAGGCATTTATAGTAGGCATGTATTTCACTATGTGATTTTAAAATATTTTGAATGAAGATGATATATAAATTGATTGTAATTTAAATTATTATATTATTAACTCATACCTAATCTAAAATATAGTACTTAAAAGCAACATGTTGTAAAAGTGCATAATAGGCCACTGATCTGAATTTGTCTGTCCCAAAAGGTTTCTACAATTATGTTCAGTTACTGTGAGGTATTACTTTCTCTGATGGTGGAGCAGTCTCTGCTTCAAGCAGTGCAAAAAATATAATTGTAGAATCTCTTCTCAACCCCCATATCATGCACTGCTTAGTGTGTGCAGATATGTAAATGTATGAACAGAGTCTTGTGGTTTGGAAAGTCACATAAAGCTCATGGTCCCATGTACAGGGTGAGTTAAACCCCATGTACATTAAGTGTTAGACCTATTCGAAAAGAGAAAGGGGAATCCCCGGTTCAGATATCTGTAATCAATCGAAGGCGCTGAGCTGTTGGCCAGGATAATACGATCTGCGTGGGTTTGAGCCTTGGGCTTGCCTTGGTAAGAATTCATTTGCTTATCCCAAAAGGTTTCTGCAATTATATTTACTTACTGTGAGGTTAGTGTTAGAGATAATTTCTCTGGTGAAGCAGTCTCTGCTTCAAGCAGTGCATGAAATATAATTGTAGAATCTCTTCTCAACACCCTCCCCCATACACTACCTACCAAGTGCAGATATGTAATGTATGGTTAGCATCTTGTGGTTTGGAAAGTCCCGTCAAACCCCATACAGGTTGAGTGTCAGACCTATTCGAAAAGAGAAGGGGGCATCCCCGGTTCCTATATCTGTGATCAATCCAAGGTGCTCCGGGGGGTTCACTCCCATTGTGGCCTGTACACCATCCGCGATAATAAAAACGCGGAAAATAAGGATAGTTTTTCGTGGGTAGGCACAATACCCGCGTATATCGTGTTTAGGGTGTCAAAAACATGAAAAATTGGAAAAAGGGTAGCAAAATTACAATTGCTAATACGCGAAAATGAAATTTAAGGTATGAAATTTGATGCAGGGAAAAATCCTGTTTAGGGCACGTGTTACCTGTTTAAGGTATCGTTTTAGCCAAGGGTTAAATCCTTGTTTAGGGTGCTTTTCAAAAGTTGATTATCTCGGATGGTGTACAGGCAACAATGGGAGTGACCCCCGGGAAGGTGCTGATCAGCTCACCTCACAAGCATAACAAATCCATTATTGCATGCACGCAAGGATTTTTTCGGAAGATCATAAATCAATGTTTAGTGGAAGTAATAAGAACAGGACACTTAGTGCTGAACAGTTCTTCATTTTCCATATTTTCAAAATAAGGTTGTTATGTCAAGAATTCACCATTTTTACGCAATATTCTGTAACTTCCTAAATATATTTAGAGAACACCAACAAAATATCGGGTTTCTTTTGTCCATTCATGTGACTTGGTAGACCAGGGTAGAGTTTTGAAGGTTCCAATGAGTCAAATAATTAAGGCCTAACTAATTGAACATGATAATCATGATAATACAATTGATTGTCTGAAAATGTGGAAAAATAGTAAGACTATTTTAGAACAAAAATCATCAATAAAACTAGAAGTATCAAAAAGTGTGCCAACAGGTTTCATCTTTTGTAAAGATACAAAACAATAACAAATTTGCAGAAACTCTTGTAGATACACAAACTTATATAAAATTCACAATTTAAAATAAATAACCTCAAAATGACCCCATCCATTTATACATGGATTTTTATTAGGCATTTATATATTAGGCATGTATAGTAGGCCTATGTAATGTAACTTAAATATTTTGCTTGAATGAAGATGATATTTATTGGTAATTTAAGTTGATTGTAATTTATATTTTATCATCAACTCATACCTAATCTATAGCAGAAAATTTGTAAATGCCAATAATATGCACACATGTTGCTTCTCTCAAATGATTTAGCTCTACTATAAAGAAGTAACCCCCTCTCTTTGAACTTGCAATGGTAGCAAGATATTTTAAAATGTGTAGGCTACAATTGATTTGACTTTAAAGTGACAAGACTGGAGAGTGAGGAGTTGAATGTCCTCTACCTTAGTTCAATACAAAATGAGGGTAGTGAGAGGTGTAAGTTAAAGCCACGATTTTTCCGTGTTACAAATTGGACAATTCCGTGATTTTCCATTTTACATTATAAAGCACTGAAAAGTGAATACAAGCATGTTTTTAAAAGTGTAATTTGTCTCATATAATTATGTACCTTTTTACTGTAGTCTCCCCTCAACATCCCCATTAAAATTAAGCATCACCAATTGTCTTGTGTGTACTGTATGGCCAGAATCTTGCATCGTTGGCCTAGAATAAATGCTAGAATTGATTGTTTAATGGTTGATTACTGCTAAATTATCACTTTTCTTTGTTTTCTTTTGCAAATCAACACAAAAGTTAGACATTTTACAAAGTTTTTCACTATTTTGTGGCATTTTCAAATTTCTGTGAGCAAACCCCGAATTCCGTGAATTTTTCTGTTTTTCCGTATCACGGAGAAATCGTGGCTTTAGTGTAAGTAACTTAAAGCACTTGACCACCCTATCCTTGACCGAGAGGTATCCTCTGCCATCTGGATGCCCAAACTGTTCTGAATCCCAGGATGCTTTCAGTTTAGGTCATGTAAAGTGCACACCCTCACCGCACCGTTTAGGCCATCTTAATTAAATCCTGTGTCTCAAAGCTGTCACGCACGTTAGTAAAATCGTGCGTGTAGTCCTCTTTGAAATCAAGAAATTCCAATTTTTTATGTCTTTTTAAATTTTTTTAAACAAAAATAAAACTCATAATTTGTATTCGATCATAAGTTTTTTTTGCAAATTTTGGACATGAAAACAATAAAAGAGAAGAATAATAGTTTGTAGCAGTGACTTTATTTGTCTACTATTCCAACATTTGCAACATTGGATGATTTTTGCACAAAATTCTTGTCCGAAATTCTATTCTGACACATAAAAATTTACATTAAAAAAATACAATAAAAAAACCCCGCATTACGCATTAGGTTTTCAATTTCTATAAGCTTTCAGACATTAGGATTTAATTGAGATGGCCTTAGGTGTGTATCTGGGGTGAGGGGGGCCAGCAACCCCCACTCTAAGCTACTGTGTCATTGCCCATGTGGTTGTCTTTAATAGTGCCTATATACGTTTTTGACTCCTCATGGGCTATTGTTCACTCTAGCATTTTATAAAAAAAAAAAAAAAAAAAAAAAGAATTATTTAAAAATCATTATCAAATGATTATATCATGGACTTTTTGTAAATTCATATACTTGTGTATAAATCCAACATGCTCTCCCCCCAAATTTGATTTAGGGAATACAGCGATTTCCCAAAAATTCATGAAAAATGTTTTTGTGCATGGATGATTAACTGGTACACACACACACATGACTAATTTACTAACGTTGTGTGGCGCGCATGTGTGTGTAAGAGATAATCATCTTTGTACATTAATCATTTCCATGAATTTTGGGGAAATTACTGTATTCCTTAATAAGAAACAGTAACTAAATGCAATGATTTCAAAAGTAACCCAATAGCTCCATTACCAATTTTTAAATCATTTTTAATATGAAATGTTTTGTATATATTTTATTATTTTAACCAAATATCTAGCCTAATCCTGCAACTCTTTCATAATGTACCAGGTTGCAGTTTGAAAAAGCATCGCACATGACTCACTTTACAGTATTGATATTTCAACACTGCCTGAACCATTGTAGGTGACATTGCCCACGCAAAACCCCTTGCATCTTTCTGCAACGCATTGTGGAAGAATTCATGGATTAAAAAAACCCATGATGAAATAAAAGTGGTGATGATTATATTTATTGATGGATGGTGATAGTTGTTATGTTACATGAATATCATATGGCTAATATTCAGTGCTAAATTTCATTTCCAAGACTCGCAGAATGTGAACATAATGTTAATTCATCAAGCTTTTTCCATGCCCCTGTATTTCCAGCCTTTGGAAAGTTTATAATCTGTGAATAGGAACACCAGAGCTACAGGTGTTGTACGTTAGACTTCATCATGCATGTTCAAAGATAATTTGAAATGTTAGGATCACAATCTTTCATTTTTATTCTCCATGCTTTTGATGTGCTTTAAAGTATTGTTATTTTGGGATATTTTTAGGTCTAAAATACCATGTACATTAATGTCAAACATAAATCACTGGTCAATTAGCTCATTTGGTAGAGCATCGGCATTAGAACCGTGGGGCCCAGGTTCAAATCCTGGATGGTCAGTGGATATTTTCATGTCTGACATTGTTGTATATGGACTTTATGACTTAAAAAATGCCCCAAAATAACAATATTTACTTATAAACTTAGCACTTTTTAAGCTAACATAAAGGCACCTGAAAAATTAAAAAGTCAATTCAAAGTAGTTTATTCACATTATATGCTTTTCCATCTTACATAGCAACAACAATAATAGAAAATGAATAATGTATAATAAATTAAAACACGATACTCTTTGTATGATTGCATTTTTAGCAAGAACACTCAATATGAGTTGGGTAATAAACTATAATTAATACAAAATTAATTTTATATCAAAATATCAGTATCATGTAAATGAAGTGAAGAAAGTCTTTTGGTTGGCATGTACCAATGAGTTGTACGTGTCATTTTCTGCATCACTACTGAGGAAGGTGCAGGATTGGACCTTAAGCGTATTAGCGCAAATTTTCTAATACCCCTGCCAATACCGCTGTTAGCATTAAATTAGAGCCTGATAGAGTCAGCACCCTTTTGTGCTAATTCGCTAAAGACACATCTTTTATTACAAATTGAAGATGTTGTAAGTGAGAGGGTGCAATTGGCGATGTAGCGCTAATAAAGTTTTTGTTATAAACATTTTACATATCATTCTAACATAAATTTTGGTTTATAACAATGCGGAAAGCAATGGTGCATTGTAATTAGCGAGTATAATTGCGCTATTAGCGCTAATTAGAGCTATATTAATGACATCAGTTTTGTATTAGCATTAACATAGGGCAGTTCTTGAACTGATGAGGGCAGTTTTGTAAATTTTGGTTTATACAACGCGGAAAGCAATGGTGCATTGTAATTAGCGAGTATAATTGCGCTATTAGCGCTAATTAGAACTATATTAATGACATCAGTTTTGTATTAGCATTAACATAGGGCAGTTCTTGAACTGATGAGGGCAGTTTTGTAAATTTTGGTTTATACAACGCGAAAAAGCAATGGTGCATTGTAATTAGCGAGTATAATTGCGCTATTAGCGCTAATTAGAGCTATATTAATGACATCAGTTTTGTATTAGCATTAACATAGGGCAGTTCTTGAACTGATGAGGGCAGTTTTGTAAATTTTGGTTTATACAACGCGGAAAGCAATGGTGCATTGTAATTAGCGAGTATAATTGCGCTATTAGCGCTAATTAGAGCTATATTAATGACATCAGTTTTGTATTAGCATTAACATACATGTAGGGCAGTTCTTGAACTGATGAGGGCAGTTTTGTAAATTTTGGTTTATACAACGCGGAAAGCAATGGTGCATTGTAATTAGCGAGTATAATTGCGCTATTAGCGCTAATTAGAGCTATATTAATGACAGCAGTTTTGTATTAGCATTAACATAGGGCAGTTCTTGAACTGATGAGGGCAGTTTTGTAAATTTTGGTTTATACAACACGGAAAGCAATGGTGCATTGTAATTAGCGAGTATAATTGCGCTATTAGCGCTAATTAGAGCTATATTAATGACATCAGTTTTGTATTAGCATTAACATAGGGCAGTTCTTGAACTGATGAGGGCAGTTTTGTAAATTTTGGTTTATACAACGCGAAAGCAATGGTGCATTGTAATTAGCGAGTATAATTGCGCTATTAGCGCTAATTAGAGCTATATTAATGACATTTTTGTATTAGCATTAACATACATGTAGGGCAGTTCTTGAACTGATGAGGGCAGTTTTGTAAATTTTGGTTTATACAACGCGAAAGCAATGGTGCATTGTAATTAGCGAGTATAATTGCGCTATTAGCGCTAATTAGAGCTATATTAATGACAGCAGTTTTGTATTAGCATTAACATAGGGCAGTTCTTGAACTGATGAGGGCAGTTTTGTAAATTTTGGTTTATACAACACGGAAAGCAATGGTGCATTGTAATTAGCGAGTATAATTGCGCTATTAGTAGTATTAGTTTTGTATCAGCATTAACATAGGGCAGTTCTTGAACTGATGAGGGCAGTTTTGTATTAGCATTAATGTAATTACAATGGTTCATTCCCGTACGTATTGTACTTCCATAAATTGTTTTGGTTTAAAACAAAAGCAGTTCTCGAAAGAATTGGTGCAGCTCTTATTAGCAAGTATTTAGCACTTAAATGCTACATCAGGCTACTAGGGAAATCAGCGTCAGACTACCAGGTACTGCTAATTAGTAGTACTAGCAGTCACCCATCTTTCGCGCTCACCGTCTTTCGCTGTCACTGTCTTTTGCGGTACTGATATTTTATATAATTAAAATGTTCTATTTTTAAATGTTCTATTTAATGTGATTAGTGAGGTGAGAGAATATTGTCATTTAGAATTACAATTGAGAAGGTCAGATGCAATTTCAATGTTTGAGTTAATTTTGTTACCTTGCGTTGCACCCAATTTTCAAGGTTGTGGTGCAATTTCACCTGATGCAGGGCAATTTGAAGTGCAGTCTCAGAACAATCAAAATCCACATGGGCCTAAATATTTTGCACAGACACAAATTACCTTGTTGAAAAGTCACCCAATTTTTTTCTTAACCATGATCTGTTCCTATGGGAAGTCTCAGTGAAATCCGGAGTGAAATTGTTCAAAATTCACCCATTTGGGTTACCAAACCATAAGTTTGTTACCAAACCATAAGTTTGGCAACCCTGATTAATTTGTCCTTCAATTTAAAAGCTTCACTTACAAACTAATTCAATAAACAAACACTCTACTGTTCCATAAAAACAGACACTGTTGAACACAGAATACATGCTAATGTTGACAAATTATTGAATAAACAATAGATGTTAATTGAGTTTCTACTGTGTCATGTAATAGTTCAGACTACCGGCATACTTCTATTGTGTCATGTAATAGTTGAGACTACAGGCATATTATCCTCATACCGATGACAGGACAGAAGGCCTATTTCAGGCTATGTCAACATTGTATTGTATTGTGTTGGTGTGAAAAGTGTTAGCTCGCAGGGAGCTGTTAGTGCTTTTTAAAGTAATTAACATTATTTGACACCTTTAACGTAAACAAAAACAAAATTCGTAGTTTTATTGGGGTGCGGACAACCTTACTTCACGCAACGCAAAAAATCTGTTTTCCAAATAATGTCAAACATTTTAGCCTTACCAATTCGCCAAACTCAGTAATTCATAGATTAGTACTAAAATGCTACATTACACTGGTTAGCTTTATAAGTGCTAATTGTGCGCCACTGACTGGAGCAACTTCAATTGATCAAATTAGTTGCAGAGTGCTAGGTAATGATAATTAGCGTTAAAATGCTACATCATGCTAATTAGCACTATGTAATAATAATTCGTGTTATTAGCGCTACATCACGCTAATTAGCACTAGGTGCCAATAATAGGACTTATTAGTGCTAAAACACTACATCACACTAATTAGCACTAGGTACTAATAATTGGCATTATTAAAGCTGGAATGCTACATCATGCTAAATTAGCGCTAATAGTGCTAAATAGCACCTATATTGCTAGCAAGTATGTGCAAATTACTACTCATTGACATTGTTAGCATTAGCACTGGTGCTAAAAGTAGGCATGTCCATTAATAATTGAAGAACTTTTAAATTGATTCAGACCTAACCTAATGGCTGGGAATTGATGAAAGAAACATTTTGGCGTTTTGGCCTTTCGAGTGTCACAGTTTTATATAGGGCTTCTAGAACATGTTAAAAAGTCCAAAAAGGAATACTAACAGAAAGTGCAATTTTAAGGTGCTTTTATCTGGAACATTATATTTGCTTATAACACACATGTATGATCATAGATGGCTGCCATGGAAAATATATCCATAGAGGAGCTAAACAATAAGTGCATTAATTCCAATGAATAGTTAAATTTTATGAGTATGTAAGTTTGCTTGTCTGAATCAATCCAAATTCAGAGATAATTGCGTTTCAACACCTGATGCACAGAATGGTGTCACTTCAACCTGTTGTAGTTCTTATCTCATTTAATTTCTTTTCTTTAAAAAAAGTTGATCCCTTGATAAAGGAAGGTCCTCTCTAATGATATTTGAACTATAATCTAGTCAACTGGGAAATTTCCATGTCCAATCCTAAATGCATCATCAGCCCTACTGATCATCTGGCGGTAAAAGTTCATGACCTGTGAAAAGGATGTTGTAGTATCACAGGTCACCTTTGAGTTCAACCAGCGAGGTATCTTCCTGATTGCTGAACTGTAGGCCCCAGCCAATTTGTGTGGTAGGCTGCCTCCCCTATTGAGTGAAGGCTCCTCCTGTTTCATATAAATAGTTTCTTTGACCCCTCGCTCATACCATCTGCTTCTCTGTCCAAAGGGTCAAAGAAGCTATTTATGTAAAACGGGAGGAGCCTTCACTCAATAGGGGAGGTGGCCTATGACACAACTTGGCTGGGGCCTACAGTTCAGCGATCAGGAAGATACCTCTCAGGTTGAACTCAAAGGTGACCTGTGATACTACAACATCCGTTTCACAGGTCAATGAACTTTTACCGCCAGATGATCAGTAGGGCTGATAATGCGTTCGGGATTTTCCTATAATACATCCCAATATTCTATTAATATTACAAAGAGTGTGAAATCTTAATTTCTGGTATCAAATTCAAATATGTTCACAATAAAAGGCCTAAAAAGAAATGCTGTATTGCCCTTAAAGCTCTAAGTCAGGGTTGGTCACTCAATCTGCTTTTTATTTGTTAAATATTATGCTACAAAAATACAAGTTCACTATCAAAGCAAATACATGTATGATGGTAAATGGTATTATCAGAGTTGTGGCGGTGGTAACGAATTACAAACAGGCAAAATATTTTGTGAATTTTACACTAAGTACATATGAAAATTCAAATATGAAAAAAAACCCAAAAAAAAACGCAACCCTATTTTGTTCAGATTTTCTCTCTAAAGTCCAGAAAGTGGCAATACTAATCTCTTTTTAAACCTACTTTCATCAGTCTACAAAGATCAAAATTAACAATTCTTTATGGTACAAACAAATGCGTAGATATGCTACTACCTACATGTACGTGTAATACTACCCTGCTTTTATGAAATTTCAAAATACAGATATCAGCCTCAAAGTTTTGTAATGAATAATGTCAATAAACCAACCAAGTAAGAAAATAAACACAACTTCTGGTGTTGAATTTCAACAAAAATAGTATTAATATTACGTAGAAAATGTATAGGCCTACATTTTGATACCTGGGATGTGACCTAATAATTTGTTCATCTCGGCAAGATTTTTGTTATGAAGCACCTGAAAGTTAACCTAAATCTAGGCTAAACAATACATTTTACCATACATTTGTACATGTACTTCAAAAGAGTATTTACATTATACAAGACTTGATCATGCAAAATACAAAAACTCAAATTGTCAAAAGGATTTTTTGGTGGGCAACTGCTATTATGCAAAGATATTACAGAAGATGATACACTTGTAATACAATGTATCATGTATGTCAATCATAACAGAATAAACTGAATTGTTCATTAGGCACAAAAAAAAGTTTGTCTCAAAGCTCACGAGTGGTTTGAAAACAAAATAATGCGAAATGCGATTTTTTTTTATTATTCCCGACTTGGTATTCTAATTTAAAATGTCTGAAGAAGAAATATATAATGTACATTTTTATTTGGAAATTGCTACATCATTACATGTTCTGAGTATGAGTGCTTTGAGTTCATGACTTTTATGTAAGGTTATAACTAAATCATTCTGAATCATTATGTGAAACATTACTTGGGATACTATCAGTGTACCAAATCTGAGCCCCAAATTAGCTACTTTTATTTGCTGTTTTAATATTTTGGCCATTTATATTTTACCTATGTGGCTCATGTACACATGATATCAGTATAGAAAAGGAAGGAAAGGATGGAGAAGAAGAAATTACAGGATCACAATATACCCTGCATGTGGGTATAACTAGTGGTAAATTGTTGACACAGTGCACAACTCTTGGCCATAGCCAATTAGCCCACAGAAAACTCAGAAGGCATATAGACCTATTTTATAGCCAGCCCTGCAGAAAGTTATATGACATCCGGGATGACATCAATTTACTTGTTGTTTGTTTATTCCAACTGAGAGTGTTGTGAAGTTCAATATACCTAAAAAGATGAGATTCTTCGTCAGATGACTGCAATTCGCCAAAAAAAGTGCATTTTCTCTTGGTGGAGTTCCAGTGTGCAGTATATGTTATTAATACCTGTTGACCTATTTTGACCTATAACTAGGCATCTTGGAGATACATGAATATTGGCATTTTTATTCCTTGGGACCAGAGGAGCAATATCTATCATTCGCCTCTATGATTAGATTGATCCTATGTGGCGAATTAAAAAAAAGTCCATTTTCTTGAGGAAATGCCAGGTTTGTCTTCTAAATAGCTTTCTTAGGCCAAAAAAAAACAAGTTTGTCTCGGAAACATTTGGTCAGAAAGCTATGTGCTATGCTATTCCCATGTGCATCATTTTGCAACACAAAGTTTGCATATATGCAAATTAGGAAATTAGGGTGTTTGAAAAAAAAAGTTCTCCTACCTTATAATTATTCACATGGTTGATGCATTGAGGTAACTGAACTGTCATTTCATGGAAATTAGACTTCTACCACATATAAAATTCATTCGGATTTGTAAAAATAAAAAAATCACTGAACCATTAGCTCAGTTGGTTAGAGCACCAGCTTAAAAACTGGTGGTCCTAGGTTCAAATCCTGGATGGTTGACAGTGATTTTTTGGGTAAAATCTGAATGAATTTCATGTATGGTAGAAATCTCATTTCTATGCAATGGCATAGTTCAGAATACTCCATGCAACAACCATAGCTCAAAATTTGACCTCAAGTTGTGGAGTGTAGACCTACTCATTTGGACTGCCTTCATGCAGTGGGTCTGGTGTGCTGGCCGGCTGATGTTTGAGAAGCACTCTTTTGCCACAGGTTTCACAGGTATACTCCTGGCTATTTACCCAGCATCCATGGTCTTTCCAGCTGTCACCTGTCTTTCCAAGTGATGTGTGTGCACGTTCATTATGTAACTCTGTTGACTGAATGATCTACTGTGGTCAGCTTCACAAATACAAACATTTTAAGCTATTTTACAAGTATATTATTGCTAAATTATGTTTTACTAGTCTTACTCATGTTTTACACATTTCATTTTCCAATTCAAGGATTTATCAGTAATAACAAAGTAGGAGGTTGCATTGTATGTCAGGATGGGGGCGGCAAATTCTATAGTAAAATTCATGCTTTTTCTTTGAAGAGTTGTCAAAACATTTGGATTCCAGAACTTTTCATTGATCTGTTTACCATCTAGGCAAACCCTGTATATCAGTTGATCACTTCAATATTGGATAGCATTGTATAGTCTTCTATTTTTATCAAATTTCTGAAGAAGTAGAGCATCTAATTCACTTTTTGCTCCAAAGTTCATTATGCAGTACATGTTTCAAACAGATGGTTGTAAAATTTAATCATTACCACAATTTTATTAATTTATTTTGATTTTTCTGCTTAATAAGCCTATAAGCAGAAGGGTATCCAAATAAAAAATGCTAATCTTAAGGGCTCCCCATGATCAAAAGGGGAGTGATTGTGGCAGTTAGGGGTAAACGCCCAACTCTTTTTGAAACTGACTGCATTGTATAGGTAGGCCTATATGATACATACTTTTATCGTTCCTTAGTTAACACACTCAAGACAGCACTGTGCACTGTGAATTGGGTTTCATTTTTTAAACTCAATATTTGTTACAGTAACACCACATTCAAGAATAATTGAATAGTGTCATTGATTGCTGAAAGGTATACCAAAAATATGGTCTTTGTTGCATAGAAATACTACAAGATAGATTATTCTTCAAACAGTGGTAATGATATGATTTCTTGGTGATAAGGTATTTTGGAGTTGTTGGCGCTTTGGTGTAGTCAATAATGCATGCAGAATAAGATGTTAAAAACCATGTTTGTGTCCCTAGACTATAGAATTTTGTTATTAGCACAAAAGAATATATTATTTTCATCACAAGAAATCTAGAAAATTTATTCTCAATTTTGTGATGAAAAAAAGAAGCTTGAAACAGTATTTCAACATATTTTCTCATATAGATGTTGTAAAATCAATTTATGTAAAAATATTCTGAGGAAAATACCTAATACGATGCTTGCATCAGTCAAATGCAGCTTTATGCTGGGTATACATGATCAAAAGTGCTTTCAAAATTTATGATTCAAATCGTCCATAAAAATGCCAAAAGTCCCACAATATTTTTACTTATATTTCCATATTTACTATTTTTCGTCCTGATGTGGCAATGATATCAATGCATTGAGACAGCGCTCGCATCTATTCGGCATCTTTAAGCATGTGCATGTTTATGCCATTGCTTTGACCGTACGCTAGCGATTTGAAGCTGTGCCCAATGAAACGTCACACATCCGGGTGAAAAATGATATAGATGTTATGAAAAAATATGCCTTGTATGATAATTCTTACCATATGTTTTAACCATAAGCCTAAGTGAGGAAAAACAATTGGTAGGAAGCTTGCATTTGATTTGTGCAGATACTGACTTTTGGTCTTACATGGAAATATATGTAATCATTGTAAAAAATATCAAAAGACACATTTGTTGTCAAACCTGTTGCACCTTTCTCAGGCCATGATTTTGTGCAGCAACATTTGTCCATCTTTAATTAACTTGTGAATAAAAAGCAATAATGACAAAAATACAACAAAGAAGCAGTTGGTGGCTTTGTGAATGGTGAAGTGTTGATGAGAGATGACGCATAGGAATTACCATTGTGAATGGACTCGATGAAGCCGTTGCATTTCGCTATGTTGAAAGGGCATCATGAATTGCAGCTGAAACTTTTGAAAGAGAAAATTGGACTGACTGGCATGATAGCCAATAATTACTTATCAAATAATGGATGACAGCTGGTTTCATCTTTGAAGAGCAGCATCAAGTGTACCACCAGTATTGTATTACCATTGTGAATGGATGAAGCCGTTGCATTTAGCTATGTTGAAAGAGCATTATGAATTGCAGCTGAAACTTTTGAAATATCCTCATTTGGATATCATTCCGAGATATATTGGAGAAAATGGACTGTGACTGGCATGATAGCCAATAATTACTTGTCAAATAATGGATGACGGCCGGTTTCACTGACAATATCCAAGTGAACTGAAAAAACATTGATACCACAGAATAGCATCACCGTTTTCATTGGCAACTTTACTGTCTCGCCAAAATCTTGAGATTTGAACTGATAGCATGGGGAAGAGCGGACCTCTGGGACTTTGGGCTCTAAGGTCTTATAGGCATGCACGGTTGTGAACTTGGCAGCACCCGAAAGATAGGAATTCTGCATAATATTGATTTATTGAATGGAGTTCTACACACCTAAATGTCTTCAATCATCTGCCCAAGACTTTATCACTGAAACTTGGAACCTTTCATCATCCATGTCATCATTCACCATTCACTATTACACCAAACTTCTTCACACCAAACATTGAATATCTTGTATAAACTTGTTCCTCATTCAAATTTATACCAAGGAAGATGAGGTAACCAAATCTTTATCAAAGTTGTTATTGTCAACAAGGGCACGGTGGCTCACAGTGGTTACGGCCTTGGACTCATAATCTGAGAGCTTGCTTGATGTGCGTGGGTTCGAGTCCCCGTCCCGCCACCGTGTTGTGCCCTTTGGCAAGGCGCTTTGTCACGCTTGCCTCACCCCACCCAGGTGCAATGGGAAGCTGTTAGGGGTAGTCACAGTCGTTGTACTGATGAACCCTGCGCCATTTGTAGGCAGCAAACGTGGTTCCGACATATTCTAATAATGGCGGAATAAATGTAAAGCGCTTTGAGGCTGTTTACGGCATAAAGCGCTATATAAATATCTACATTTATTATTTTTGTCATGATTGCTTAATGCTGCTTCTGCACCAATCACATGTAGCTTTATGATGGGTATCACCCTGGAGTATACATTATAGCACTGATATGCTTTATAGACTGCCAAAAGTCACAACCTGGGCCATTTATTTAGGTCCACTCTACACTAAATCATAATCACTGTATTAAGGTAGATTATTCTGAAAATCACTGATCCAATTAGCTCAGTTGGTAGAGCATCGGCATAATAACCGAAGGTCCCAGGTTCAATTCCTGGATGGTCAGTGATTTTTTCTCCACCCCCACCCATTTGCAATGCGTTGCTGAGCAGGAACACCGCAATGTACTTTTGGCCCTTGAACATGTATAAAACAAAACTGCTACATCATATCATAACCACTGTTTGAAGAATAATGTAAGTGTGATTATGATTTGTAGAGTGGACCTGTGTGTCATTGGCAGTCTATAAAGTATTGATAGAAACATGCAAATCATGAAAAAAAAAAAAAAAAAAAAAAAAAAAAAAAAAAAAAAAAAAAAAAAAAAAAAAAAAAAAAAAAAAAAAAAAAAGAAAAAAAAAAAAAAAAAAAAAAAAAAAAAAAAAAAAAAAAAAAAAAAAAAAAAAAAAAAAAAAAAAAAAAAAAAAAAAAAAAGAAAAAAAAAAAAAAAAAAAAAAAAAAAAAAAAAAAAAAAAAAAAAGAAAAAAAAAAAAAAAAAAAAAAAAAAAAGCAAAAAAAGCACTTAAGGCCAAGTAACAAAAATAACATGTATATCGTCCCCGCCCTCACCGATTTTTGGAGATTTTCAAATATTTTTGTTATTTTTCCTATTTGCTCCTTTACTTTATTTCTAAAACTGTTGTGATAAAAAGACCTGTTCAGAAGTTCTTGGTTATCATTTATAAACACATTGCAAACACTTTCTTCAAGCTAGGGGTAGGGCTTTGGGGAAATAACAAAAATATCTGGACCACTAGTGCCAGTCTGGGGCCTCCCGATTTGATGATCGTTGACATGCACTTTGCAATTGCAATTTTACACAGAAATGAATGGTAAAAAATAACACAATAACAAATAATAAGGACCTCCCTCACCGATTTTTGAAAAAGTCGGACGATATACATGTTATTTTTTTTTTACTTGGCCTAATCAGTGTTTAATGTATATATACTCCAGAGTGAAGTAAAACTCCTTAACAAACATGTTTGTTTGCCATTGGTTATAATTCTTTATGATAGTAGGCCCTAAATCACAATCAAATTACAATTCAAATCCATACACTGCCTATCTTCCACACAGGGAGTGTGAATTGCAAATGGGATTAGTGAGTGAGAGCTAGCAGCGTGGCCCAGGGGTATAAGAGGCGCATATTCTATTTTGGGGGGAGAGGGGCATGGGAGTTTCTTGAAGAAAACAAATTGCCCACTAGCGAGATGAAAAAAAATTGCCTCACTGATAAGAAAAAATTACCCCACCCAACGCTCAAATTGCAACAAAAACATCAAAAATACACCCTCTGTGTGGGAGATCACCGTCATGGCTACCATATGGGGTGTATGGATTGCAACTGGAATAGCACAGCATTTTGATGCTTATAGATGAGTTGACCTCAATGTTTATCAACAAAGGCAAGGGACTGGTATATTATGTGCTTGAGCAAACTGCATACAACCACTACACTGTTCAATAGCCTTATTGTGATGTGGCGGGAGTTTTAAAAGTACAAACTCTGAACAAAAATGATGCTCGCACATACTGCCAGGCCATGATGTTACAAGTCAACTCATCTATAGACAATGCCAAAAGTCACACAGCCCGGGATATTTAGGTCCACTCGACACCAAATCATTATCACTGTCTTTGAAATTAATCTATCTTGATGGACTTTTCTAATCAATTTGGTTGAAAATAAACTTCAATCATCCTCACTGCATGCACAGATTCTATAGTCATTGAAACACTGTTTCTAAGGATTGATACACTTTGGAATACATAAAACGTATCAAACTTCTCAGTACGCAACTTTGGAATAGGCAAATCCACTGACAGTGAAAATTGGCCAAAGGGCTTTCGCCCACTGCTATCCTGGCCAAGATGCCCTTTCAAAGTATGATTTACATGTACCGGGTAATCTTATTGAGGTGATCATTAGAAGTTGGTTAGTAATTTTTATTCAAATTTGATGACTCTTCAATAAACAGCTTGAATTTATAGCTTTTAAACATGAGTTAATTCATACACAAATGGCAACCCACCTCTTTGATAGTTGGCTTGATCTTGAATGTTTTGAAGTCTTGCCTTGTAGATCATGTCTCTGATATCTGGGACCAACTTAGTAGCTCTCCTTTGAACTTTTTACAGAGTGGTGATATTTTTCCAGGTCTGATGTAAGCTCTGTAAAGTATAAGCTGTCTCTGTAAATAAATTTGAATGTGTGCTTGATAACCCGTAGACAATTCATGGCCTTCTGGGCTGCTTTGGTACATTGAACACTCGACTTGCAGTCACTATAACACTCGGTCTTTCTCTTCCTGTATGGCTTCAAGTGTAACACCTTACATTATGTAATCAACTTCTTGGTTGGCATTTCCAAAATGCATAGTTTTGCATTTCCCTGCATTGAATCTAAGACCTATTTTGTGGACCATTTCTGAAGCTTATCTATGTCACTTTATAGTTTATCTGCACTATCTGGGGTGTCAACAGTGGTGAAAATCTTGGTGTCATCAGCAAACATTTGTATGCTGGAGTACACATTTTGTGGCAAGTCATTGATGTACAAGATGTACAAGATGAAGAGCAGCGGTACCAACACTGATCCTTGTGGAACTCCACTAAGCACATCTACTCACAATTAGACTCCTTTGAAAAGAGAAGGGTAGCATTCCGTAACTATACTCCTATGTTTACAACAATTTCTAATATAGCGTAATAGGCTAACTAATCTGCTGAATGTTTGGGAAGATTGGCAAATTGAGGAACTCAGATTAGGCTGTAGTGACATGTTGTCTGTGTCACATTTGATGCCTGCTCTTTGACCACATCCTTATCTTTGTGGTCAACTAATTGTTAGTTCACTGGGTCTTGATGGAAGAACAGAGGAAAAATTACTTAATTATCCACTGAATCAGTAAGCACCCACATTATAAAGGGTCTTTGTTGAAGTTGAGCAATTGGTATTATTATGGATTGCAACGACCCAAGGCAAAAAACATTTCATTGATGTTCAGCAACGTTTGCTTTAAATTTTAAATTCAATACCTAAAAGATTATTCAAAATAAGCTGTTTTTAACCAGCTTGGGAATACATGTAATGATGATATATGTCACAGCTGTTATTGAAGACACCCTGAAAAAGGGAAACTCCAAGCATTGCCCATCACATCTCATTTCAAAAACATCTAGTCAGCTGTGCTGACCTGATTCACATACGTAACGCCAGGATTTTGACCCATAGATGGCAATAGGGAGGATGAGTGACTTTAAGAGATCTGATGATGGAATGGTTAGACCAGATGGTATAATTTTCAATCTACTAAATGCGCAGGCTGCCAACTTTGTGTGGCCTTTACCAGTTTGTTGTCTACTCCAACTGAGCGCAGACATTTGCTGCTTTGTGTGTGTATTGGCATGCACCTTTCTGTGGCCTTTTCAAAGATTTGTTGACCTCTTTGTTCAGCTTCCAATAACCGTTCTTGTTTGGGGGTGAAGCACTTATATACTCAGAACATGTTAATAAGTATTCAATGTATACATTTTATAAACCTTATATCAATTTAATTTAAAGGGACATGATCTGCAACTTCCTGTTAATTGTGGTTACCACAATTACCACATTTTTGCTCACAGCATCTAAACGAAACACATCTCAAGTTTGTTTCCACAAAGTTGTAGGATTTTTGAGTGGTTATATAAGTGCAGGGATCTGCAGTATATTGACATTTCCTGCCCAAGTTGGGAGAAGAATTCACTAACATGTAGCAGTAAAATGGCCAAACCTTTATTATGTTTACTTATTTCCCAACTATAATTAAAATATTCTATTAAAGCAAACACGTGGGCCCAATGTTGCTCAAAATAATAGAGACCCAGGTAGAATCACAGTCGAGATCCGGTCAGGTCAAGATTTTGCTACTGGTACGACGTAACCCAGTACTACCTGCCGCGCATCGGGAGTAGAGGTATATTTACGTACTGGTCACCCCACCATGGTTAAATGCACATAACCTCGGGGGTCATTTAGCATCCACATAGTGGCCCCTGGCAGATTTTTTTATCTGTACAATTCTGCAACCCAGAAGAAGCAGACAGTCGAAAAGATGTGTGAAAAGTAACAAAGAAACAAAACATAATGGATTCTTTCAACATTTAAATTGATTTTTATTTATTCGTTATATATTTATTTGTGATTCAACTTTTACAGGATTACCAGAAATATTCAAAATTAATCTATAATAAATTACTGAGTTTGGCGAATTGGTAAGGCTAAATTTCGGAAAACGGATTTTTGCGTTGCGTAGAGTAAGGTTGTCCGCACCCCAATAAAACAACCAATTTTGTTTTTGTTTACGTTAAAGGTGTCAAATAATGTTAATTAGTTTAAAAAGCACTAACAGCTCCCTGCGAGCTAACACTTTTCACACCAACACAATACAATACAATGTTGACATAGCCTGAAATAGGCCTTCTGTCCTGTCATCGGTATGAGGATAATATGCCTGTAGTCTCAACTATTACATGACACAGTAGAAGTATGCCTGTAGTCTCAACTATTACATGACACAGTAGAAACTCAATTAACATCTATTGTTTATTCAACTAATTTGTCAACATTAGCATGTATTCTGTGTTCAACAGTGTCTGTTTTTTATGGAACAGTAGAGTGTTTGTTTATTGAATTAGTTTGTAAGTGAAGCTTTTAAATTGAAGGACAAATTAATCAGGGTTGCCAAACTTATGGTTTGGTAACAAACTTATGGTTTGGTAACCCAAATGGGTGAATTTTGAAAAATTTCACTCCGGATTCCACTGACACTTCCCATAGGAACAGATCATGGTTAAGAAAAAAATTGGGTGACTTTTCAGCAAGGTAACTTGTGTCTGTGCAAAATATTTAGGCCCATGTGGCTTTTGATTGTTCTGAGACTGCACTTCAAATTGCGCTGCATCAGGTGAAATTGCACCACAACCTTGAAAATGGGGTGCACCCCAAGGTAACAAAATTAACTCAAACATTGAAATTGCATCTGACCTTCTCAATTGTAATTCTAAATGACAATATTCTCTCACCTCACTAATCACATTAAATAGAACATTTAAAAATAGAACATTTTAATTATATAAAATATCAGTACCACAAAAGACAGTGCCCGAGAAAGACGGTGACCATGAAAGATGGGTGACTGTAGTACCATTAGTTTTGCATGCTCACAAAGACTTAAAATGAGCAATTGTTGCAAATTTATTAAAATTTATTAAAAGATACATCATTTCAATGGGCTCAATTCTTTCAGGTTTTGTTTGGAAATTGTTCAAAATAGTTTCAATAAATTTAGCTTCATGGACAATTTCAATCATTGCGAAATGATGCAAAATGTCTTTGTGCATATTTCTTTTTAATGCAGCAGCCAAACATGTATTAACAGCACAAGTTAAATAGTATAATGGTAAACTAATTTTGGTAAGTGAATGATTAAGGTAGGAGAAGCTTTTTCAAAACGCCTTAATTTCCTAATTTGGATTTGCAAACATTACATTGCAGAATGATGCATACAGGAGCAGTATTTTCATCACTACGAACATTTCTGGTGAACTCGAAGTTTAGTAATCTGGGATATTAAATTTGTCACTTAATGTATATAGCTTAGGATGTAAACTAACAACTATCAGTATCCATTTGAAAAAAATCATGAGCATTGTCTCTTTATGCCAAAATTTCCAGTACTAGGTCATGTGGCGGAATGATGTGAATGTTAGGGCGAGATGGCCGAGCGGTCTAAGGCGCTGAGCCGTCGGCCGGGATAATACGATCTGCGTGCATGGGTTCGAGCCTTGGGCTTGCCTTTGGTGAGAATTCATTAACCTATCCCAAAATGTTCCTAAGGTCGGGAATCCTGCAATTATGTTCAGTTACTGCGAGGTTAGTGTATCAGAGATATTTTCTCTGAAAGTGTGAAGCAGCTCTGCTTCGAAGCAGTATAGAATATAATTGTAGAATTCCTTCTCGCCCCCATACACTACGTAGCACATGCAGATATATGTAGTGTATGAACGGTGTCTCGTGGTTCGGAAAGTCACGTAAAGCTGGTGGTCCCGAAAGTCACATAAAGCTGGTGGTCCCGTGTACAGGAAGAGTCAAATCCTGTGCACGTTAAGTGTCAGGGGTCAGAGCTATTCGAAAAGAGAAGGGGGATCATCCCCGGTTCTGATATCTGTATAATCACCTCCTCTAAGTTCCAGAGGACTTCCAGTTTAGCTCAAATGAGCTGCTATAGGATGTACTAGAAAGGAAAGGAGCGTTGCAGAATGATGCTGTGTGTAAAATCCCATAGAAAATGAAAAGCAGTCCATGTTTGATAAATAATAATTAAAATATCAATACATTTTGAGTAAATTGTGTTTTTATTCTTAGCTTATTATGTTTATCCAAACATATTTATCGCCAATTTTGTAAATCTGAAAATTTGTGTTGCAAGGTCACATTCGGATTTAACGATATGTCAATATTCTGCAAGTCTAACCTTCTCGGAAATGAAATTTAGCAATGAATGTTAGCCATAGGATGTAACATAACAACTATCGCCACCTATTAAGAAATAATCACCACCGTTTTTATTATATCGTAAATTTTAAAAAATCCTGCAATCCACCTTGCAATATTCCTCAATGTCTTGCGGATGCTAGGGGTTTTGCATTGGAGATGTCAAATACAGTGGTTCAGGTATAGTGCTGAAACACCAATTACTAGCTTCCATGACCTGTGGTGCAATGCATTTTAGAATTTTTTAATCCAAAATTGTGAATTTTTTTTCTTCAAACTGATATAAACGAGTTACAGAATTATGTATCATTCTGCAATGTTGCAGAATGATGCAACTTCAATTGGTTGTTACCACCGCAAATTATTTTTGTTTCATTGGATAGGGATGAATAAATTTGCTTTGCATTCTATACACTTTCAATGAAAGTCAAACTTATTTTAAAATTGCAAGGTCACATTCCGGAATTAACAATATGTCAACATTCTGCCAGTCTAACCTAACCGGTCAGGTCAATATTTTAATGCTACTCGTACGAAGTATTCAAGTCAATAGCTTTTCCGCCCAATTGGATGATTTGCATTCTAAATTCGGGTAAATCCGCCCAAATACCCAGTATTGGGCGCTTTTTTAGGAAGATTAAAAATTGGGCTACTTGAGACAAGTTTTCGCAACACTGACCATGGTTAGATGCACATACCTCAGGGGTATGAACCGGCGTGGTGGCCTAGTGGTTAGAACGTCCGCCTCACGATCGGGATGTTGCCGGTTCGAATCCCGGCCAGGCCATAAAGGCTTTAAAAATGGTACCTACTGCCTTGTTGCCAGGAGTTCGGCATTGAAAGAATGGAGTAGGAAAAGTTAAACACTTGGCTACCAGTGGACTAACCCCCTGCTGCAGCTTTTCTGCTTGCAGACATGTAGCCTAGGGTTATGAAACTTAACTTTCAGGATGAAAACATTCTGTGAATCTAACCTTTCCGGTCAGGTCAAGATTTTGCTACTGGTACAACGTAACCCACTACCTGCCGCGCAGGGGGGAGTAGAGGTATATTTACGTGCTGGTCACCCCACCATGGTTAGATGCTTTCATTGCAGAAGCTTCCAATCTTTGGCAGATTTTTTTATACATCAAATTCTGCAACTCACTAGAAAACTCTTTTGTGTAACCTTTTTATGTGTGTAGGCTCGATAAACATCAATCAATCAGATTTATTTTATTTCCATCAAAAATTACAACAAAATACAATAATTATAAAAAGTACAACCACGATGGAGGAGGTACAACGTAAGCCCAGCCTGTAAATGCTGCACCCCTGTATAATTAAATTACACAAATTAAAACAGAACAAAAACAAAACGAGGATCTGTAGCCAAAAAATTTAAACACAAATATAATGAATCAATCAATTTAAATATAATATTGTACTATAATCATGAGTATTTAACATTAACATATAGCAAATTACAAACACTGATATAAAGCATAAAAGCAATGATAAACAACTTTGAGATGTGGAGGCAATGATTTAACAGAATGATTAACAGAAATATTACACTATAATAATGAAGCCATGCTTGGATCTACTTGTCATTCAGTAAGGCATGTACTCTCTTAAAGAGAGAAATGTTGGTAGCCTCTCGAATCTCATAAGGGATTTGTTTACAAATTTTTGGACCATTTGAGTCAACAGTACTTGTTTTGTGCAGTTGGTAATTATGCTTATTTCTATTTAAAACTGCAAAGACTCATAGCATCAAATGATTTTGGTAAACCTTGGGTATACTTATACATAAAATAGACAACTCTTTCTTGTACATATCAAATATATCAAGAACATTGTATTTATCAAAAAGTGGTCTTGAATGGCTTAAATACGGACTATGAGATATTATTCTTAAAGCTCTTTTTTGTAGCTTAAATAATTTGTTCAGATATGCCTTGTTTGCATTTCCCCAAAGTAAAATACCGTAATTCAATTAAAACATGATTTATTCTTGAATTGGCCATATTTTCCATGTCAGAATAATTGAATTATCATGTTCAATCTTGCTTAAGTTTGATCCTACTGGACTAATTGGAACATTTGAAACTCTACACTGGTCTGCCAAAGTCAAATAAATGAATGATTATATAGGAATAACAAGTCAAATAGACTCCTATAAGTCCTTAACGTTTGGTCCTTTCCTATATTTCTGAATTCATACAAAAAGTACAACCAAAAAATCAATACAAAATTAAGACTGTTGCAAGAAAACATGGTTGAGTGTATAATAGGCCTATAAGCCCTATATAATTAATATATTCATGAGATTCTCGTGGTATGCAACAAAGGAATATGTGCTTATTAACCATCCTGCATGTAGGGCATATTTGTGCTGTGTTATCAGAGTTGGCACCAGACTTTTTTTTTTTTTTTTTTTGTGAAAATCAACACATTTTGCAAAAAATTGCTGATTGCAAAGAGTGGAAATTTTTGTTAATTTTTTGCTCCCTGTACTGCCGCTGTGTATTAGGCCAGAAAACACACCTTTGTGGCAGACCCCAGGTGTCTGGGGTTGTAACAAAAGAAAACAATGTACATACTATTATAGATGAGTTGACCTCAACAAAGGCAAGGACTGGTATATCAATATGCTTGAGTGAACCCCATGCAACCACTACACTGTTCAATAGCCTTATAGTGATGTGTCAAGAGGTTTAAAAACATGAGCCCTGAACAAAATATGATGGGCAAAAAACAAAGGTAATTGTGATGATGCGTGCGCCTACTGCCAGGCATTGACGTCAGAAGTCAACTCATCTAGATAATATACATATATCATAAATACTAAATTGATGCAAAATGTACACATTAAAAACAATGGGATCAAGCAACTTAAAATGCAACGAAAAAGTTATGTGATAATAAATGGAATTGATTAAAAATACAATGCATATACAAGAATAACTTCTATTATTTAATCGGTCACATCTGTTGTTTGTCAGATGAACAGAGCAATTTTGACATACATGTAATGTCAAATAGAACTCATGTTAAATGGTCAATATAGCCAATGGGGTTTTATTCACTTTACCTTGCTATTTTGGTTTAAACCTTTTCTGATAGTTATTACTATCAAGGTGAGTGAAACAAGTAGTATCCCACCTTCCCCACTCCCCATCTTGGAATGGAGCACATATTGTTTTTAATGGGCCCTTAATTGTCAGGGTTTTATTTTGTAATAAACAAACCCATTTGGTTAGCACATCCTTATGTATTTATTTACCCTAGATCCCACCATCTTCATTAGGACCCCTATCATACCCCTACCTAGCCTTTGTCAGAAGCTCAGTTTGGCTTGGTCTGTGAGGGGCAAGTGCTTGGTGCAAGCCAAGGGCATCTGCGCCAACTGCAAGTTCATCAGCGTGCGCCGGTAGCGCATCGACATAAGAGATTCCTGACTAGTGCGAACTTGGTACCATGTAGGTCATTACAGCTAATGTTATACTCCTACATAGCCTAGACAGGTTGGGTTGGTCTCTTACCGCAGTCTGTGAGTGACACCAGACTCATCTATACCATTTTCGGTTACCTACCCACGCGGACCTACCCGATGTCTTGGTTATCCTGATTAGTTTTTGATGCAGACTTCACAATGACTTTACCAGATGAATTGGGTGGTTGGATTAAGACGTTTGGATGTTTTGGACAGAGGGTGATGAAGGTGAATGACTCTTGATGATGTTGAGGGTGATGACTTGAAAGCAATGGACTTTACAATCTTGTTTGAGTTTGCGACCACTATCATAGGACATGTGAAATGAGGTTGGGGACATATTTTAGGCTGGGCACACACTTACTAGGGTAGTGTGGGGTGTCACCTAAAAGCACTTGACCACCCTATCCGTGACCGAGAGGTATCATTTGCCCGAACTGTTATGAATCTCAGGATGCTGTCAGTTTAGGTCATGTATTAGTGCACACTCCCACCGCACCGCTTAGGTGTGTATCTGGGGTGGGGCCAGCAACCCCACTCTAAGCTGCTGTGAACCACTGATTTGCCCATGTGGTTGTCTTTTATAGTGCCTTAAAGTCATTTATCAACTTATATTGATTTGGTTAAGGAATTCTAGTTGAAGCATGGCTGGTAGTAGTCAACATGTACCCAAATTAAATTAGTGAAAATAAATTAGACCAATTTCCAAATTAGTATATTGCTTTTGTATTGTTGTTTATGTTTGCTCTGTTTAATCACGTATTATTAGGCTATAAAAACATTTACAAAGAAAATTAAAAACAAACAAATTATTTTTTTTGGAAGAAATTAAGGAAACTTTTGCTATTTAATAAATCGTTCGGACATGAATAGCCTATATAACAAGTTTCTTTTGGATATAATCAAAAATTTCCAAATTGTACACCTTACTACTGATTATTCAGTATTAATATATGCTACAAAAATTATTATTCAAAAGAACCTTTTGGATTTTGAAATAAGCATTTGGATATTGGTAGCATTACACTTTTCAGAATTTTGGACATACATGAAATCAAAAATTAAACAAAATTACAAAATTGATTCCTATTCTTCAGAATCAATCATGGTATATGCGTCGCCTTTTGTTGTTTATTGTTATTGTATTGTTGTTTATGTCTGCACTGTATGATCACGTATAATTAGGCTATAAAAACATTTACAACGAAAATTAAAAGAAGAAATTACGGACACTTTTGAAACAAAAATCGTTCGGACATGAATAGCCTATATAACTAGTTTCTTTTGGATTCCAGATTTTGGTATAATTCTTGTATACCCTGTGCACCCTATGTTTTAGGGTTAGAGCTAGTGTTAGGGTTATAATTAGGGTTGATTAGGATTAGGGTTATAATTAGGGCAGGTTAGGATTAGGGTTATAACTAGTGTGGGTTAGGATTAGGGTTAGCGTTATGATTAGGGGGTTGGTTTGGATTAGGGATAGGGTTATACATGTGCGCAGAGTATTCCAGAATTATTCCAGGATTTTTTTCCTTTAGAACACCGGTTATCACATTTGGACGTTCCAAAAATTAAAACATTTTGATTCCTATTCAGAATCAATAATGGTATGTGCACCTGAATTTATGTTCTATTGTTTTGTCTGGTGTGGTGCTGTGCACATCACCCTGTACACTTTATGTCTGTATTGTTGTTTATGTCTGCGCTTATTAGGCTAGCGAACATTCAGACTAGCGAACGTTCTGACTAGCGAACGTTCTGACTAGCGAACGTTCTGACTAGCGAACGTTCTGACTAGCGAACGTTCTGACTAGCGAACGTTCTGACTTAGCGAACGTTCTGACTAGCGAACGTTCTGACTAGCGAACGTTCTGACCAGCGAACGCTCGGACCAGCGAACGCTCGGACCAGCGAACGTTCGGACCAGCGAACGTTCGGACCAGCGAACGTTCGGACCAGCGAAGTGTTGTGATGCAAGAGGGTGATAGTTCTGACTAGCGAACGTTCTGACTAGCGAACGTTCTGACTAGCGAACGTTCTGACTAGCGAACGTTCTGACTAGCGAACGTTCTGACTAGCGAACGTTCTGACTAGCGAACGTTCTGACTAGCGAACGCTCGGACCAGCGAACGTTCGGACCAGCGAACGCTCGGACCAGCGAACGCTCGGACCAGCGAACGTTCGGACCAGCGAAATTTCGGACCAGCGAAAATTCGGACCAGCGAAAATTCGGACCAGCGAAAATTCGGACCAGCGAAAATTCGGACCAGCGAAAATTCGGACCAGCGAAAATTCGGACCAGCGAAAATTCGGACCAGCGAAAATTCGGACCAGCGAAAATTCGGACCAGCTAACATTCGGACCAGCGAAAATACGGACCAGCGAAAATACGGACCAGCGAAAATTCGGACCAGCGAAAATTCGGACCAGCGAAAATTCGGACCAGCGAAAATTCGGACCAGCGAAAATTCGGACCAGCGAAAATTCGGACCAGCGAACATTCGGACCAGCGAACATTCGGACCAGCCAGCCACTCCGAGCCAGCCAGCCACTCCGAGCCAGCCAGCCACTCCGAGCCAGCCAGCCGCTCCGAGCCTGCCAGCCACTCCGAGCCAGCCAGCCACTCCGACCCAGCCAGCCACTCCGAGCCAGCCAGCCACTCCGAGCCTGCCAGCCACTCCGAGCCAGCCAGCCACTCCGAGCCAGCCAGCCACTCCGAGCCAGCCAGCCACTCCGAGCCAGCCAGCCACTCCGAGCCAGCCAGCCACTACGAGCCAGCCAGCCGCGAACGTTCGGACCAGCGAAAGTTCGGACCAGCGAAAGTTCGGACCAGCGAAAGTTCGGACCAGCGAAATTTCGGACCAGCGAAAATTCGGACCAGCGAAAATTCGGACCAGCGAAAATTCGGACCAGCGAAAATTCGGACCAGCGAAAATTCGGACCAGCTAACATTCGGACCAGCGAAAATACGGACCAGCGAAAATACGGACCAGCGAAAATTCGGACCAGCGAATATTCGGACCAGCGAAAATTCGGACCAGCGAACATTCGGACCAGCCAGCCACTCCGAGCCAGCCAGCCACTCCGAGCCAGCCAGCCACTCCGAGCCAGCCACTCCGCCAGCCAGCCACTCCGAGCCAGCCAGCCACTCCGAGCCAGCCAGCCACTCCGAGCCAGCCAGCCACTCCGAGCCAGCCAGCCACTCCGAGCCAGCCAGCCACTCCGAGCCAGCCAGCCACTCCGAGCCAGCCACTCCGAGCCAGCCAGCCACTCCGAGCCAGCCAGCCACTCCGAGCCAGCCAGCCACTCCGAGCCAGCCAGCCACTCCGAGCCAGCCAGCCACTCCGAGCCAGCCAGCCACTCCGAGCCAGCCAGCCACTCCGAGCCCAGCAGCCACTCCGAGCCAGCCAGCCACTCCGGGCCAGCCAGCCACTCCGAGCCAGCCAGCCACTCCGAGCCAGCCAGCCAGCCACTCCGAGCCAGCCAGCCACTCCGAGCCAGCCAGCCACTCCGAGCCAGCCAGCCACTCCGAGCCAGCCAGCCACTCCGAGCCAGCCAGCCACTCCGAGCCAGCCAGCCACTCCGAGCCAGCCAGCCACTCCGAGCCAGCCAGCCACTCCGAGCCAGCCAGCCAGCTCTCTCTTCCTCTCTCTCTCTCTCTGCTCCGTTTGATCACCTGCATCGCTAGGCTACACAAATTTGACCAAAAAAATTGCAGAAATATTTTGCTTTTTAATACGCTTTTCGGATATCTTTTGATATATATAGCCTATAAAAAACTTTCGGACAACTTTTCAATTAGGTCAGCATTTGGACATAACAAATTGATTCAAAATGAAAACAAAAATACCAAAATTTATATATTTACAAAATATCACAACTTTCTTTCTTTTCGACATAATTGATCAAAAACTTCCAAATTTTACATATGCTACAAAATGTTTATGAAGAAAGCCAAAACATTTTTTTTAAATAACTTTTTTATTTTTCTTTTTGGACACCTAAAGAGCATATATTACACTTTTGGCTATTTGGACATTCTAAAATTATTCAAAATTTATGATTCTTACTCTTCGGAATCAACCTTACCACTCCATGTTGTGTATTGTTTAAATGTATGTCTGGTGGATTCGCCATGCAGATTGCGTAGTCTATCTACTGACAAACCAGCGTGCGGACTGGGCTACTCGACTGCCGTCATGACTGGGTAGATAGCGGGGGTGCATACGATACTATATTTGAGTCCGCAGCTTAGACAGTATACGTAGTTATGTCGTTGCCCAGCCACCCGTCTTTATTATTTTCACGCACCGGGCCCTTGGAATTTCGTAAGCTTAGTCCTTGGGTGTTGCAGGCGTCTTGTTCCCCGGCTCATAGTAGTCTGGCTGCAATGCAAGGTATATGACGGTTTTGCCAGTTTTTAAAATCCTTTTTTTTTTTGCTAATTATTGTTCTGGGTGATTATCCCAAATATATGCAAAAGTTGGTGGCTGTTAGCATGATTATATAGGTTGAGGGTTAGTTAGGGCTCATATTGAAATACCCTACCACGTTTTCACACAGAAAGAAGGCAGGATTCCCCTCGCTAAGCGAGCGCGCCTCAGGAGAGCTCGGTCATAAAACGGATGGATTATATGCATCAGTGATACACCCTGCCCAGGATTTTAACAAAAGAAGGCTAGCACAGGAAAACTGCAGGATGGCGCACACCTTCCTGTGTAAGGGAATTTCAATATGAGCCCTTACTTAGGTTAGTCATTTGCATATTTGTGACGTCGTATGAGGCTGCAACCATTTATATCGGCCCTAGCCAAATTTGACAAGGCAAAGTTTATAAAGGAGTCAATTGACAATTAAATCAGAAATGTTGAAATAATTTTGCATAGATTTGGACCAAAAGTTGACCAATTTGAAATTTGACTCCTGCTGGGAAGAATAATACTCCTGCCAAAACCATCTAACCTGATAAAATGTTTTGCAGCTGGACTATGGCACCTACCTTGTAGTTGGTTGTCGGGCTTACAATTGTGACTTGATCTAAACATCTAACATTAAGGGTAGACGATTTTCATTCTCTAGATCAATAAATTATTGACAAATAACACCTTGATGTTTTGCAAAAGTTCATTCTACAAATTATATAATTTGAAAACTTGCTTAATTTATTGTTGTTAATGAGTTATGTACATTTTACAAAAGTGTTGTTGTTTCAGCCCTCTTTACAACATAACTCAAGAACCACAGGACCTACAAAATTATTTCTGTGATATTTGAATTCTTCTACATGCTCGCAAGGAAATGAGCAATGTAATTTTTGCCAAAGCTCATTACCATTCGCAAGATGTTGTGAACTACCAAATCACAACACTTTAAAATAGTGTATTACCAAGGCTTCTAAGGTTACAAAAACAGATGTTCTTCTCTTTCAATTTCAAACAAATTATAGGCTGAGAGAAACCAGTAAATGATCACCTTTTGTTTACATCTAGTCACAATTAACCAGAGGGTGCTATATATGTTTGAACAAACAAACATAAAAGACAAGACACCTGCATTGTTTTTAAATCCAATCATTATTCTTTCATTTTGGCCCCCACATATCTGGGGCTTATGTTATCACCCAAATGGTTGTTTGTATCTTTCTTTGTTTGTCCGGCCAGAAGCAAATTCATTAATCCACTATGCAGCTCAAACGCAAAACAACTTCAAACGTGGTACGGTGATAGGGTATGGTGACCTCATGTACTGTATAGTTTTGTGTCACATTGTTTGCATATTTATGAATACTAATGAGCTCATTTGCATTTTGGCATACATTGTCATCCACTCTGCAGCTTAAACGCAATCACTATAGTCAACTTCAAACTTGGTATGGTGATAGGATATAGTGGCCTGATGTGCTGAATAGTCTTGTGTCATTTTATTTGCATATTTATGAATATTAATTAGCTCATTCTTATATTTTGCCTGCATTTCCATTAATCCAGCTCATTAGCATATTTTGCCTACATAGTCATTATCAGTGATTGTGTTTGAGCTGCAAACTTGGTACGGTGATGATATAGGATATGGTGGCCTGATGTCAGGGTTTGCAGGTTTTTGCCACAGGTGAAAAAAAATGCAGTTTTATCAGCTTATGCAAAAATTATTTCCTGAGTGTAACAAGCCCAGATTTTGTAATTATAAGTAACATATTAAAGGACTTGATGAGACAAAAAATTATTGAATGATTTCATTAAGAGTTTTGTGTTACTATTTATGAGCTTTCTGTGTTACTTTTTAATATTTGAGTGACTATATGTGAGTTTTCCCATTTTGCCAGTTTAAACATGGCAAAAACTGGCATAAACAGGTTTTTTGCCAGTTTTTGCCACTTTGCCAACAAAAACCAAACCCTACCTGATGTGTTGTATACTTTTGTGTCATTTTTATTTGCATATATTTTGCCTACATTTCTATTAAAACACTCTCCAGCTTAAACGCAATCATATACAGATGTCAAAGGTCATTTAAGGTCAACTTGTTAAAACTTTGGACAACCTATCTGGGAATGCCATCCCTATTTTTGTAATTTGTAATAACAATGTGGAAAAATTTCGGCTAGATTTTCTTTTTCTTTACAATAATTTTGCAGGTTGCCTGTGATGAGAAGGGCACCAAATGCTATAAAGGGTTGTGCATTTTGTGACTGAAGCTGCAAAAAAGCCATTAAAGTGACAGTCTGACTGGCATGTTGTTGGACAGAAAGAAAGTTTTTAATGTAAAACTAGCTTTTTGCATGTATATGTAAAGCAGTATGTTGTGATGGAACAGCAGGATAATGGAATGCATTGCCTTTTCCAAAGAAAAGAAACAGAATTATTTCCATTGATAAAAACTTGGAAAATTTTAATTAATTGTCATTGTGTGAAAGAAAAGGGCTCATTCTCAACTGCTAAATGAACTCAAGTAGACATAGACTTGACCAAGTCTCAGTGGCTTAACTGGGGGGGCAACGTTCACGGGTGCCACCCTTAGAGGGGCATAAAATTGACCAATTCAGCATCGATTCTGCGCCCCCAAGCAAGGAAAGTCAACATTTTTAGCGCATTTCAGCAGAACATCAATTGAAAGAACATTTTCTAGTAACATTTCTAGTAACCAAAATTTATTAGTTGGGGGGGGGAATATGTATCCTTGGCCCTGTGTGCCACAATCCCTAGGGGGGGGAGAATGATCCATGGAATTATGGCCGTAAGCTAATAGGGGAATGAGCCAGTACATAGTAATTTTAATTAAAATAGCATTTACTAGTGGGAAAAAAGTGAACCCCACTTACAAGATTCTTGAGCATCCTATTGGTATAAACCTAGTATGTGACAGTGTGTTTATTAAATTGTGAAAGTTGGGAGGCATTAAATTGTGAAAGTTATGATCAAATGTTGGTATCATCTGCAGGTGTTGAATCAGCCTGTGCCTAGTGTAGCTGAGTGACTAGCAGCGGAAGTTATGATCAAATGTTGGTATCATCTGCAGGTGTTGAATCATCCTGTGCCTAGTGTAGCTGAGTGACTAGCAGCGGAAGTTATGATCAAATGTTGGTATCATCTGCAGGTGTTGAATCATCCTGTGCCTAGTGTAGCTGAGTGACTAGCAGCGGAAGTTATGATCAAATGTTGGTATCATCTGCAGGTGTTGAATCAGCCTGTGCCTAGTGTAGCTGAGTGACTAGCAGCGGAAGTTATGATCAAATGTTGGTATCATCTGCAGGTGTTGAATCAGCCTGTGCCTAGTGTAGCTGAGTGACTAGCAGCGGAAGTTATGATCAAATGTTGGTATCATCTGCAGGTGTTGAATCATCCTGTGCCTAATGTAGCTGAGTGACTAGCAGCGGATACAGATACAGACCACTCTGGATAACATGTATGCTCGTGATGAAATAACTGATGAAGCCCATGCATATCTTTCTCCTACAGATTCTAAAGCGGCTCGATTTTATCTCCTCCCCAAGATCCACAAGCCGGGAATCCTGGTGTCGACCCATTGTATCCGTAATGGTTCCCCACTGAGAACATATCTCTCTATGTTGATCACTTCAAAAAACCCTTGTCATACATACATGACACCCAGGACTATATCAGGAAGCTTGAAGCCATCAAGGACCAGATCCCCAGCACTGCCACCATTGGCACTTGTGATGTGTCATCCCTGTATAATAACATGCCATTCAGTGAAGGAATTTCAGCTACCTGTAAAGTGCTGTCTAGAAGTGGCCACACCATAGTCCCTCCATTGATGATCTGAAGACTCATGAATCATGGAGATCTAAGAACAATTTCACCTTTATGGGAGATCACTATTTACAGGTATTTAGGACATCGATGGGGACCTGCATGGCTCTGTCGTTCGCCTGCCTCTTCATGTTTAGGCTTGAAGAGCAGATGTTGGATGCTGCCCCATGTCATGTCGTCCATGGATTTGGTAGAGGTACGTTGACAATGTGTTTTTCATCTGGACCAGTGAAGAAGACAGCCTTCATACCTTCCTTGACCATGTAAATTCTTTCCACAGAACCATTAAATTTACATCTGAACTTTCTCACCACCAGGTCAACTTTTTGGATGTCACCATCAGAAAGGAGAATGACTCCCTTGTCAATGGATTTCTACACCAAGCCCAAAGACAGTCACCAGTATCTACACTCTTCCAGTTGCCATCCTCAACATTGTAAAAGTGGTAAAGCATACAGTCAAGCTCTCCGCCTGCGCCAAGCATTTGTACTAATTTCTGACTTTTCACAGCATGCTAGGGACTTCCAAGAGGAACCTTACATCGAGGGGACACAGCGCACACAAAGTGCAGATGTGCTGAAGCAGAAGCCAGGACACCAATACCAGAGTCCCTCTTGTGGTCACTTTTCATCTTAACCTCCCTCCTCTCCGCAGCATCACTAAACACCATACATTTGTATACTTCAAACCTCAGATCAGCTACAACAAGCGTTCCAGATAGCCCCATCGTGCCCCCCGATCGATTGCAAAATTTAGAAAATCCCATAGGAAAATTGCCAAAAAAGGGTTTGTGCATGCATTCATTAATAATAACAGTGTTATCTAGTAACTGCGAATAATTATTATTCACAGTTGCTAGATACACCATTATAGAATTATAGAAACTAGCAGTCAAGCTAGCTCAATCGAAAAGGCGTTCGACTATGGTGCGAGAGGTTGCAAGTTTGAACCCTGGCGGTGCTTTATAGTAAAAAAAAAAAAAAAAATTGAGTTAGCTTGAAATTCCCATGGACAAGGAACTAACTGCTAATTGTCTTGTTGTAACCCGTACAAAACTCGGGGAGCTGATCCTGGTTACGATGGTTATTTGTGGAATGTCTAGGGTGTGCGCTCTTGAAGCAGCAAAGTCCCTGATTTGTTGGTAAATGGTTTATGGAATGATGTGGGCCGTAGTGGTCAGCGACAACCTGTAAAGTGTGCTGATGCTTGTGGATCAACATCTAGGCGTTGTGCCTGTGCGTAGCGCACTATAAATCACTCTGCTTAAAATTATGAGAATGTACATACATTTTTGTATAAAAAATGTTAACAAATTGCAAGCTCACATGTTTTAAAATCATCTGCATATAGGTCATGTCTGATGAGCATGGTATATCCATGGGTTTCCATTTTGTATCCATATATCTTATCGATCTTTAGGAGGCTGTGACAGAGATGAAAGGAAGGATTCTTGTGGCCGAGCACCTGCATGTCGCCCTCGCCGAACACAAGAATGTAAGCTTCAGCTGGCCAGCCAACTCATGCAATGTATCAGGAGTGTAAAGTGTAGGTAATGTAGTAGCTATAAGTTGAGTTTAGTTTAGTTTTGGTCAGGGTTTTTAGATGTGGAATTTAGTTGGTGGATGAAAGCTCATCTAAGTGCAAAATGAGGTTTTTGCTCAAGGACATGGTGGGTGAAGCACAAGAGCCACACAACTGAACTGAAGTCTAATACCCTGTTCACATTAGAAAATTTTCTTCTTTCTCGACGAACCTCGAATCGAAGATTACAAATCGTTTTTCATATAATGTGTACGCACTTTTCTTCGTTCGACGAAGATTAAAATTGCTTATTTCAACGAAGCTAAAAAGGTTGTTTCGACGAAGGAATACTTCGTTCGACGAAGCTAATTTTGTAATGTGTACGCTCGCTTCGTTCGACGAAGGAAAGTGATCTTGTGACAAGTGACCTTCGCCGGCTTTAATAATAGCCGGGTGTTAATAGCTTCGTTCGAGCTTCGTTAATATGCATGAAATGTGTACAGTGCAATGTCTTCGTTCAGTCTTCGTTCCGTGTAATGTGTACGCATGCTTAATTAATTAATTAAGATTAACTTATCTTCGTTGAATGAAGAAATTTTCTAATGTGAACAGGGTCTAATATACCACACAAATTTATATAGGGGAAAGCCTAAGTAAGTTGATCACATTTCCCTCCAATTGAGCTCTTAAAAAGCATAAAAAGCATTTCACTCCTTTCCTTAAAAAGCATCACTCCTGACAAAAGTGTATCCATGGGGAAAAACATCTGTAAATAGTAGTTTTAAATTGTAACCAGATAATGCAACAGAAACACAAATTGTGTGTGGTTAAAATAACCATATGAAATACAATGACTAAAATACAATGTGGTTAGAACACAATGATTGCAGTGCAAGCTGCATTCTGGTTTGTTCTGTGTGGACATTATTTTCAACTTTTGATTAAATGTATGCCTTAAATGTTATCTCACATTTTTTTTCAAACTCATCATTGATTCATTTTCTCTAGCATCCTGCTCATCAAGTGAACCAAATCTTCCAGGTTTTGCACGCTACAATGTGCAAACCGTGCCACAGCACAAGCGTAGTGTGGTCTGTGCCCAGGACAGATGCAGATGCATAACCCATGATGGCCACAACCAGCACAAAGACCAGGTACATAAAACACTAGTACATGTATATATTAATGCATCATTTAAAATATTGTACCTAAGAAACATTTTTCATGTTCAAGGAACTGTTCAATTAAAGGGCATATCTATTACAAAAACATTATAGAAGAGAATAATTATTACACTACAAGTTGACACTCGTTGCAATTTTTTTATTTGTATTTCTCCTGAAAAAGACATTGTGTTGGTAAACTGCTGGCGTGTATGGCACTTTTCAGCATTCAAAGTGAAATTGATTTCAAATACAGCAGACTGAAGATGTACATTTATGAACACATCTACACATTAGCTCTCAGAGAGCTCTTTTGATGTTCATTGATGTATATAATGCTCGCGACCTTGTACATATGTAATAAACAAGTGACCTGATTTTATCCACATGTGTAAAAAACATTAAATTTGTAATACTTGATTCAGTTTTTTTCTGATAACAAAAACAGTATACGTTCTGTGCATTGAGTGTTGACAGTCCATTCTCTGAAAGCTGGCCATGTTCATATTTATACGTCACTGTAGTTTCTAGGTCAAATCTGTCTCGCTCGAAGGAACTCTTGCCGCTTACAGTTGGTTATTGCAGAATATCAATTTTAAACGACTTATTTTCTTTAAAAGGAGTCATTTTCATTGTCCTCATAATATTAGCTTGCCAATGATATGTTGTCCAAGCAATATATATGCCATTTAAAGGAAACTTAAAACCATAATTAACGATTTCCCTTACATTTTAATTTTGTTATATTCTTTACCCAAAATGCTGAAAGACTATTAATAATAACGGCCAAGAAGGCTTTAATTCTGTTCATTAAGCTTAAATAACGAGGAAAGTGAAAGAAACCCCACGGTTATTTTCAGTTTGTTTAACAAAAGTAATATATGGCAATGACTTCCTGTCAAAATCGCTCTGTTGACCCACAAACACAACTTAATTTGATTCCTTTTAGGTGCAAGTTGGGACATATGTATGAATATGTATTTTCAACTTTTGATCAGACATGGTGTCGGGTCAATGCATATATATCATAAGTGACATTTTGTGCATTATTAATTATGAGAATGGAGGTAATTAGATACTCTTCTAATAAGAAATGAGCAAAAACTACTAATTACTCACTAATTGATAATTTGCCCTTTTGATCAAATTCACAGCTTGAGATTGGGCATTCACAACAGGATTCTCACCTGTATTAATAGGCAAAAATGTATGAAATTAATGTTAATTAAGCTAGCTTGACTAGTATGACTAGAGTATAATTAAAAAAGTTAAAAACAGTAAGTTAAAAAAACAACAACAACACAGCAATGCTTCTCCTCTAAAAAACATAGCAATCATTGTCTTCCGTTCAGTTCCATTATAGGGGAACTCGATAAACAGCCTATTTTGCTGGTTGCAGTAATTGAATAATGCACGTAAACCTTACCCCACCGCTAAGGGCGGGTAGTCTGCACACTCTCTGCACATGAAGGCACTGACATCACTACCACGCTCATAGCAGTGAAACAAAGATGTACTCATCATCTACACATGTTGTATTTCACTAGCCCGTTTTGACCAATGTTTTGTCCTGTTTTATGCAGACTTGTGTTAAAAAGCCTTTTTATCAAAAGAGTTGATTTCCTGTGACAGTTCAATTTGCATTTTGGTGACTTTTTATACTGCATTTTTCCAACAGTTACCAACCCAGCTTTCCAGATGATGGCAGGCTAGGTTGTCAACAATATGCCAACCCACGTGGTACCTATGGCTGCTTCAGTGCACACCCTAAACCCATCAAAAAATGTTCCAACAGGCAAGTTGATGCCCAGATAGAGGAATGGCCAGTAAGTAGAGCAAAAGTATTTGGAATTTTAAAAACAAGAGGCATGTGCTTTTACATGTATAATTATGTACCCAAAATCACTGTCATTAATAAGGGGACATACTATTTTATTTCATATGCACCTGTTTCAGATGGACATTGAAGACCATACTTCGTATATATTTCGTATAGCCCTCTCTCGGAAACTAGTGCATTGCATACGTACTTGCTCAATTAGCATTTTCTACAAATTTTATTACACAATTCGACAATGTTCTTTTTTTATGGACCTTTTCATTTTACATGTAAAGTCTATGGAGATTAATATTACAGAAGGCTGGAAAGGGCGCTATAGGCTCATTTTAGGCATTTTTCATAATAAAAGAACCGCGTTGAATTGTGCAACAAAATTTGCATCGAATACTTCTGGAGCGGGGGATATTGTCCTAAAATGTCCTAACCTTAGTGGTTATGAAACAAAGGTGTATTGGACAAAATTTTGAATACTTCATAATATGATAATTACCCTGAATTTACTCTAAATTGGTGAGATCAAATGTGGCAGTACCTATATGATCTGTATTAAAACATGTTTTGTTTAGGTATAATTTCATTCAAACCGAGCCACATTTGGTCTTTTGTAATTTTTTTTCATTGTCATATAATAAGAGGACATGTTACTTTATTTCTTATCTATAATAAATTACTGAAACTGGCAAATTGGTAAGGCTAAAAACTTCTACGGATTTTTGCGTTGCGTAGAGTAAGGTTGTCCGCACCCCAATAAAACATCCAATTTTGTTTTTGTTTACGTTAATGGTGTCAAATAATGTTAATTAGTTTAAAAAGCACTGAAAGCTCCCTGCGTGCTAAAACTTTTCACACCAACACAATACACTAATGTTGACATAGCCTGAAATAGGCCTTCTGTCCTGTCATTGGTGTGAAGATAATATGCCTGTAGTCTGGAATCTGGATCGGTCACTAGATACCTTAAGCAATCACACAGTATTTATACCAGGGACTGTGAATGAACACCTAATTAGTCACACATCAATAATGTCAACATTGGAGGTTTGGAGGTAAAGATTGCCAACATCTCATATTGCCCATACATGTACTTCCCTGCCCGTTTAACTATTTTATGACCTGCCCATCATATGCATGACAGATGGAAAAGCCCTTTGCCAACCAGAGGAATCAATTTGTATAAAACTGTATTGGCCCTGTTTGCAAATGTCACATGAGAGCTAGTTTGAGACTATTGCTGAGAATGTGTAGTTTGTTCAGAGACCCCAATATAAGAACCATCAGTGAGATAATTGTGTAAAATCTGTTTGAATAAATCCAACTTCATATTGCAAGAGCAAACAATCTCAAGCCATTGATCAAATTGCACTCTTATTTGATTATATCGCCAAGATCCATCCAAGTGTCCGGCCACCGACCGCTCACATGTTGACCCAGGCCAGTCACGTCAGAACGAACAGAAGCAGATGCTCGGATAGTCCTTCTATAATTCATGGATGCACAGACACCTGTCCAGCAAAATCAAAGGCATGTTGCTAGAGATTGACAACGCCGAGTTAATTTGCATGTTAGAATCCAGCGACTCACTTAGCATAAAGGTAAGGGTGAATTCCTTGGCTAGCTTGTAGAATAATACAGTGTTTTTTTGCAGCATATGTCTTTTAAGTCTTCTGTTAAATCTTGTTCCTTAAAGGCCCATTCAGTGATCCCAGAGTAAGTGTGAAATGATAAGGGCAGTTAGTCGGCACGCTCTCGGCACAACCATGTGAAGGCACGTATGTCACTGCTACACTGCAGAAGATGAAGTCATCATCAGGGACAGGCGATTTGCGTGGAAAAAAATAGCAAATTGCGCAGAACTCTTTTTTTCAGTGCAAATCCCTGCCCATAGGAAAAAAAAATAACCAATTGCGCGGAAAAAAAGTTCTGCGCAAATCACCTGTCCCTGGTCATCATCTACACATGTTGTATTTCACTAGCCCATTTTGACCAATGTATTGTCCTGTTTATATGCAGTTTTATAATGTTTAAAAAGCCTTTTTATCACAAGAGTTTTATTTCCTGTGACAGTTCAATTTGCATTTTGGTGACTTAGTTTTTCCAACAGCTACCAACCCAGCTTTCCAGATGATGGCAGCAGGTTGTCAACAATATGTCAACCCACATGGTACAGCTCCTACTTCTGCTCCAGTGCACACCAAACACCCATCAAGAAATCTTCCACCAGTCCAGTTGGCTCCTGATGCTCAGATAATGGCCAGTAAGTAGAGCGAAAGTACTTGGAATTTTAAGAACAAGAGGCTTGTGCTAATTGTGTACCCAAAATTATCTTCACTGTCATTAATTAGGGGACATACTATTTTATTTCATATGCACATATGTTTCAGATGGACATTTTATTTTTGAAAAGACCATACATGCAATAATTCATATAGCCCCCTCTCGAAAACTAGTGCATTGCATACGTACTTGCTCAATTAGCATTTTGTGCAAATTTTATTACACAATTCGATGCCGTTCTTTTTTATGGACCTTTTCATTTTGCATGTAAAGTCTATGAGTATTTATATTAGAAAAGCTGGAAAGGCGATATAGCCCCATTTTAGGCACTTAAATGCTCATAAAAAGAACCGGACCAAATTGTGTAACAAAATTTGCATCGCATGCTAATTGATCAAGTACAAATATAGTTAAATAGTTCTGGAGAGGGGGCTGTAGCTAAAACAAAAAATGTTCTTACCTTAGTGGTTATGAAACAAAGATATATCGGACAAAATTCTGAATACTTCATAATATAATTACTCTGAATTTACTCTAAATTGGTGAGCACAAATGTGGCAGTACCTGTATAATCTGTATTAAAAAAAAAAACCCAAAACATGTTTTGTTTAGGTATATATGATTTCATTCAAACCGAGCCACATTTGGTCTTTGTAATTTTTTTTTTTTTGTCATATATAATAAGGACATGCAACTTATGGGACAAAATTCTGAAAACTTTACAATAATGATTTGCAAATAGATTCATCAGGATTGTCCATTAAAGTTATATTAAAATGTTCTCAAACAAATCCAAATAAAGGTGATGTTATTAACATACCTCAATGACGTTCGTGCTGTAACACAGCACTTTCTCAAATTGAATGACCAGCTTTGACCTTTGATGTCGGCTGCTTCCTGTTGGTCATTGAGGTATGTTAACATCAACTATATTTGGATTTGTTTGAGAACATTTTAATATAATTTACAATATGATAATTTACTCTGAATTGGTGAGAACAAATGTGGCAGTGCCTGTATAATCTGTATTAATAAATAAGAATGACCCACATTTGGTGTTGATAATATTGCATGCCACATAAGATTATATACCTCATATATAGATTACTGTCATCTGATTGGATGAATGCGCAGTCATTGAATTAACCATGGAAATGAACTATGGACCAGTCACATTCGTCCCAATCAAAATGTGCAATCGCAACATCCACATATCCATTCGGTATATAAAACAAATATTGACTGCTTTAATCGAGGCATGGTTAAGATTATCGGCACAAGGTGATCTCAAAACCATGCTATGACCCGAGGCGCATAGCAGTCAATATTTTTATAATATTAATTGAGACAAACATGGTTTTGATGTCTTCTCCTGTAGATATAACAGTATCACTCACCCAACAGCCAATGCAAGCAAGGCTATACCAGGACCAGCCGTCACTGCTGCTGCGGCCGCCGCCATCACTGCAGCACAGAGCCAGCACGCTGGATTAAAGTATGCTGCTGCAGCCTGTAACACCTAGAGCCTGCCTCAACTGGATGCATCAGGTGTGCCTCGGGTAAGTACGAATGGTGACTTGCCACTGTATGGGTTATTCCTGTTTAAATCCATACACCTCCTATGGAAGACATGGTCTTAACCTCCCACAAGAGAGGTGTAGATATTAAATGGGGTCACTCATTTAGATAACCCCATTTAAAATTCCATGTGTGGAAGATTTAAGTCATGGCATAGGGGTATATGGATTTCAACATAAAGCCAAACGGTGTACTCAACCTTGATTTGTTTATTTTTGCTGGAGATATTGTCATAGGCTGGAGTCCATATAGGCTGGAGTCAAGCAGGCAATGTTTCCTCTGCACACCGATTTCTGGAAAACATGATGTGTGAGAGACTAGAATAATCTGGATTTTCTGTATGACAGGGCATTATGTAGATTATCCTATATTTCCTAATTAATGCCCCCTCCTTGTGTAGATAAGCCTACCTGCAATCCACACATGATTGGTAATTGCCAAAAGTGATATCACAAATTAAGTCAACCGGAAGTCATTGATCCTAAATTCACAAACCCTCTTTGAAAATGTTTTGCCCTTGGGGGTGTTTACGAGCGTGTAAAATTATACATTTATGGAAATGTTTATGATGGTATAAGTTATAACTTTTGAACCTTAAATAACGGCAAGTAAAGCATATAGCAGTTGAATTCTCTTTTTGTATGAACATTTCCAGACTATTTTTCCCCATACTTACCTGCACCTTTATGACCTGCCTACCATGACAGATGGAAAAAGCCCTTTGCCAACCAGAGGAATTTGTATAAAACTGTATTGGCCCTATTTGCATGACACATAAAAGAATATTAATTGTCTTCTCCTGTAGGTATAACAGCATCACTCACCCAACAGCCAATGCAAGCAAAGCTATACCAGGATCAGCCGTCACTGCTGCTGCAGCCGCCACCATCACTGCAGCACAGAGCCAGCACGCTGGATTAAAGTATGCTGCTGCAGCCCATAGTACCTACATTGTAGAACCTGCCTCAACTGGGTGCATCAGGTGTGCATCAGGTAAGTACAAGTGGTAAGGGGGTGATAGAGTTACGCAATCTAATGTTCAGATATCGGTAGGCCTATATTTTAAGAGAATATATGGGTATAGCCATATATTTTACCTTAATGCAAATTATTTGCTAAGTTTTAGGTAAAAAGAAGCTATGTTTTTGCTATGCAAAAAATGCGTATAGAGGTTGTAATATGAGTGGTTGTGAAGAAATTCCAACCAAATGGCCATTAATTCCGTATAGGAATAAAAGACACTTGAGTTTCTCTATTTTTGAGAAACTTATAGAAAGCTATTGTAGGACGCGTTTTGATTAATGGTGATCAAGACTTAGTCGATCTTTTTATTAATTTCATCAGCTACATTTTGCTCAGCTTAATTTTATGATCACCTAGTATTTTGGTATATTTGTTCACAGTAGAAACATGGATCTGCATACCTAATTAACTTAGGTCCAAAGTGCCTAACTTTATGACATTGTCAATTTGGTCCATTTTTAGTGACAGAGGTTTTTTCTAAAAATGGAAAATGCAATGTCAATTATGGCATTTTGTAGGCCTATGCTAACATTTAGTGACGGAAATTATATTTTACTATGAAAATTAAGCATGAGTGGTTTTGATTTCATTAAAATGGATATCTTTTCTTTATTAGAAAAGAGTAGACCTATAATTAGTAGGCCTACAAATATCATGATAATGAGAATCTAGTTGGGTACAATAGGTATAAAGTTTTTATTAGGTATAAAACTGAGGAGTAGGCACTATTATATAAGTGCCTTCATAGTGAATCAATAAGTAGGCCTTTATGGTATATATGCTATTTTTTTGGTCCATTTAATGAAATCCATATAATGTTGCGTTGCTTAGGCGCAATTTGTATGATGGAGTCATTAATGGTGAGGGGGTGACTTGCCACTGGGGTATTCCTGTTTAAATCCATACACCCCCTTTGTTTGTTTCCTCTGTACACCGATTTCTGGAAAACATGATGTGTGAGAGACTAGAACAATCGGCATTTTCTGTATGACAAGGCATTGTGTAGATTACCCAATATTTTCTAATTAATGTCCCCCTCATGATAAGCCTACCTGCAATCCACACATGATTGGAAATTGCCAAAAGTGACATCACAAATTAAGTCAACCGGAAGTCATTGATCCGGCCTAAATTCACAAACCCTTTTCGAAAATGTCATGCTCCTTAGTTGGTGTAAAATTATTATAGATGTTTATGGTATAACTTTTGAACCTTGTAGTAGTGAAACAAATAACAAGTAAAGCATATAGCAGTTGAATTCTCTTTTTGTATAAACATTTCCAGACTATTGCCCGTACTTCCCTGCCCCTTTAACTATTTTATGACCTGCCCATCATGACAGATGGAAAAGCCCTTTGCCAACCAGAGGAATCAATTTGTATTGGCCCTGTTTGCAAATGTCACATGAGAGTTTGAGAATGTGTGGTTTGTTCAGAGACCCCAATATAGGTACCAGTGAGATAATTGTGTAAAATCTGTTTGAATAAATCCAACTTCATTGCACGAGCAAACAATCTCAAGCCATTGATCAAATTGCACTCTTATTTGATTATATCGCCAGGATCCATCCAAGTGTCCGACCACCATCGGGAGCCACCGACCTCTCGCATGTTGGCCCAGGCCAGTCAGAATGAACAGAAGCAGATGCTAGGATAGTGCTTCTACTCCATTATCCATGGGATGCACAAACACCTGTTTAGCAAAATCAAAGGCATGTTGCTAGAGATTGACAACGCCCGCTGAGTTGGTTCACATGTTAGAATCCAGCGACTCGCTTAATGCAAAGGTAAGGGTGAATTCCTTGGCTAGCTTGTAGAATAATACAGTGTATTTTTGCAGTGTATATGTCTTTTAAGAGTCTTGTGTTAAATCTTGTTCCTTATGCACATATCAAATGCAACCCCGGCCCCTGGGGACCCGGGGATGGTCCGGACTTGACATCATGTGACCGGGATTTGACTCAAAATGTATCCCGGGGAGCCGGTGTTGGCGGGACTGGTATAAGACTTGACGTCGGCCAAAACCCGGGAAAGTGGGCGGGACTTTACCCGAGCCGGGCCGGGATTATGTCGTAACTTACCCGGGGTTTTCCAACCAGTAAAATGGGCCGTGGTTTGCTAGTAAGGATGCCCGCATTAATGGGTCAGGGAATCCTATCACTTGGCCGTACTTGAGCCGTGGATGTATATTAATAATCCACTGAGTCGCCACATTAATGTTACTGTTCATATAAATCCATTCCAAAAACAAAATCTTGGCTGTAAAAATGTTGTTTCCCAATTTTGCCATAGTAGTTCATGTATCTGCTATTTAGCGGGGCTCTAAAGTTAACATGTTTAAGCAGACCACACTGGCTTCTTGACATGCACGTGCAAACGAGAGCCGGCTATACGCTTATTTATGCCAAATTTATTGGGGGTTTTTTAAAAAGTTTTAACCACCCGCCGAGAGTAAAGTTTTAAATTATTAGGCCTACCCTCAAAAACAAAACTGACCGTGATAATTAAAAAATCCATGATACTTTTTGTGACATCTGCGATCGACTGCTACATGGCCATAATACTTAATAGAAGACTAGATACTATAGGTAGTGTACATGTTCTTTATAAACTCTCCAGCTGTATTTTTCTTCTTTAAAAAAATAATAATAGGTATATGATATAAAAATTGAATTCAATGTCTTGGGTTAATATACAGATATCAAAACTATATTATATTTTCATGTTGGAGCGTTTAACAATATCATTAATCACAAATCGTTGAAAGGATGTTTTCAATATTACCCAAAATGACAACCTCGTGAAACAAAATATTAATAATTAGTGCGCCAAAAATTTGATAGATGGTCATTTGATTTTAAACAAGATACAAGGTAGACCTATTTGGATGGGGTATGGGCCTTTACAGAATAGCCCCATTATAATTATTGAAGTTGCATTTTGGATTGACATAAAAAAAATATCATATATAGGCCTATAATAAAAGCACATAATATTATAAAAAAAATGTTCATGCAAAGATCGAACATTCGCCACTCCTGTATAGTCGTGGACAGATGTAAATGCAGTGATCTGTTTCTTTCATATCTTTGATGTTTTAATCATATAGACCTACATGTAGGCCCTATATCAATACGATATTCCTGGTTTATTCCTGGCATTTTCCGACCCGCCAATCATGCCTCCTAATATATTTAAAACAATCATGCATACCCGGGGGGGGGGGCCCTCCAACTTTGGAGGTGACGCATATGTAGGGCTGTTAAGACCCCCTTGTTCAGCATCGCTCTCACCCAAAGACCCCATATTTTTTTTACGAACACATGCTCTGTCACCCAAAGACCCCCTATTTTTCCATTTGATCTGTCACCCAAAGACCCTTACAAGTTCAATTTGAACAGTAACTTTCATTTTTCACTGATTTTGTTATACTTAGTTTGAAAAAACGATGAAATTTGAAGCCATTTAGAACTAGAAATTCGATTTCGAGGTTTTTGTGGCGCTGTTTCGCTCTCACCCAAAGATTCCATTTAAAAAAGGTCATGTTATCACCCAATGACCCCATATTTTTTACATTTTGCTCTCACCGAATGCCAAAAATCATGGTCTCACCCAATGACCCCATATTTTTTACATTTTGCTCTCACCGAATGCCCCTTAGAGCGAAAGTGCCAGCCCTACACCTATATCCATTTCATATTGAAGTCCCCCGGCATGCATATTAAATATAGCACTTGATGGCACACAGGGATCCCCCTCTTGTGCCGTTCCCCTGCCACTGTAAAGCATGAAAAATACACGAAATGACTAAGTGGGAAAGTCGGGTGACTGGGGTCCGACATTGATATATGCAACGTAAAATTCCTTCGATGGTATGCCCGTCCGAAAAAGGGTCATTAGACATAATAGATGTTAGTCCGAAAGTGGAAACAGTAGGCCTATATCTGAGAATTACGTTGCTCTGCACTAGTGACGAGAATCTAGCCTAATTTCGTTATCGTTTTTAGATGTTCCGCAACAAGGTGAGTAACTGACGTATTTGCAATGGAACACACATGTTGACCTATATTTGAAGCGTTTGAATCCTCCCAGCATGTCCAGAGTTCGGCATTCCATTTAGTGAAGACATACCTGAATACCGAATTTTGAGCCCGCGATATTAAAACCATATGTAGATCCAGGCCTATATCCGATGCTCAGGGCCGAACTTGGGCCGAGGAATACCGGGGTTTGCATCGGTTTGCATCGGATATTCGCCCGGGGCCGGGAGTGGCTGAGAGTTTTGCCGGGTGGGTCTGGGACTGGCCAGGTGTTTACCGGGACTTGAACTTTTAAACCCAAAATCCACGGCCCACGACCCGGCCATCCCCGGGTCCCCAGGGGCCGGGGATGCATTTGATATGTGCATTAAAGGCCCATTCAGTGATCCCAGAGTAAGTGTGAAAAGATGTAAAGCAGCATGTCTGATATTGGAACATGAGGATAAAAGAATGCCTTGCCTTTTCCAAAGTAAAGAAACTGAATTATAGTTCAATTGATAAAAACTTGGAAACATATATTGTGCTCTTAAATTTAAATTGTCAGTGTGAAAGGAAAGGACCCATTCTCAACTTTTACAAGAACTCAAGTATAGACACTCGCAGATAACGCTGGAACAGGATTTACTTAAATATGCAAACACACTTATTTATGCATTCCCAATGCGTATAAAATCTTCAGTCATTATGGCCAGATAGAAGTATAAATAGGTAAGCGGTGGGCATTACAGAGGGTTTTGCCGCAGCATTGCCAGCTAATGTAGCCCAATTACTGTAGGATCGGATGAGATACAGAGTTGCCAATGCTGAATCTTATTTGTAATATTGGGTGACCGGACAGTTGTTCACTGCATTGGCTGCACTTTTTGGTGTTACGGTTTTTTATTCATTTCTCTTTTTCTACATCTCTACTACAATTCAAATATACTGCGCCAATAAAGTATCCTTACACTTGGAAAAATAATCACAATTTCAAAACTGAACAATGTCAAATGCTTGTAACTTTGCTTCTTGAAGTCACATGGATTCAATGTGGTGTCATAATGTGCAGGATTAGATAATGCATCTATTAAAAAACAAATTTACCCCAATATTGTTCAGTTTGGAAAGTTGCCAAGTGTAAGGATACTTAATTGGTGCAGTATACAAAAGGTGTCATCATTAGCATGCAAATTACATATCCTGAAAATTTCACTGCTCAAAAGTACAGCGTATGTCTGCTTTTCTGGTGACAACTAACACACATCGACAATATGAAAATGTGGATTGGTTGTTCTCTCCCAACCACACAATAATACTGATTTGAGGGGCATTTTAATAGCAAAAACCAACCATTTGGTTGCACCCAAAATTCCAACAATAAACAAGGATCAATTTCGCAAAGATGTGCTTACCTCGATGTCAGTCCCGAACTCATTAGGTCTCATTAGAACGCTTTTATAGCATTTATATGTTATGAATTATGATTGTTTTGGACTTTGAATGGGTTGAAGGACTTTTGGACATGACTGTGAAATCGCCCCTGGTGGTTATAGTGAATTTTATAGAATGAAGTACTAAAAGACTTGGTCTACAAGCGGTGATATGCAAGCAGTAAAATATCCTATTTTTGTTTTTCATCCATCTTGACTACAGGTTGATGAAGCTGTGATGTTGAGGTACTGAAGGTGCATCAATTTAAGCCAAGGAAAGTGGTCAAGTCTGGACCGTTGATGAAAACGTAAGAGATGAGATATCCAAAAAACAAAAATATAAATCTTAGCATACAGCTGGTTGATCATTTGCAGGATCTGTGCCGCACATGATGCTGCTAAATATTGTGATCATTTATCATACAGCAACATTATGCCCTGTTTGCATGTATATGTCACATGAGAGTTTGACATTTTAAAAATTTATTTGACATTTGACTTGCTAGGCCAGATAGTGGACTCTCTTATCATACTTAGTACCCCTAGGCATACTGTGCACTATAGTGTTTGTGCAAAAATTGCCCATAGGCATGCTTTCTTCCTAGCTCATGAGCCAGCTGACCCAACTAAATTCTGAGGGAGTCTGGTATAATTATGACACCACTACACATGGGTCCTGTACGTCATGAATAGAGAAAAAGCAAGGAGGAAACCTTGATCAAGGCTAGTAAATACTTTGGCTTGGAATATGGGAGTAATCTTTGACAGCAATCTTACAGTATATATATTGCAATTTGAGATTGGTCAGATTCACGAGTACCTGGATCAAGTAACAGAGGCAAAGCATGCATGTCTATGCCCCAGGGAGGGCACTCAACTTTGGAAGAGACGGGATGTGCGAACAGCTAGGGGTCTATCAGTGAGAGCCTAGACACCAAAAAATGGGGTCTTTCGGTGAGAAGGCCCTCCACAAGGGGGTCTTTTCGTGAGACAAAAAAAGGGGATCTTTCTGTGAGACTGGGAAAATTTTGGGTCAAAAGTTGATACAAATTTAATTTGAAATTTTTTGAAAAATTTAAAGAAATAATGGAAAAGGGTTATTCAGTGAGAGATAATCAGAAATTTGTTCAAAGTTCGTGAAAAATGGGGGTATTTTTAAGGTCTGATACTTAATACTTTGTTGGAACCAGTGAAAACATCTACACCATCATATGCTTGATATCAAATGAACACCTGAGTGGAAGAAGGGCCCAACTCCATCAACACTTTTTTTCAGATACTAACAAAAAACACACTATTTGGAAAGGTTTTAAGAGACAGACTGTTTTATCTTGAGGGGACCTTGAGTACTGGTACATGAACATATGTTATAATGTATGTTGCAATGGCAACAGTACAGGTCATTTATAAGATATGATAAACCCATTTTGGTAAAATGGAGTTGGGCCCTTCTTCCACTCAGGTATTCAAATGTGTTTTTGATTTGTATTGCTCTATGTGAGGCACACTGACTGGCTCCCTGAAGCCCTGTCAGTGGGCCTGTCAGTGTGCCTCACTATCTGCATGTTATACTGAGCTTTTTGACCCACTTTTTTCAGGGTACAAATACATCATAATCTGATCCACCGTTACCCAGCATGTTTATACTGAGATCAGAAAGCTGGTCTCGCATGATGCACGCCATTTTTTAATGTAAACTGGAAGTACGGAAAACAGATTCAGCGCCAGCAATGCATCAACGGTATTATTCTAAATGTTATTGGCAGCTCATGGCGTTTCAAGCACAATTTAGTGTTTTCGGTAATCCCAGGTAATACATGTAGTAATTGACTATTATGATAATTTAACTTCAGCAAGTAAAGTGTTATAGGCATACATTTTAATTTGTCATGTGAGTCACACATGCTGCCAGTTTACAGGCTTAGTAATAATCAGAAAGAAAGAACCTACCGGTACTACATTAGGCCATCGAGCTATTAATAGAAGGAGAATCCACGAACCTAGTTCCCCTTGTACTATGATCGTTATGAGTCGATACTGAGCAATCAGGTATGAATGGTGCACTATCGATTTGCTAAGCTTCTTATCTATTGAGCTTGGCCGGTTATGAACCACTGTTATCGCGACTTAAGCAGAATGACGTCATTTATACCCACAAAGCATTGTGGCCGTGACCATAAACAAAGGAAAACAATTTACTTCCGGTAATTTTATAACGCCAATATTTATTATGGCCAAGCTTGGCAGATCGTAGAAACAACATTGCTAGTCTTGGAAAACCTTTCCAAATCACTAGTTTAAAAGTCCCGCAGACACCCGCCAGTATTACTAATCACGATCAGAAAAAATACATAAATTCAACTTAACTTTGGAAGGAAATGAGGGAATTCGATCAGGTTTTCGCTAGTAAATCAACTTGAACTTGGAAACACAATGACACAATCGAAGATCATGTGATGCAAAAGGGCACTTATACCATCCATTTCCGGTACGGGTCACCTGGGGGGTCGGTTTAAATTAAATTTTAAAACTGCACTGATTAAATCCATTCAAGTGATGACTCACGTTGAATAGCGTAATCGGCTTAACCCTATTGAGCGGATTAGGATTTTTCTGTGGAATCTTCTATTAGTAGCTCGATGATTAGGCCTACTTAATAACTGAGTAGAATATAGAATTAATTTAGCCATCACACATGACATTGGATCCTTACCTGGCAACCGATCACACGACTCATTTCTACTGAGCAGATTACTCGGCATGATCCACTTCAAGAGGTGGATCACGAAAGGCGAGCACATGACCCGGCATGACCCTCAGTAGAAACACGCTGATTGTTTGGTCTGTGTGCACGCTGTCACTTCCTGGTTTGGGAAGAGGCTGGGTGCACTCATTCTGGCCATCTATCTGATTATTATGTACATGTACTGTAATTATTATTAGCTGATTGATAATTGTGCTATGTTATTTTTACGCAAGGTATTGAGATATATATTGAATTATAATTAATTTTCTGCTTTTGTTCCATGTGATGTGCATCGACTGGCCCCCATGTTGACGGGTCTCACATCAGTCAATTCTTGGTGTAGGAAGTGGCTGGTGCACTCATCATCTTGCCATCTTCTTATTGTTTCAAATATAATTAGAATTTATTTATCGATATGAATGTTGTGCTATTTCAGCATGGTTATGCGAGGTGGACCGGCTGTTTTTTGGGCTATATCGGTGGGCCTCTCATACACATTATGGTGCTTATAATATGTCATGTTAGTAGAGGTATGTACTGTAAAGTATTATATTATTGGCTGAATGATTGTGCTATATTATTTTTATGTGAGTTATTGGGATATGTACTGAATAACATTTTGTTTTTCTGCTTGAAGTACAAAATTTAATATTATTGGAGTGTATATTGTGACAGCGTGTGCATGTTAATGTTGTATATCGATCAACGATGATCTTATCTCTAAGAATAGGCCAATAGTATTAGCTCATATAGCCAAAAAGGTGGACATTTTTTTGTAACAAGCTATTTTTTTCAGGAATAGGTGTAGAAACATGTGTAATATCACTGACAAAAGTCCCATAAATCCCTGTGGGCGTTTTTCAAAATCCAAGATGGCGTCCAAAATGGCTGCCATTTTCATATTTTTGCATAATTTCCCAACCATACTAGCTAGAAACACAAGTAAGGTATCTATACATATGTTTTGAGGTATGAGGAATCTTTATAAATCCATATTAAGATGATTCAACCCTTGCAAGTATCAAAAATCCAAAATTTGCCACCTTTTCCAAATCCCGGATCTGGATTTTCAAAATCAAAAAGTCAATTTGAGACCAAACTAGGGCATTCTGGGGTGGCAACTTTTCAGACCAGACCATAGAGCAGTAGTAGGTGTTTTTTTGCCGTTTCTAACACATTTACTGTCATTTCCCGTATAAAATCTCCCCCAACCATCAAATACACAGTAAAATCACAAAAACCTGTGTAACTGCCGTGTAAATCGACTCAACCACCAAATACACAGTAAAATCACAAAAAACCTGTCTATTCCCGTATAAAATCTCCCCCAACCATCAAATACACAGTAAAATCACAAAAACCTGTCTTTTCCCGTGTAAATCGACTCAACCACCAAATACACAGTAAAATCACAAAAACCTGTCTTTTCCCGTGTAAATCGACTCAACCACCAAATACACAGTAAAATCACAGAAATGCTGTGTACACAGGATTACACAGAAAAACATCCTTGCATTTTAATTCACCCCAATCCAAATTACACAAAAAATTCCCCTGTATTTCAACTTATCCAAAAAAAAAAAAATGCAGGGAAAAATTCCCTGCATTTTTTAACCTCTTCATTTTATTCATTTAAGAAAAAATAAATATAATAAAAAATGGAATCATTCAAAAATCATTACAACGTTAAAAAAGAAATAACTCTCGAATCAAAAGTAGAAAATAACCGTCTGTTCGTATTTTACAACAACCAGTGGGTTCAACTCAGTCAAAAAAATCCAAACAAATTTTACAAACCCGTAACATTGCAGAATCGTTACAATGTCGGTCTATGTAAAGAGTTGGGAATTCCGACAATTAAGGGTAAAAAATATAGTTTGACTTATTACCAGAAAAATAAAGAGAAGTATTGTATGGCTTCAAAAAAATATTATGAAAAAATGAAATCCTCACGATATTGATTTTTTTTTAAAATAAAAAAAAGGGTTTAAGAAAATAAAATATTGTATATAATAAAAGAAGATGAGAAGAATACTAAAATTTTCATCGAGCGCTGAATGGGAGCGTTTAAAAAAATCAAGAGTGAATATACGGTAAAGGGTCTACGAGCCATTGCGAAAAATGCTGGCCTGCAAGGAGATTGAGACGCACCCATAAAACCGATCTGATAAAATTTCTTCAAGAAAACTATGTCTTAGATCCGCTGGATGCTCCGATACAAAATATCGATGTACCCATTCTTGAACCAACGCCAGTATACCACCCCGCTCCACCGCTGGATGCTCCGATACAAAATATCGATGTACCCATTCTTGAACCAACGCCAGTATACCACCACCCCGTTCCACCCCAGATAGAAATAAAGCCAACGCGAAGATTGGTCATTCTTGGATACCCCCAAACCCCCTCCCAGACGAACCAGATTTCAACGAAAGATTGCAAAGCTATACAGAGAGAAGGAAAAACCTTGCGAGATTCAAGAAACCGAATCTGCTCTCAATCATTTTACGACTCGGTACAAAATCGATGGACGAGCTGGCTATATACCAAACACATTTTTAGCAGCAACTAAACAAACTGTTGTGAACCTTTTAACCAACCATCGTCAAACAAGGGTTGTGCTAGTTCTTAGCTGCATGATGGAAAAGACGAATCTCCAAACGGGAAAACATATCACCAAAGAAGCCTTATTTACCTCCACTACGGATGTTAATCTGGAGGCAACTGATCTTGATGAATTATACAATAGGTGGTCTGAAAGAATTTTGGAAAACATTGCGGCATTTCAAAACAGCGGAAGCAATTGGGTATTCAAATCGATCGTGAGACTTGAGCAGTCACACAGTTAAATACAAACCGATGAGTGGTTCGTCATACATTCCGACTCCAAAATATCTAGCCAAAAAGAAAGCGATCATCAATCCCAGAAATCATGACAACCAATGCTTCAAGTATTCTATCACTCGAGCCCTCAATCCAGTTGACGATAATCCAAATCGGGTAGACAAAAAACTAAAAGCAAAATCCGAAGAGCGCAATTGGGATGGTATCCCCTTTCCAACCCCCCTTAAAGATATTGCCAAGTTTGAAAGGAACAATCCTACAATTTCCGTCAATGTCTTGGGATACGCCGAAAAAAATTCATCCGAGAGGTTGTACAAAATAAAGTCTACCCGCTGAGAGTAGGTGCTAGCAATCGAAAACACGAAGTTAATCTTCTTTTAATTTCGGGCAAAAATAAGGATGGCCATGACACCCAACATTACTGCGTCATCAAGAGTATGAGCAGACTAATGGCGTCACAAGAGAGTAAAAATAGTCATGCTAGATATTATTGTATGCGATGTCTTACGTCCTACATCTCCAAACAAAAATTGGTGAAACATAAAGAGATATGTCAAAATACTGAAACCGTGAAAATTGAAATGCCGGATCCAGAGAAGGATTTATCTCAGTATTTTAAACATCATTTCAAGTCTCAGAACGTCCCTTTGTCGTGTACGCCGACTTTGAATCCTTTTACGACGGCCTTGATACAAACCTGCCAACCGGAAGTTTCTCAGAAGACGACGAAATACCAAAAGCACGAACCATCGGGCTTTTGCTACTATATCAAGTGTTTCGATGACTCGGTGTACACTCAAGAACCAGTGAAGTTCACCAAGGAATCCGAGGACCAAGATGTGGGTCAGATTTTTGTGGAAACTCTAGAGCAAAACATCAAAGAGATCCATCAACAATTCAAGTTCCAAAAGAAGATGATCTTTGGGGAGCAAGAGCGAGAGATCTTTAAAAAATCCACCCACTGCCACATCTGTAAGGATCCACTGACTCCCGATGATAAAGATAATTACAACGTCAGAGACCACTGTCACTATAAGGGAACCTTTAGAGGAGCTGCTCACAATCAGTGCAATCTTGCTTACAGGAATCCAAAGTTCTTTCCCGTGATTTTTCATAATCTAGCCGGATATGACGCTCATCTGTTCATCAAGAATCTTGGCAAGACCGAGGGAGAGATCGACTGTATTCCTTCCAACGAAGAGAAGTACATCTCATTCACCAAGAAGATATTGGTTGACACCTTTACCAATAAGGAAGGAAAAGAAGTCGATGTCAAGCGTGATCTCAGATTTATCGACAGCTTCAAATTTATGGCTGCTGGACTTGGCAAACTCGTCGAAAATTTGGATGAGTTTTCTTTACGAAATTTTATCAGGATGAACAACTTCAGCTGCTCTTGAGAAAAGGGGTGTATCCGCATGCGATCACGTCAACTCTTTGGAAAAACTCCAGGAGACTAGTCTTCCACCCAAAGACGCCTTCTACTCCAAACTCAACGAAGAACACATTTCCGATGAGGATTATGAACACGCTCAAAAGGTGTGGGATACTTTTGGAATGAAAACCATGAGGGAGTACCACGATTTGTATCTCAAGTCGGACGTTCTCCTTTTAGCCGACGTGTTCGAAAATTTCAGAAAAACCAGTCTGGAAAACTACGAACTGGATCCTTGCTGGTACTACACGGCTCCCGGATTAACCTACGATGGCATGCTAAAACGACGTCCAAACGTCTCGAACTCCTCACGGAATACGATAAGGCTTTGTTTTTGAAAAGAACAAGAGGGTGGGGTTTCCACGATATCTACCAGATATGCCAAAGCCAACAACAAGTACATGGGTGACGATTACGATCCGAAGCGAGCCTACCACCTACATCGATATCGTCGACGCGAACAACCTTTACGGATGGGCCATGAGTCAACCGCTTCGGTCGGTGACTTGAGTGGATGTCGTCAAAAGAGCTAGACAATTGGCGCGAAATCCAGTGCACTCTTGAAGTGGATCTGGAATATCCCAAAGAGCTGCACGACCTTCACAACGACTTTCCCCTAGCTCCGGAAAGACTGATCGTGAACAAAGTGGAAAAACTAATTCCGAATCTGAGCGACAAGGAAAAGTACGTTATCCACCACGTGGCTCTGAAGCAGTGCTTGGAGCTTGGACTCAAACTGACCAAGGTTCACCAAGGGATAAAATACCGAGAGGAACCCTTCATGAAACCGTACATCGAGAAGAATACCAGACTTGAACAAAAGCTACGACGGATTTTGAGAAGGATTACTTCAAGTTGATGAACAACGCTGCCTTTGGAAAAAGCGCTGGAAAACGTCAGAAATCGCGTCAATGTCCATCTCGTGAATTCGAACACAAAGCTATCAAATTAGCCGCTGAAACCCAACTACGAAGCGATGCACAATCTTTGATGAAAA